>NW_024037052.1:13142322-13742322 GCF_015706575.1 Patiria miniata | reverse complement strand
GCCACATTGTGCCCACGGAAGTAGTCCTAAGTCATAACTGTTTGTGAATTTCAGATTTATGAATGGATTTATCCTGTCGTCGACGGTATATTCCTGACCATGACCCCGCTGGAAGCGTACGCCTCTGGAACATACAACCACGTGCCGATGCTCATAGGCTCAAATGCTGAAAAGGGAACGTTTTTCTTTGCGTCCAACCCCATGTTTGCCGAGTACCTGACTCAACCAGACCCGCCCTTTGTCAACAGGACATTGTTTGATGAGCTCCTTGCGAGCACCTTCAAGACATTCGGTAGGTTTTAAGAAAGTTCGGTACATTTTTTAAAGATATATCTCTTCAACCGTTTTCCCTTTATAAAGTATTTTTCCATTGCATGAATGTGCATTCATTATTTGTTTTACACAACACCTGAATAAATCCTCGTCATCTGATTGGTCAGAGCTGCCAAAATTGTGATTGTGCAATGGAACTTCTATTCACCGTAGAGTAGAACAAATTAGATGGTAGGGATATATTCAGGCAGTGCACAAAGGAGTCACCGTCTGTTAGACATCCATCCTGGAGGAATAGATGATAATTCTCCGTCGTTCAATGCGAGGAAACCTTTCACCGGCCTGATGAGTGTGAATCGAGACAGTATTAAATTACTCAACTTAGTACTGTCAAAAAAGAACAGTGGTTTGATAGTTCATCCTTAGCAAGGACTTCTTCAGAAGCTTCTTCTTTGCTTATTTTCAACTAAGTACTGTGTGTAATCAGTACATTTGGGGCTTTTGTTTTGCTTTCACAGCTGTCGGTGAAGGAGCAGTGTTGAATGCCACCAAAATGAGGTACATTGACTGGTCGCAAGCCGAGTACGAAGACGCGGATTACTACCCTTCACTTATGCAGTTAGCAGGAGACCTGTTCTTCACATGCACCGTCGACACAACCGCCCGACATCATTCGTCAAAGAATAAAGTGTACCGCTACTTGATGACACACGTTCCGACCGTGTCCTACTATAACTATGCCGGAGTTGTGCCGGGACCTCGCTGGATCGGGGCGGGTCACGCGGAAGAACTCGCGTTCGTCTTCGGTGGGGCGTTCGCGCAAGGGAGCCTCTGGGCTTATCTAACAGACGATGAGAAAGTACTCTCTGTCAACTTCATGAAATTGTGGACTAATTTTGCCAAGAGTGGGTGAGTAACTAAGAATGTAACTTACGTGAGCACTGTGATACTCAACAAGTCTTACGGTACTCTAATTGGTATACATACCGACTGGCAAACCGCCCCCTAAGCGTCTTTCTCATGTTTTTCTAATGTTGCAGTATATTTTTAAGTCCATTATTTCAGACTGACCATTACTTCTAGGAAAATACTGTTGCACTTTTCACTGTTAAAGCTTTGCCACTTGGCATCGGTAAGCATAACGGTCGATTGTTGTATGGCTATATCACCTAAAAGTAACTGGGAACAAAATGGTTCCCGTCCCAATGTGCCAAGTTTTGCGTGCTCATGTTGCGGCCTGTACATGGAGACTCATCCAAATAGTTCTTTTTCAAGCACAAGTTGTCATTGATTGAACATCTCCTTGTGCTATTTTGTACCGTTTCATCTCAGAAAATGTTCTTGTGCAGCAGTCAAGATAGATTGTTTTGACCTCGGTAATATGGAATAATGATGTCTTTGCGTCCATCGTAATAACTATTACTGATGACCATAGTGTTTCAGGCAGTATTTTACGTAACCGGTCTGACCGGACTAATGGCTAAATCAATTGGATTTTTTTCAAACTATCGCTGTTTTGTTTTTGATCAGTGATCCAAGCAAGGAGTCCCCGAGTTCTCCGCCGATTTCACAGTACATCTGGCCCGAGTTCAGCAGTCCCGGTTTGGAGTACAAGGTGCTTGACCTGAACCTATCTACAAGCCGAGCTCTCCGGAGTGACCAATGTTACTTCTGGAATAATTACGTGGAGGATCTTCGGGCAATGTTGGGTAAGAACATAATATCTACGTCAAGGGCGGATCCAGGGGGGCCAAAGGGGGCCATGTGCCCCCCCCCCTCCCGAAAAAAGAACCCAATTTTATTTTATTTTTAAGGGAAGTCGCAATAAAGACAGGCACTGCGTACACCACCATCTTTTCCTAAAAGAAATTGGTTGAAGTCGTCAGAAATTGCCTCAAATCGCACCACAGAGCATCTAGAATCCAAAACTTTAGCGGGCCCCGTACCCCACGCCGTAATTTTTGAGAACCACTTTTTTTGAGGACCAAAATTTGTTTCCCCCCCCCCCAAAAAAATGGGGTTCTGGGTCCGCCTTTGATCTACGTCAAGCGATATGTAGTAAATGGTATTTTCATGTGCCTTCGGTACAACTTCAAGGGCGTAAATATCCCCCAGTTGCGGGGGGGGGGGGGGGGGGGGGCATGGGGGCATTTGCCCCCGCCCCAGTTTGTTCATGTCCCACCCAGTTTTCTACAAACACTTTATCAACAAATAGATAAATTATGTTTATCTTCTGCGGTGTTAAGATTCTTAATATGTGGACACATTTTGGGCTAATGAAAGCATTATAAACATATTGGTACTCTAGTAGACAAAACACGTCACACATGCATTTATACAGTACAGCCGTAGATAGTGTGCAGCCAATCCAATGTCTTTGTACATTTGTAATAAATACACCATTCTGCTGTTTGATGCATTTCTCATTCATAAAAACGAGTACACTTCTAAGCTGCTCTTATTTATATTTTTCCGGACCATAGACAATGGGCACGCACGCGCGTTCACAGGCTTACGATTTTATTTTGACACCCCCCCCCCAAAAAAAATGTCCTTGTGAAGTTGTCCCCCAATTGTATGATTTTGAGTTTGATCATTTCCCCTCCCCCTTTTTGCCGACATGGATTTACGCCACTACTGCAGTTGGGTAATTGTGGTTGTTTATTCTTTCAGATGATGAGAATTGTGTCGACAGTGGCGGATCCAGCCAGTGGGCAAGTGGACAACTTATCATCATCGCGACATTCATTTTCCAGTTTTTGTTTTAATGTGTTTTGTTAAGATGATGTATAATTAATATTTATTCCAGAGTTGTAGAATTGTATTATTTATTGGTGGAATGTAAAACTGTATTACATAATATCGGTTTTCTTGTTCAAGAAAATAGTGGCTGGAACGATGTCTTAAACCTTTTCAACTATTCAAGGGGCGAGCAGTTTAACCCAATTGGGGCGAGCAGTTTAGATATGCAAATTAGAATGAACAATCGTTAAAAATTCGGAGAGCGGAAAGTAATAGAATTTACGGTATGCATCGGGTGTGCCTGGAATGTTCGTCCCCATATAAAATGGATCGTCGAGCTTTGGGGTGTGCCTTTCATCCCATACCATCGGACGGAGAGGACCGTGAGTTTCACGACTGTGCCCACTGCCGGCTGTTGGGGAGTTTTCTCCGGGGCACGCGCCTGAAGACCAAGACCGGGAGTCTGCTGTCTGATGATCTCCCCCTGAATGTCGCTCGTCGACTGGACAGCAGATTGGAGCTTCAAGGAAGTTTGGAGTTTGCACCGCTAGGGTGCTGCCTGGTTTGGGTTTGGCGACTTCGTCGGACAAGAGACTTGGGTCTGAGTTACCGGACCCTGACGTCACTTCACGGGGGTACTGATCCGACGTGCGTGAACTCACGAGTACGGCGTACTGACCATACTAGCTGCCTAACGGGAGGACCCGTTAGAGGAACCCCTTTCCCCTTTTCCTGCTGCTCATCACCGGAGTCATCATAGAGCAACCACCAAGACAAAAACTATGAACTTTTTGTTATACCCCCTGCTCGCCCCACCAGTCACTCTCTGGTAATCTATCATGGTATATTGGTATTCTCGTAAATTGAATTTGTGTGTAAAGTGTTTTGTATTGGTTCTGTTGAAATAATAATATTAATTGTTAATTAAGGTGTGAACTGGTTTGCCTTTGCTTTATTCATGTCCACTTTGTTTTGGTTCCGTTTCTGGGAAGTAAATTTCGGGGTTGGGTTTACTCTTTGGTTTGGGGGACATAACAGTTTTCACCTCAAAACCGCTACTAGTTTAATATCAATTTTGTAACGAAACGGAATGCGAGGGTTTTCTTCATTTTTGTTCACCAAAACATTAACTGTAGGCCTACATAGCATGAAGCTGAAGAAATAGGATTCTTCAATACTACTACTGTCCTAGGAAAAGCATGTAACGACGCAGGGTTGGTAAAATTGGAGGCCTGAGCTGACCTTCTAATGTAGTTTTCTCTATGCTTAGATTCCATCTCTTCAAAGTATAAACCAGAGATACTATCCCTCAGAAACCTAGACTGGTCCCCCCCCCCCCAATAAATTTGGGAATCGGTATAGTTCCTATTTAAGGCCATTGATTGGATCACCTCCGCGCGTGCGCAGTATTTGGGTTTTTTTTATTATGATTGAAACTTTGCGCATGGAAAGTTATTAGAACCAGTTGGCAAATCACCAGTGTCCCCACGAAGGCAACTTTCAACCGTGCAATTGCATAGGTTTTACTGAAAGTTTGGCCCCTCTTGTTTTGCATAAACCTCAAACGACATATTTTAAATGAATCCGGTTTTTAATCAGTTCTGAGGGGACGGTTTGGGATATGATAGCTGTTTATACATGTAGCTACACTTTTAGTAATCATCATGTGTAACTGTTTGGTTTATATGTGGTTTTTGGTTAGGTTACATGCACTGTTGTCGGACTTTATGCAAATCTTTGAGGAATGACAAGGCATTTATTTTACAGTCTGACTTTTTTCTTTCTGAGCATTTTATTTTTGACGTGTAAATCGGGATAATTGTGATGTTTTGCTTTTTACTAGCACTGCTTTTTTTAGGTTTACTGGGGGACTCCATGTAATTCCATGTAATTCCATGTAATGATTTTCATTGTACATGTGCAAATGTATATGTGCAATAAGTGTTTTTATGCTCTCTGTTAGTTTTTACTCATACTGTATGTTTTGTGTAAATAATTTTCTTTTTTTGGAAAGTCTTGTCTATTTTTGTAATTTTATTTTCTTTGTTTCATTCTGTTTTCATGTAATTTTAATGTGAGGGCTCCTTTGGAAAGCAGTTTTTTAATCTGAAATGGACTACCCTCGTTAAAAATTACAATAAATAAAATAAAATAAATCTCTGTATTGATAGTATTTATATTTAGGGCGATTCACAATGCAGTGCGCCACCAAGAGTTTGCCGCGGAGAGTTCATTTTTCGCAGTGCATTGTGGGAGAGAGTCGACAAATTCGCAGTGCGGGACATTTGAAATTGTTAGTTTTTCCGGTCAGTAGTTTCGGAAGCGTATTATTCGAGGATCTGTTTGCCTTTTTTTATGCCCCGCGGCGAAGCCGAAGGGGCATACTGTTTCCGCCTTGTCCTTCCGTGGGTGGGTGGGTGGGTGGGTGGGTGTGTGGGTGTGTGTGTGGGTGGGTGTGTGGGTGTGTGTGTCCGGACAAATCTTGTCAGCACGATAACTTAAGAAATACTTAACATATGAACTTCAAATTTGGTCTGTGTATTGTTCTTGGTAATCCTAAGAGGCCTATTGCATTTGGGGCCGAAAGGTCAAGGGTCAAGGTCACAGTGGCTGAAACAATAGAAATTTTGTCAGCGCGATAACTTGAGAAATACTTTACATATGAACTTCAAATTTGGTTTGTGGATTGTCCTTGGCAATCCTGAGAAGCCTTTTGCATTTGGGGCCGAAAGGTCAAGGGTCAAGGTCACAGTGGCTAAAACAATAGAAATTTTGTCAGCGTGATAACTTGAGATATACTTTACATATGAACTTCAAATTTGGTTTGTGGATTTTCCTTGGCAATCCTAAGAGGCCTATTGCATTTGGGGCTGAAAGGTCAAGGGTCAAGGTCACAGTGGCTGAAACAATAGAAATTTTGTCAGCGCGATAACTTGAGAAATACTTTACATATGAACTTCAAATTTGGTTTGTGGATTGTCCTTGGCAATCCTGAGAAGCCTTTTGCATTTGGGGCCGAAAGGTCAAGGGTCAAGGTCACAGTGGCTAAAACAATAGAAATTTTGTCAGCGTGATAACTTGAGATATACTTTACATATGAACTTCAAATTTGGTTTGTGGATTGTCCTTGGCAATCCTAAGAAGCCTATTGCATTTGGGGCCGAAAGGTCAAGGGTCAAGGTCACAGTGGCTAAAACAAAAGAAATTTTGTCAGCGCGATAAGTTGAGAAATACTTTACATATGAACTTCAAATTTGGTTTGTGGATTGTCCTTGGTAATCCTAAGAAGCCTTTTGCATTTGGGGCCAAAAGGTCAAGGGTCTAGGTCACAGTGGCTAAAGCAATCGAAATCTTGTATTTATTCTGAGATCATAGGGATTAGGGATTAATTCATATAAAACCTACAGAAGACACTAATGCTGTCAATGAACATTCCATGTGACCAAGGTACATGTAAGTTGATGTTAAAAGAGTGGTGTTATGTCATGGGAACAGTCACGGTTGCGGGGCATTTGTGTTTGTAAACACACCTGACTTGTTTTTCTTTTTATCAACATGTTTTTTTTGTAAGGCGGCAGAACGCCATGCCCTAATCTATACTATATTAGCTCAAGTTGTCTACTGACACTCATTCAAATGGGCCATGTTTTGTCGACCGTAAACTTGAAAAATGTACTCTCCATGGCAAGCTCTTGGTGGCGCAATGCAATGGAATCGCCCGAATCCAGCGAAAATCGTAGCTGATCACAAAATAAATTGCACTAAGGGGTAGCCTTGTTGCCATTTTGCAATAAGCTGGTTCCGAGCTAATATCGTAGTTGTGATTTTGTATTCAGGGGTGGGAATCAGACCTAGACTAGTCCAGCATATTCATTGCCCGCTACAGGTTTGTCCCTGCATTCGAAGTCCGAAGGACAATTGAGGGACCGGGAACCAGTCTATCACAAACTAGACTAAAGTTATAATTGTACAGTGCATGTATTATTACCATATATCTTACTGAGTAGTTCTGAACTTCGGCCGAGAATTACTATGAGAAGGAAAGAGAAATCGTATTATTTAACGCTGTGTCATTTGATTGAAAATATTCCCAAGAGTCAGAATATTAAGTAATATTTTATAAAATGTTTCAGTTTAAAGGCAAATCACTTATTTAAAGGTGCAGTTTTTCTGCAGTGGGATTTTTGCCCATTGACTTTGTACACGTTTTCAAGCCACCATTTTTATAACTTGGCGATCTGGAATCGTCATCAAAGTTACAGCAAAGGAAGACCCTCATACAAAAATTATGCCAAGACTATGACGTCATTCTGTTTCCAAAATTGCACACTTTCTTTCATCGGATCGACTGTAAACTTGGTTCAAACCAAGACCACAATGACAAAATGTGCATTGAGAAGGATTTTCAAGATGACGTCGTCGCAGGGCATGTGACGTCATGTCAAAAAAGCTTTATTTTTGGAAATATTCTAAGCATTAACTACCTTTAACCGTCTGTATTAAAAGCTAAAAAGTGACTGCAAAGGACAAACATAGCAAAACATTTATAAAATGCGAAAAAGCCCTGTGTTTTGTTTTCAAACAGACATACAGCTCTAGTTTTTCCTTTTTTTCTTCAAATATCGGCTGATGACTGCATAATTATGGTGCCCGACTAAATTTAGTGTATGGGAGCCAAGAGAGGCCACATAAAGTTTATACTCGATCGTAACCCCATCTAAAATACGTTCAATTATGCAGCAGCAGGTTTCCAGTCGAACCAGTGAGCTTTGCGGTTTTGAGACATCATCTTACATTGAAAAAAAATAATAATAATTTTGCCGACGCGCATGCATGGCTACTGCGACGCGCGCGCATACCAGAAACCGGAGACTTTTTTGGGGGGGCCTTATCGCTGCCCCCTAAAAGTATTATTGATTATCGTGAACCAATAGCAGCAGAAATTCGTTCGAATTCAACCCGAAATTACAAGATAACTAGTCCTCTGAAGGTAATTTTAAAAAAAAACCGTTGAATTCATTATGAATTCAATTTTTCCCTATTAAGCAGTTGTAGACGTTATTGTGTAAGTATAAAGTAACAAAATAATTCCAATCTTAATTTGATGTTCTGCTCCACTAGCAACGGGACCTTCCATGCACAGGGCATATGGCAAATTAGTTGCTGATATACGGAGGTAGTCCAGTATGTGAATGTATTTCAGCCACATTAACGGGCTGTGCGGCGCCATGTTGGATAAACGACACAAATCTGCTTATGATGAAGTTCCAAACTAGCTTTACACAAAAATCAACCTAGCTATGTGTGGAATATATACAACAATAATAAAGTTTGGATGATACCAAAATTATCTAAAACAAAAAAATCTCGTAACTGAAGGTCGGTTGAAACGGTCAGTCCAACACACGACAATGTTTGCCGGTCAGTCCAACACACGACAATGTTTGCCGCGTGGTGGCGCTGTAACCGCTCCAATAGACCTTTCTGCGCTTGGTTGGCAAACTGCATTTTTGCCAACCACGGCCTGCAAAACTTTGGAAGGTCCAACACTGCAAAAATGAAGAAGAGTTATTACAGATCACCAAAATATTATTCGATACTTGAAAGTACAACATTTTCAGCAAAGCTACAAAATAATTCCTACACATGTCTTTTTACTATGTGTTAACGGCGTTATGAGGATTTTTTTTGGAAAAATACGTTGCCAACCACGGCTTCAATTTATGCGCTTACGGCAGCCCATACAAAATGGCGCCAATGTTTACAAACAAAAGAAAGGCCTATAGATGGACGAGTGAGCCATGAGCGGGCCAGTGATGCCTTAACGATCCCGCATAATACGTTTAACGTGTCTGCAGTTTTTCCACAAAGAATGTTTCTAACCGTCTTAAAGGGAAAATACAACATTTGCAAACATCGAAAAATCAAACTACCAAGTTGTTACGAAATACCTTACTAGGATGTTGGTAAATGACAGTCTAAAGCATCCTGTAAATCTATGACACCTGGTGTGAAGTCATTTTGAAGAAACTGGTATTTTTGTATACAATTCCAACGGTGGTCGGCCGACCACTGTTGGAAAAACCTAACTTATTTTCAACTACTGCTCCAACTTTACCATTTTTTCAGTAAAAATTGTGTTTGCTATTGGTTACATGTTCATGAACGGGTGCAGGCCAGCTATACTGGTTCCCTTATCTTACAGTTTTCCGGCGTCTTTAAATGATACATCTGTACCTTTAGTGGAGTCAAGGAACCAGCTAGACTACGTGAAAATATTTATTTTTCTTGGTTTTTCAAGCATTTTTTACACAAACCTTCAAACATGTCAGTGTAACAATATCTATGATACTAACCCCTCAAATAATTCATTTCTGAAAATTACAGGAAAAGCCAATCATGTACATTCCCTTTAAAAGTGCACCTTAAAACACTTGCAGAACCCGTTCATCAGAAACAATATTAAACTATATACACGTTTGGAAAAAAATATTCAGTCAAGTAATGCAAAAACTCAATTAACGTTTCTCAACAAGATGCAACGCAGCCAACGGTACTTTATTTTACCTCAATTAATGCAACATACGGTTCATAAAACCTGTCATTGCCCAGTCATGAATATTTCAAATTTACGTAGCCAGTTCCATCATTTTGGTATTTGACATCTTGCCAAAATGACTTTGCATTTGTGTGCAATATTGCTGACAAAGTTTAAATGGGATGGTTTTTTTTCAAAATACATTGTATTTCATTAACTGTCGGGGGAAAAAAGTTAATCGGTATTCTAAAACTAAAAATTAATCTTAAGAAATTGAACAAAATAGAATTGAAAGAACGCCAAGGTTTTGCCAAAAGGACCTTGCGATTTTATAGCCCATCTGTACTTGAAATTTATAACTTTGGTCACGTGACTCTGAGTCATGAATGTGCACGTTCAGGGACTTACATAAGCGATTGCTACCAATGTTAGGAATCATAACTGCTCCGACGAAAGTTTTCAGGCGCACAGCCCCAAATCACGCTAAGCACGATTAACTGACTTGGTTTCAAGCCGGACTTCGATCTCAACCGACAGCTCTTGGTCAACCTCTGCCCGCATTGCCATCATGTCTCCTGTTACCGCCTGTCTGCTGGCCCTGCTGACGGTGGGGTTCCTCGTGGTCAAGCAAGACGCCTTGGTGCTCGAAGAGGTTGAAGCTGACGCCTTGGTGGTGCAAGAAGCCGAACGTGGTGGTATGTATCGTTAAACCCAGTAATTTGTGGTCCTGCATCTTAAGCAGAATATCAGGGTGAGAGGGGGAAGGGGGTTCAATAGCATAGAACAAGATTCCACACAATGTCTACAAGCAGTGTCTGAAGAGCAAAATAGAATGGTGGACCCATTTTAAATCCTTACTCTTTTCTGGGAGGGGACGGATTTCGAAATGTGGCAATTTCAAAACGTCAGGGGCTGGGTCTAATTTTTGGACGCATACCAGGGCACAGGAGAAACACTTTGGAATCAGACAATGTGATTGAAATCCATTTGTATTTGAATGTGTGGGTGTAATCTGTAATTCTCACTCAACTCAGGATCAATAGCTTCCAATGGCGTTCCATGGACAGCTATATGAAAATAGGTCTTAAACATGCTTAACTTCTGATAGCTTGGATCAATTTCAGTAATTCCTTTTTTAAGATGAGTGGAAGAACATGCTCTTAAGAAATACTTCATTCCTGTATTAAATTCAATTGCTTTTAAGAAAACAAAAAGTATTAATCCAGGTTACTTTCTTTCTGACTCACCCTGTAATTATATATATAAAAATCAGAGTGTGATACCAATGTAAGGTGCCGAGTCGTAAGTGTTTGTTCAAAGAAGTGGGACAAAAATGTTGTATAATTTGTGTCCAGTCCATAATTTGTTTTCAACATCAGCTTTCATATCCTGGTGATGAATTTTGAGGTCCCATTTTGGGGGACTCTGTCTCATATGTGTTCTCTTCGAAATGCGTTCTCTGCGGAATGTAGGGCCTACATTAAATCCTATAATATGTAAAACCCAGGTTTAATAGGGTATCATTTTTGGGGTGAAAATTAAAGGCTTTCCAAATAATTCTGGAGCCGGGGTCATATGAAATATGGACTCATGTGAAATCTTAGCTCCTTTACCAGTAGCCCATGGCCAAGACCCCAAATTCACCACCCGAGGTGGCAAACTCTAGTTGCTATTTTCTTTTCTTTTTTTTATTGTTGTACATCTCTAGCTTATATCTTGATGATTACAGCCTTTTCAATGTGGTAGCTTATTAGTGGTTATCACCCCTCGAATATCCAGACCCCTTTAACGTTAACCCTGTGGGTGCCAATGGACTACATGTTATACAAATATGTAATGCGTCAATAGACCAAAGATTGCATTACCTTGAAAGACTGATCAATATGATAATTAAGTTCAATTGTTATGGCGTTTTTCGTAGTTGTCAATTTGATTTATATTCATGAACTTCATAATATGCACATTCATTACATTTGGAATATGTATTATATGGGTCGTGAATTCATTAATAGTCAAATGCTTTCGAATACGGCACAGATGAGTTGTGTGTTGTTGACAATTACGTCAAGGGTTGGTAATTGGTTTACTGCCATGTACTGACACATCATATAATCACCAAATTAAAGAAATTTATGACAGCAAAATATCCAAAATTCTAGCAACTTTTTTTCCTGAAATAGCCGTGTTTTCTAATGAATATGAAACTTTGCATTTGCATAGAAACGGGTAAGGCACCAAAAACACCCATCAAAATGGAAAATAAAACTTTCAAATAAGGTTAAATGTAACACAAAGATGTATTTTCAAGGTTTGCATTGAAATCTTTGCATGGGCCCTGTGAATATGGTAAGTGTTCGGTCAGACATACGCAAGAAAACATTTAAGAAATAACACAAGAGAAGTGTTCCCGACGGTATTATTTCGTTGCATCTTGTTTCCCTCATATCAGTTGATTGGTAACATTGTACATTTTACAGTCATCAAAATTTAGGGGGGGGGAATGAACCTCGGAGAAAAATAGGGGGAAAAATGATTAAAAAATCTTACTAATTTAAATGACCAAACGATGAAAGCGATTGTCCATAAACGAATAAGAAACGAAAAGCATGGTTATACGTTATAAGCGCACAGATGTTCGCTAATTTGAATGCGTCAACCGTCAAAAGGTTGCAAAGACTTAATTTAAGACTGCTACAAGTTAAGTCTTGAATGCACCAAAACGAAAGAGGCTGCACGAAAACGAAAACGAACATTCACAGCAAAATATTGGCTGCCTAAAAATGAAATTGAATGAACCCCAAATGAAAAAGAAACCGCAATTGGACCACATGTGCAAAACTCACGCGAAATTGAATGGCAGATAATGAAACTGATTAGAAGAATTCGGAAATTCGCCGGGAAAACCTATATTATTATTTCTTAAAAAATATATCGTTGTTGTGTTAACTTTGTTTGAAATGTGCAGTGTCAGAAACGATAACGCAGTTGACCCAGGAAATGGAGGCGTGTGCAGACAACGAAGACATGGACTGCATTTTGGCGTATTTCGCCGATGATGTCCGAACGATGCGGGAGGGAGCCGCGGGAGTTGACATTGGAAAAGCCGGTAAGTTCTCCGTCACTTTTACGGCAATATAGCCTTGTTTAACGCGTTCTTCGTAATAGTGTCCGTGAGAGTATCTAGCCGCTAAACTAGCCACGCTATAGCTGAGTATGTTTGGGGGACCCCCGGTGCCCCCCCCCCCCCCAACTCAGAACTAACTTTCACCAATTTTTGGGGTGCCTTTTATGGTCCTAAGAAACAATTTGGATGTTAACAGAAAAAAGAAAATCCGATGCGAAGGTGATAATCCAAGATGACGGCCAATATGGCCGCCAAAAATGGTAAACACTGGAACAATAGGCATAAATCAGCCAAATTATGTGATAAAAGCATCAATAAAATGGTTTGTTATTTGTTTTAGACCCTCAAAAACTCATTTCTGGTATCTTTTTTTTCTGCTATCATGCTTCAACTATAAAATGGCGGCCAATTTGGTGGCCAATATGGCCGTAAAAATGGGGGAAAATGGAAAGAAATCATATTTTTGCCATAAAGTGTGATAAAAGCATCAATAAAATTGAGATTTTGAGTTTCTAAAAAAATTATCATTGATCTACATGACGCCATGGGCGTCAATCCTGGGGGGGGGGGGGGACAGGGGGGCATGTCCCACCCACACTTTTGGAAGGGTGGGGGACACAATATCAAATGTCCCCCCCCCCGGATTTTGAACTCGTGTCTCATTTACAGGGCCCTATTATGTACTACGGGCCCCGAACCCCACGCCTATAGCTCAGAATACCGATAGCTGATTCAATGACTCCAACCTCGAAAACGATTTTCAAATAATTATCTTTTGATAAGAAAATATTAGTTAAAGCATGGAGGAAAGTGGTAAGAAATTACTTCAGACCACACCACAGAACATCTAGAATCCAATTTTTTTAAGCGGCCCCGAACCCCTCGCATCAGTTCTGATCAGGTATGTCCCACCCCCTTTTAAGAAGCGATTGACGCCCCTGCAAGACGCCCCCCCCCCCCATGAAATGGCGCTCTATGCAAGGGGTCTACTGCCGAAAACCAAGACACACTGTTTCCTCGTTATAAAAGACGACAGCTAGTGACATATTGTCAAGAAATCTGGGATGTATAGTCAGAGCCCATCGCAATTCCATTGCAAGTCCGTCGCAAGTCCATCGCAAATCCATCGCAAGTCCATCGCATGTCCATCACGGGTCCATCACAAGTCCATCACAAGTCCATCACAAGTCCACCAGTCCGAATTCAAATCACAAGCTATTCAAATGAGCTTGGACGATATTATGCATTCCTTTCTTACTGTTCATTTCATACACTGTGAATGGACCTGAGATCTACTTGTGAAGTGGACCGTACATGGACGCCATGGGCGTCGCAAGGGGGGAAGGGGGGCATCCTAGCCACTCCCCCCCCCCCAAAAAAAATGAAGAAGGACAAAAAAGGGGGGAAAGAGGTGCTAAGCCATGTTGCTGTTAATTTGATGGGGGGGTTACGGCAAATGCTCCCCTCACGCTTGGAAAAATGATATATTGAGAATATAGTGAAACATTTGCTTTGCCCCCCCCCCCGGACAAAATCCTGGCGACGCCTATGATGGACGCGTCTACATCCCAGTGTCTGTACAAGATTTTATCTTAGGTTTTTACCCGTCGCAGACGTATTTTATAAACGCTGTATATTCTCAGTGTTATCCGCGGACTTGCGAGAGAAAAAAGTCACAAGCTTACTCAGGTGGGACTCAAACCCACGACCTCCTGCTTACTAGTGCAGACGTCTTACCACTCAACCACCGAGCTTGCCGAGGCCGGCTAACGGCAAAACCCAATGTAAAATCTACATCTCCAGTCCCAGATGCTAATTCCATCTTATAAAACAGAAAAATATGTGAAATGGGCCTGCCTCTGTATAATTATTTCAACAGAAACCCGAAAACACATGAAGTGGATTGAGCAAGATTTAGACATAACCAAGGATGTACTGGAGATCACACCTAGTACAGACGAATCCATCGTTGTGGAGCAGCTTATAATGACCATGAAATTCCCCAACGGAACTTATGCCCATAACTGGAAGTGAGTGGGCTTTGACAATGTTGAATTCATATATTAAGAAATAAGTTAATAAACTCCGTATTTTAAGTTATACTGTCTTGAGCTAATACTGTGGTCGGGGTAACGAGATTATAATTTTTCTTTAGGGGGGAGGAGGGGCGATATTAACGCGTGATTCGAAGGTTATTGAAGTACCCTTACATACACTACAAAACCATAGGGCAACCGCATTGCTCTGTGGTAAAACCCAGCGGGACTTTTGAACACATTTTGAACAGAACCGGTACCGAGGAGTTTACATTGTCGGAAAGTTTTGTTTTCCTAAATGTCAAAGCTCAGTGATAAGCAGCTGCAAAGCTTCAATCGACTGTCTGAGTTTTTGAGAGGGGGGGGGGGGTGCATGAATAGTGAATCGGACTCAAAATGAACCAAGTGAGCCTATCAACCTTTTGCGTCCCCTCCTTAAACATAAAAAATAGTTGCAAACAAGCGTTGTTATGTTCAGTTCAAAGTTGAACACATAGTACAGTGGGTTTTTTTTTACAGAGAACAGTTAAAACATAACATTTTTACCATCTCTATTTTTTACATTTAAATATATGCCCCGTCCTCTACGAATTTTTTTTGTTTCCCTGATGAATTTTCAAGGTTTTAGCAAAAAAACTACTGTATTCCAATTTCTGATGTCTGTAATTGCCACCTTGCTCCTCAGCGTCACAAGGCGGCGCTCTTTGTGTCCGATTTTGCGTTATTTCCTATGAGCACGTATATGGTGTGGTGGAACCTTGTACCTAGAAAATGTTCGATACAGCCTCCACATTTGGACGAAAAATACGGCTTATTATAGGCCATACATTGTTTTTACGTTTCTCACTCTACCAGGATTTTTTTAAAACACATTTTATTTTTCAAACACGCAAAAAAGTCCCACGGCCGCAATGATGGCGTTTTCACCATCAATAAACACTTTGCATCCAGAATTTAACTTTGAGGTGTTTTGTTTTCAAACTTTTTTTTGACAGGGGACTGTTTGTTTGGAAGAAAGTCAACAACGACTACAAGATCTACATCGACATATTCAATGACAACTAACACGCGTACGCTGTAAATGATGGCTAGGCTCTAAACATGACGGCACAGAAAGACACAGATTGAACACAAATTAGAATTACCGGATAATTTATGAATTACTAAATTTGAACACTGAAGGTGTATACAACCAAGTAATATTGTCGAAATTCACGTTTTAAATAAGGGGTGATGGGTCAAACATATTAAAGGTAAACCGTAAAGGAGTAAATGTTGTAATAGTCCATTTGAACTCGAAGAGACCAAGCCATTAAGCCCCGCCCACTGCGCATGTGGATGACAACCATTGATCTCCATTACCAGCCTCGACTCCAGGGGCGCGTGCTCGTTCCTTACACTAACCCCTGATCGTGATGATGACGTAAATGAGGCTGACTGGCCATTCAGAGCGTACTGCGCGGGCATTTCGAAGATTGCACGACGGGCGCGCCCATAATGCGCTCGCGTGCTTTTCACGTCACGTCACGTACAAATATTCAAAACTGCGCGATGCCTGTACGTTATGGATTATGGCAGCCTCGTTTTTTTGCTAAAAAAACCCCTGTATCTGCGGTTGTAAAGGGACGAAAGGGGTACGTATCTTTAATACAAATCTTTGCTAAAATACACAATGTCCAAACTTTATGTTTGAAAGCATTGATTCTTCAATAACACAACTTTTAACATTTTAAAGATGGCGTCGGCACGTAAAACGGATAAACTGCAGCCCTAATTATAATGTGCCGTATTTTGGCACATTTAAATTACACAACAATCAACATCAACATCAACAATCAACAGCAACATTAATAATCAACATCAACAATCAACAATCAACATTAACATCAACAATCAACATCAACAATCAACAATCAACAATCAACATCAACAATCAACAATTAACATCAACAATCTGAAATTCAACATCAATAACCAACATCAGTAATCAACATCAACAATCACCATCAACAATCAACAATTAACATCAACAAACAACAACTGACATCAACAATCATTAACAAAAAAACCATCAACATCAACAATCAACAATCAAAATCAATAATCATCAACAATCTACATCAATAATTGTTAATCAATATCAACAATCAATTATCAACAATCAACAATCGACATCAACATGAACAACTACCATCAACTATAATCAACAATCAACATCAACATCAACAACCAACATCAACAATCAACAACAATAATCATCAATGCGAAAAAGCCAAACCTCTAGCCCAACACCGTGTGTTTGTCCTCAAACTCTAGTTTAAGTTTGAAGTTATCTTATAGTTTTCAAAGAGGAAGGAAACTTAGGATGTTTATCAATTTTATTTCTAACTTAATCACTGTAGCTTGATGTGTTGAAGCGCCTCAATAATGTATTTGGTCTGAGTTCACTGAAGCATAACTTTTAAAAAAATCTGCGTCCAAATAGGCTCGTTGTTAGGTATTTTTAAACAAGCCCCAGAAATAGATAGAGGCTTTTTTAATCGTTTACACATCGCATCCATTTTGTCTCCAGCTTTTATAGGTCACCTAATACTTCTTTGCAACTAGGTGCCATGGACCCAAGTACCTAGTTTTTGCAACAACAACAACAACAACAAAAACAAACAAAAAAAACAAAAAACAAAAACAGAACTAGCTCAGAACAAGTCCAAAACGTGATTTTGGCTAGTTTGACGGTTCCATAGTATTGTTACAGGGTGGCCCGAAAAAAACGGAACGGCGTACTTCCGCTAATATACCATGAGACTCAAACAATTATTAACCTATACCAATGCATATAGAATTCTGCTAAAAGAAAAATGATACTATTAAAGATCGCGCGATTCTGGTCCGGTAGGTTTTGTTCTAGAGCCGATTTTGTGAAATAATGAGTCATTTTGTCCCGATGAATACGAAACCGTGCCTATCAGAATTGGCAAAGAGCCGTTTTTGTTGTGTAATAAAACCCACATTTGTGCTTCACAAAATAGGCTCTGCAGCAAAAACTACTGGTCAGGACCGAATCGGGAGATCTTGGCATCATATTTCTTCTAAAAAAGATTCTCCAGCAATTGATACACTGAAAAATTGCCTGGGTAAGAAAGGGGGAAACCGGAACTACCCAAACTTGGGTTGTTCTATTACCAATTGTTTGGGTTAGAATTCATGTTAAATTCAACCAAAAGTTGTAGTCATACAAGACCAAAATAAATTTGGTCTTGAATGACCACAAGTTTTGGTTGAATTTAGCAGAAATTCTAACCCAAACAGTTCTTGGTTATAGAGCAACCCAAGTTTGGGTAGTTCCAGTTTTCACCCTTTCTTGGGTAAAATTAACCCAGGCAATTTTTCAGTGTACAGGTGATTTGAATATATATGCTCACACGTGACCAGAGGTAGCCAATCAAAACAGTCAATTTTGTTTCTTAAACTTCGAACTCAGCCAACAGTATACAATTTTGAAAGTTTTGGTGAAGGGGTTAAAGTTTAATTATAAGAAGTATATGTTATTTTATCTTGTAATTTATGGTTGAAGGATTTCAAAAATGGCTTTTAAACTGTGTTTGAACAATGTCATTAGAATAAATAAATTACCTGCATGCAAAATGGCGCCTCGCTGCTTCATTGCACTATTATCATGATTTTATTTAATAACTGAAAGACTTCAAGACTGGCTTCTGAGTTCTGATAAATAACAACTGTTTTCTGAATTCATGCTCACGCAATTCTTTTTTTTTTCAAAAAAATCCCCTTTTGTCAAAGAATGGAAATTGATAATTAAAACATGAATTAAACATGAATATCCTCTTTTTTTGGCAGAAAGTGGGCATATTCTTACACACCCATTATTCACCCTATTAGAGTGACAGATGCCCCAATTTGATGAATTCGAATCACAATTCAATGATATTAAAAACAATATGCCGAAAAAATCATCTTTGGGTTTCTTCTTTATTGTGAATAGGCCTACCACTCCATCGCCAAAGAGGACCTTGCGATTTTAAAGGCCTAGCTGATGTATGACTTATTATTGACGCGACTTGGGTCATCCTCGGGGTCTAACGTAAGCGATTGCTATCTGAGTGCACACCTGTAAATAGGCCTCAACCCATACGCCGAGCTCATGATTAAAATTTATACCCTCAAACTATTCTATATTAGAGAGTTCTGAGAGCCATAAAATTGGGGGAAGTGAAGAGATATGGCAATGAATGTTCCTCTGGTCTGGACTTGCGGCTTCCAATTCTGAACATTTTGGATGCAATTGGGCTCGAACGTGGCGCTATTTGCCATGTTGTGCAGGGATAGTTTTTCAAGATAACTAGCTAAGGGCCGTCTTCTTTGGGTGAGAATTTCTCGAAAAGTCAATGATCAACCCGCCACAAATTAAAAAGGAAATGAAAGATGACATGTTGATCATCATTTTTCTGCGCAGCATAAATACCTGTGAGAGTTCTGAGTATGTTGAAGTATGGGCATTTAGCACTGGTGTCTACGGGAATTTTAATACAGTTACACACGATATTCTTAATTACATCTGGACATGCTAAATCTTGATGGGAAAAGCCTGTATTGCTGACGCATGTGTCATCAAAATGCACATTCACGACATCGAAGCCATGCCGCTGTACGATGTTTCGCACGGCATGCGACAGTGCAGTGCACTGCCATCGCCATTCACTGGTTCCCACCGCGTTCCCAACAGAATCAAAGCTATATGATGTAGGACCGGAACCAGTGAATACGGGCTATGTACGTTGCGTTGAATTTGGATCATAGAAAATACCAAACGAACATCGATAGAGAAAGAGAATATCTTCAAATCAATTTCCAAACCGTAATCTCTCTTTCAATTTTCTGTGCATGTATTTTCCATTAAAAAAAAATATTTATAACGAGAATGTTCCGCTCTTACGTGATACACCGAAGCGTGTTTCTGCAAACTTTTCGGCCACAGCACATGGGTTTATTTCCGGGTCCGCTACACAATACACAGTGCTTCGCGAGTTGGTGTTTCACAACAAAACTTTCTGCACAGGTTTGAAAAATTTCACCCCTGTTACTGCCTGTCTGCTGGCCCTGCTGACGGTGGGGTTTCTGGTGATTAAGCAAGATGCCTCGGTGCTCCAAGAGGTAGAAGCTGACGCCTTGGCGGTGGTGGTTGTATCAAATCAGAATGCTGTCCAATGATTGGTCGTGATTTTTGAAACAAGTCTATTCAATTTCGAGATGAATAATAGCAATGTTTGTGCAATATTGAGGAAAACCAAAAAAATTGTCGAAATGTCTGTATAGAAAAAAAACACATTTATAAAGTAATGTAAAGTCACTTCTTAGGAGGGGGTATGAAGCTTTTGCTAAACTTTAAGCGTTTACTTCGTTTCATATGAATAAAATTGAGTAAATGCCTCAGATTTCAAATATTTACTTGTCATATTTCAAGGCTTGGTAGGGGCCACCTTGAAAATTTAAAAGCACATAATTCTGCGCAAACACTACTGCATTTATGAATGTTCATCGCGAAAAATTAATATTAACAAAGTTCATAGTAAGCACACGTAATACCATACCGTAGTTCGTTTGAATACAAACTAGCATTTGCATACCATTTACTCCCATCTGTATGAATACAAATTAAGCAACTGCATTTACTCAAAAACCTTGAGTAAATGGCCTGCACAACGTAAAGGTATTTATGTTGCATTTGGATAAGGGTGTTCACAGATAACATTATATAATCAAATCTAAAAGCACATGGGCGTCGCGGGGGGGGGGGGGGGGGTAGCGGGGGGGGGGGGGCGCTTTGAAAAGGAAACTGGAATACTAAAAAGAAAAAGGAGGGGCGAAGCCATATTGCTGTTAATTTGATGGGCGGGGGGGAAATGTTCCCCTGCCGAAGCTCGGAAAATGATTAATTGAGAATATGTAGAAAAAGTTGAGGAATTTTGGCGGAAAATGTGCTTTGCCCCCCCCCCCCCGGCAAAAAAACCTGGCGCCCATGGTAACTGCTCTAATTGGAAGTTACTCGAGCGTCAACGTTGCATAGATCCCCTTGACGTTCTTTGTTAACATGCTTAATTACAGGATTCTAATTGTGCAGGAGGAAAATAATATAGCCTTGCAAAATCTACGTCATCTCTGGTTTTCATCGATAGATTTTCTTGATATTTTCACCAATTATAAACAAGACCAGTGCTTTAAAGAATACTTACTATAATACTATAATTGATTAGCTAGTGTGGAGAACCGGGCCCGTTGGTAAGGGGGGTGGAGGAAGGAGGGGGCCAGGCACGCAGGTTCACGAGTACATGTACACGTGTTCTTCAGTTCTCTTCCCTCTAGGGTTTATTCTGCCAGTATGATTGATAGTGTAGTCAGGCCCCGAGACTGGGGCTACCTGTAAAGAGTCGGGCAGGCGGTCTATTAATTTTGTTACACATAATTCATTATCAATAAACATACACAATAAACATTAAACAATAATAACCAATTTGGGCCACACTTAACTTAAAACAACATACATGTACATGTAACTGAATAGGCATGAAGGCAACGCCGGCTACACGGGTCAGGGACACAAGCAGACAGGTCAACCCCGCGCGCTGGCTGACCGACGATCGCACGCACACTCACCGCACACACACAAACCCTCCCCGAGTATCGAACACGGCCGCCATGCCTACTAAACTTGACAGCGAGCGATCCAAAGTTCCAGGGTAACTACACTTAATCCCACACATGTAAAGGTGTTACAGTTAAATTACTGATGTCAGATAAAATCCTAATCTAATCCCACAATCCAATAAATTTCGTAAGTCTTGCACGTTAACCCATGTGATGTTTTACACAGTCCCAACGCACGTACATGTACATGTCACTATTGTCAAAAATCAACGTTAAAGTTCCAACATTACACTACCTCAAACTTCACCTAAATTCCACATTTTCAATCCAACAAAAGCCATCCCCATCCTTATTAAACCAGTCTATGATAAATTGCGGTAAAGGTAGTAGGCCATCTGACCCCAAAAGTTTCCACAAAATAATGAATTTTACGCTACAAAAATGGGAGTAACAGAAAGGACATGATTACCTGTAAAGAGTCGGGCAGGCGGTGCCAAAACCTGCGTTTTTGGGCGGTATTTATATGCCCGTGTAGTTAAGTTTAAACCCTTCGGAAAAACTTAAAGTTGATATCAGACCGCCAAACCTCGTAAATTTACAACAAAGAGAACATTGATAAAAAATAAACAAATGTTGTTACATTTTAAGGTCCTTGGCCCGCATTTCTAATGATTAAAACTTGTGATGAACTACACGTACTAAATTAAAGATCATTGCGCAAAACTAAGGACAACAATGAAGGACATGCAACAAATTAAAGGGGTATCATTGGGTCCCCTACACTAGTATGACCACCTTTTGAGCAAATTAGCGACTTCTTTATGCACAATGTTTATTGGGACACGGCGTATTTTGAAAAACTATCCCATTTAAAGTTTAGTCAACAATATTGCACACAAATGCAAAGTCATATTGGCAAGATGTCAAATACCAAAGTGATGAAACTGGCTACCTAAATTTGAACTTTACATGACTGAACAATGTCAGGTTTTATTAAACGTATGCTGCATTAATTGATGAAGTACCGTGGCCTTCGTGGCGTCATGTTGAGAGATATTAATTGATTTTGCATCGCTTGATTGAATAATTTTATCAATCGTGCAGTATGATGTTGTTTCTAATGAGCTGGTTCTGCAAGTGTTCAATCGTGCTGTACTTTTGTGAGGGTAACAAACTTTCTTTGCTGCAAAATTGCAGTCACGTCAAACAAAGGTGGGTCCGGCGGGACGCAATTTGGGGTTGATAACCCCTCCTAAGAAGTGACTTTACATTACTGTATAAATGTGTGGGTTTTTTTTCGAGACAGTCTTTTCGACAATTTTTTTGGTTTTTCCTCAATATTACACAAACATTGCTGTTATTCATCTCGAAATTGAATAGACTTGTTTCAAACATCACGACCAATCAGTAGACAGCATTCTGATTTGATACAACCACCACCGCCAAGGCGTCAGCGTCTACCTCTTGGAGCACCGAGGCATCTTACTTGATCACCAGAAACCCCACCGTCAGCAGGGCCAGCAGACAGGCGGTAACAGGCAGGGGCGGATCCAGAATTTTCTCAAGGGGGGGGGGCGTGAAATTTTTCAAACCTGTGCGGAAAGTTTTGTTGTGAAACACCAACTCGCGAAGCACTGTGTATTGTGTAGCAATTATTTGCTTTATATTTGCGAAGCCTTGTAAAATGACAAGTGCAAATTTGAAATCTGAAGCATTTACTTCCTTTTTTTTCATACGAAATGAAGTAAATGATTAAATTAATTTTTTTTATTCTGGTAAGGAAACCAAGGATTCCGCAAAAGTGCATGCTCCAGGCACTGTAGCTCGTAAACCTGGGGAAAAAAAACAGTTGAGAGAAGACAATGAGAAGAAATTACAATCCCTTGTTCATTTATATCATTTATTCAATGTTGGATTGGTATTGTAACGGACAGTCTATGCACATTTTTGTTGTCATTGCTTTCTAGCGCTGGTGCTCCGGCGGAGGGGCTCCGGCGGCGCAAGCCTGACCTGGTTTTGGGTCTGGCTGGCGCGCGCTCCGGAAATAGGCTCCGGAAATAGGTTGCTTTAAGTGGGTTTCTTTTGTTGGGGGACGCGGGAAAGGTTTGGCAAGATGCCGGGGTCATTGCAAGTTGTTACAATTGTATACATTTGTTCAGACTGTGTGTATTTCTATGCTGGGAATCAGCAGCCGTGGTACTGGTAGCAGTGTGGCAGGTCGACCACAGAGTTGTTGTGCTGAATAAATAAGAGTTTCTTCAGAAGTTGGAAATCCTGTGTGTTTGTCCCCTATTCTTGCGTTTGGCCGGACGCGGAGGACAAGAACCCAAAAAGGTCCCGTTACAATTGGTGGCAGTGCTGGGATTTTCTACAGGATTTTCGAGGAAGAAGTATGGCAAGCTACACGGAGTCGGCACGGAGTATCGATGAAGCCATCGGCGCCATTTTCATGGAAATCGATTGGCTGCAGCGGTCCCTGCTGGACAGTTTACGCAGAAATACGACCGGGTCCACGACCGGACATCAGCCACGGCATGTTGTGCCAGTGACGCCGAGCCTATCAACTAGGGACGATGCCGGAAGGCGGAGAAAGTCGTGCAGTGTAGTGGGTGATCTTCAGGCACAGTGGCGGGCGGCGTGCAGTGAGTCGGACAGCGAAGGTGAGCACCGCCCTGACGTTAGTTGCCGTCGATCCCCGAAGAGTCCTACCGGGGCACGCAGCGGTTGCGAGCCTCGTCATGCGGGCAGGCACATACCAGTGCACACTGACACCGCTGCTAGCGGATCCAGTGCTGCTCATGGGGTTGGCCAGAACGCTGACGTGGAACGTACCGGAGTGGCGCCGCGTGTCAGAGCTCGGGAGTACGATGGGTCATCGTACGTTGAGGATTACTGCATTTTGATGGGAGAAAGCCCTCGACCCTCTATGAAACAGTTGAAATCGCGGCCGAAGAAGAGGCGTGGTGCAAGGCAGAACAAGTTGGGCGGTCGCGTGCAGTCTTTCCTTGTCCCGAAAAGGAGGAAACCCTTAGTTCCACGGCCACTGACCAGATACTGTCGATTCTGCGGGAGCTCTTGGAGTTGCAGCGCCGCAGCCTGGTGGAGAGAAAACCCAAGGAATGGAAGGCAGGTTGCTGGAAGTGCGGGAGTCTGGAGCATCTCCGAGCACGGTGCCCACTGAAGACCAGCATGAGGCAGGCAGCCTCCCCTCCGGTGCAGGCAGTCCCGCCGCCGGCACGGACAGCCCCGCCGCCGGCGCAGGCAGTCTCGCCAACGGCACGGACAGCCTCGCCGCCGGCGCAGGCAGTCTCGCCGACGGCGCAGGCAGTCTCGCCGCAGGAGCAGGCAGTCCCGCCGAAGTCTGGCTTGAGGAAACGACCGGCTTCATCTCAAGAGTTGGGACTTTACATCCGAGGGGAGATAATAGACACGGCAGTTAGTTTCTTGTATGACAGAACAGACACGAAGTTCAGACCCGTGCACGTCGACGCAGATCGCAGGTTCCGCCAAGCGGGTGGGAGTGAGCTGGGCATCGCTGGACGTGCGAAGATGCCGATGAAGACTGGGGGAAGCGAGGTGCTACACAGCGTTTGGGTCGCAGACATCAGCGTAGATGCCATTCTGGGACTGGACTTTTTGCGACAGCATCAATGCCAGCTGATGTGGGACGAAGAATGCTTTGTTGTCGCTAAGCATATATATTTGAAAAAAGAGGTTTTGGAAAATTGTGAATATCAGTTCATGTAAAATTTGTTGTATTTGTGCCCCTATTCAGGAGAATAGGCCCAGTTTAAGGAGGGGTAGTGTAACGGACAGTCTATGCACATTTTTGTTGTCATTGCTTTCTAGCACTGGTGCTCCGGCGGCGCAAGCCTGACCTGGTTTTGAGTCTGGCTGGCGCGCACGGAAATAGGCTCCGAAAATAGGTTGCTTAAGTGGGTTTCTTTTGTTGGGGGACGCGGGAAAGGTTTGGCAAGATGCCGGGGTCATTGCAAGTTGTTACAATTGTATACATTTGTTCAGACTGTGTGTATTTCTATGCTGGGAATCAGCAGTCGTGCTACTGGTAGCAGTGTGGCAGGTCGACCACAGAGTTGTTGTGCTGAATAAATAAGAGTTTCTTCAGAAGTTGGAAATCCTGTGTGTTTGTCCCCTTTTCTTGCGTTTGGCCGAACTCGGAGGACAAGAACCCAAAAAGGTCCCGTTACAGTATCATTCAACACTAAAACAACATGTTTTATTTATGAAACTAGGATGCTACTCGATACATACATTGTATTCGTAACAAGGACACAAACTTGTGACAAATTTCTGTCCCTGTTATGAACAAGAAGTCTTCAAGATGTGTACATCCTGTAGTTAAAAAAATACCTTCCGGTAGAGGTTTAATGTCAGATTAGCCAATGGCAATTTCATTTCATTTTTCATTTCATTTCAATTCTCTCAGAAATCATTGATTAGTCCCTGGCCAGGAGGTCCCCTTGACCAAAACAGTTTAACTTTCTAGTTGCCTTGCCCATTCAAATACCTTGCTGCTTGTTTTTTTTTCTCAATTTTATAGTGCCTTTTGCATTATAATTCACTCGAATCTCTCTTTTACCGAATTTGTATTTTTTAATGCCCATTTGTGCTTTTAAAGTTTTAACTGCTTGTATAGTTCTATATTCTTATACTGTAAGCCATGTTTTAATAATGTCCATTTGTAATGTCCTTTTGTATTGTCTCTTCTTAAATTGTGGCATCAGGAGATTAACTCGATAGTAATTAAGTTTACTTTTTAAAAATCCATCAGGGGTGCTACTTTTTTTTTTTTTCTTGTTCTCTCTCCTAACTGTATGTGCATGTTTTTGTTTTCTTTACTGTTCTTATTGTCTGTACTTGAATCTTTACCTGTGAAATTAATAAATGAAAATGAAAATGAAAGATGTGTACATCCTGTAGTTAAAAAAATACCTTCCGGTAGAGGTTTAATGTCAGATTAGCCAATGGCAATCCCTCTATGGATAGCTCTACTTTAGGAACAAATTTGGGATACTTCATGTTTTCATTTACTGCTTCCAAACACTTAAAAACGTATCAAACTTGCTGGTGGGGAACTTTCTCACTTGGATATTGGATATAAACAAAGGAAAAACATGACAGATTACTTCATGTATCATCGACCATGGTTCCCTCTAAATGTCACACTTCTGTTACCATTTGTGTGGAAAGACCCTTACATCAGTTTTATACTAGTAGGAGATTTTATACTCACTTACATGTATATCTATGCCGCCGACATTCTGTGATATTTAGTGATATTAGTGCATTAATAATGTCCTTAATATATTAAATTGTTAGTTATGTGCTCGTGTATGAAAGTCTTACTGACTTCAGTGTTGTGTTCACTATAAAATATACCAAATTGATTTAAATCGGCAAAAAAGGCATTCATATCGCAGTACTTTACTGCCCGTCCACTGTGCGTACAGTGCAGTTTTAGTTTTTTTGGGTGGGGTGGGGGTTTATTTCATGCTAGATACCCACTTCCCATGTAAAATATCCCTCAAATGACCCAATACATCACCTCTTAAGTGGGCGCAATCATATTCCAAAATTTTGGTTTTCATCCCCATTATCACCCCCGATTGCAGACAGTCTGACAGGGCCCTTAGACCCCTTTACACAGGGCCAGGGCTGCGACCTTTGGGCCTCCCTTTTTCGACCATAAAACTAGGTCGTTCAAACTAGGTCGTTCAAAAGGTGGTACACAGGATGTCCAGACATTGCCATGGATGCCATGGTAGCCGTAATGTTCAAAACAGTCGCACAATGTCGCCGAGGAGGTTGGTTGCTCAAAGGTGGCTCAAATTAATGAGGCAGAGGGGAGGCACAAGCATTGCCGTGGTTGCAGAATGGATGCACAATGTTCGGCCAATGGTCGCCATGTAATAGATCCGTTCTGTTGCACATTTTTCACCGTCATTCTGGGCGATACTTCTGCCTCCCTTGTGCCTCCTTTGGCCGACCAATAGCGTGCATTAAACTGTGGCGACCGATGTGCCTCCATTTGGCGACCACGGCAACCCTTGAGGCACCATGGCCGTAGGGCGCACAGGGGAAGCACAGGGGAGGCTGGCAGGTGGCTCATTGGACGTACAGGTCGTTCGTAGCTCGACATAAAAATGCACGAAAATTGCAGTTTTGGTGGTTCAAGAGAGGCACAAGGATCGCTGGATACATGAAAACAGGATTTCTGGGTTAATTAATTATTAAAAACCCTCGCAGCAGCCACGCGGTGTTAAAATTCTCCACATTTTCCAATATGGGCGTAATTTTTTTTTCAATGGGCCAATAAGGCCAAGCTTCCATGTAATCCTCACCCGTTCTATATACCACAAGCCTGTAGACTCCCATTGGCCAGACCCTATAGTTCAGATGCTATTGAACCATCACTGTTGTTCGCTATGCATGATCGTTTATCGTCTTGTGTTCATATTAAACGTAATATCCTATTACACTGAATAATCAGTTCCGCTAATCTGGTATGACTGTGTAGCCACTCCGGAGTAAGGAGTGTTGAAAGACAGAAGGCAAGATGGCGCCTAATGCCTTTGTGCAGTAATTGGAGATCTTAGTGGCCAACCCCTAAGTGCCACCGATCCTTTGTGTCAACCCCTCGTGCCGCCCAGAGCTCCGACAGGTTGTAAACAATCCCTGGCCATGTGAATGGCCTTTATCTTGTGCATGTACAGGCATGCCATGGTTTTTGACCTATAAGCACATGTGGTGATAAAATTCTCCACTTGGTTCCACCGCGTATTTTTTTGGGCTTGATCCACAAAGGGTGCGTCCATTGAGCGTCCTGGCGAATTTTTGGTCGCTCATAGGTGGTCGCAGCGCTGTATACGGGGGGCATAAGAAACATATTTTGTGCAACCTTCTTCTCCCCTAAATGAATGTAAACTATTTGACATCCCTTTTCGGTTAATTTTATTGTAAAGTGCACTTTTTTAACATTCAAATAATTCCAATGTTGAGAACGGCATGCAAAAACTTGAGTAAGAGTGCTGACTTGTAAATCAACTCCCATAGACCTCAGTGATAATTACGTGTGCTTCCAAAAACTATTTAAGTATTCACAACTCTCCAATGTGTTTGAGACACCCATCAAATTAAAGCTTATTTCATCATCTTTCATTTTCTGTTCAATGTTTAGTTGTAATGTAATCCTAGTACTTATGGATGTAACTTCCATCCAAAGTAGTCCTGTAGCCCATCGCCATTTTTAAAAGTATGCCTGCTCTCCATTGCAAAATAAAGCAATGGTAGGGCCAAATTTCATCTGACTTTCACAGTAATACGAGCTCACACTCCTATAACACTCGTTGTTTACAAACTTTTCAGTTCATGGTCCACAAATGCTCCAAAAGCAAAGAAGGGGGCATGTAAATCGTGATTGGGCATACAAAAATCGTGATTTGGCTCGCGTAGGCAATTATGGGCCCATTTACAGGACTGCACCCGTCAGTGTGATGGTGACATCACCTGAAAGCGCGCCCTCTATAATTTGGCGATGTGTGTGGTAATGGTGTATGGGCTGGTCAGGATTGATTTCGTATCAGGATGAGGTAGGGACGGATTAGGAGAACACTGAGTGAAATGGTCAGTTGTGGTGTGCGTTAGTTTGTTTGTGCATTCAATTGGGGACGTTGAACAATAGAGGACAACAGGGTCCCCAATTCCCGAAGGTCCCCAATTTGGATTTATGTACAAAACATATGGGAGGTCTTCCTAAAAAGAGTACAAACAAGGGAGATTGCAGGCAAATATACACGTGGGTGAGAAACATGTTTGTCTATGGTGTAAATCGAGGACACACTCGTGTAACATCATCAATGAATCGAGGACAGGAACCAAATCGAGGACGACCTCGATTAAAAAAAAACGTGTACAAAACCAATGAGAGCTGTTGCTAAAAGTATAGAGTATAAACAAAGGAAAAGGGAAGAGTAACAATAGAAAATCCTCGATTTACACCATAACGAAATGTTAGCGCGCATGTGCGAGATAGACTGATTTTTGAATACATATGCTCCCGATGGCGTCCTCAAGTCGTAAGATATACTACCGCGCGAGAAAGCATACGCAGTTATCGAACGCCAATATCTAGCGTTAATTTGGGGAATCCCTAGTTTATATTTATCTCTTACTATAAGTAAATTTTTGTAATCGACCTACAACATTTGGCCTATCCCAGCACTGCTAAACTAAACAATGACAGGCATTCGAAGCTGCAGCAGTACAATCACTGTCAAGGCAAAGGGCAATCGATCGCGGTCTCCAGGCAACGATATTATAATGCAAAACACGGTATTTCGCACTGTCGAAATTTAAAGAGAACTACGTCCAGTAAAGCGTCAAAGTGCGATTTAAACCAAGGGTGTTTTGCATGGGCGTCGCGAGGGGGAGGGCAAGGGGGGCACTTGCCCCCCCCCCCCCCCGGAAAAGCAAAACAAAAAAACAAAAAAACAAAAAAGAAGAAGAAAAAAAAAAAAAAAAAAAAGAGGCGCGAAGACGAAGTGGTGTAAGTTTAATGAGTTGGGGGGAGGGGGCAAAATGTCCCTGCCCCCCTCTAAAACTGATAAATCGAGAATGTGTTGAGAAATACAAACATTTTTTGGCAAAAAAAAATTTTGCCCCCCTCTAGAAAAAATCCTGGCGACGCCCATGGTGTTTTGTATGATAGAAATAGCCCGGGTAAGAGGCTTCAGACAGCGCGCACTCGCGCGAAGTACGCATGTCGGATGAATGCGCGCGCATATGTCAGATGGATGATTGGTGTCTATTCTGGGAAATGATACATTAATTTTGTTCCCGTGCAATGAAAAAAACATTCTGTGCGTATTCAGGGTGCAGTAATCGCAGATCTTTTCAAATAATACTTCCGCGATTACTTCACGGCAACTCGAGAGAAACCACAATTTCAGACTGTAGCAATCTAGGCTATTACCGTGGTATAACAAAACAATAATTGCCTGCCGTGATTGGGGTTCATGGGTTTTGTGCACCCTCGGGTGCAAATGACACCCTTGAGTGTACAAAACACCATGGACCCATCACAACATTCATACATTATTGTATAGTGTGTGCACTTGTCCGATTTGTACGTACTGTACCTTTAATTGTCTTAAATCATTAACGCATAAGTTTGGGGGCAACGTCCAAAGGGGAGACTTCAATATATTTACGTCTGGAAATACGTAAATGCCTATTCTAAAAATATCAGCCACGTCAGAAGTAAACAACTGTGTTGGGGATTTTTCTTTAAAAAAAAAAAACATTGCGACATGAGGTAAGTTCCCCTTTCAAACAGAGTTTTGAAATAATTAAAAACTCTTAAACATAACAATTTCGGCGATATCAGGACCATGTGACCAGTTTAATCTACCTTTGGTTTGTGTGGAAAATGTTACTTATCAACAGATCGTTATTAATCATTGCCATACAATGAACATATGTTTGGTAGTGTCAGTGGGTGGAGTCGCCATTGAATAAAGCACACCGATATCTCAACGGGAACATTCTGCACATCAACACGATGACTGGAAAGACATTTTCTGCGTTCCTGATCGTCCTCAGCTTAGTAGTAGCCACAACATCCCAGCCCTTGGTTACGGTGCAGCAGGGTGTAATCCACGGCACAACCCATATCTTCATAGAAGATGGGTTCACCGGAGCAGGAGGCACGAAGGTGGATGTCTTCAAGGGGATACCGTTTGCTGAGCCGCCTCTTGGTGAGCTGCGCTTCAAGCCTCCGGTAGAGAAGATGGCGTGACATGGGATATATGATGCAACCTACTTCAGGCCTGCTTGTCTTCAAGATCGTAACGTCGGGTTGAGTTTGGTGATAAACGAAGACTGTCTTTATCTCAATGTCTTCGCACCCAATCAACGGATGGTGAGTCGAAGTGGGAGGATACCCACCAAATAGGCCTGATAATGTTTTTATGCCCATCAAATATTTTAACAGAAAAGGAAGGGGTGTCTGTCGTAGGTATTATGCGAGTCACACATGCTGGGACAAGTTAGCAGTCTCAATACTTCTTAAGCTTGTCATGAACCCTAAATATGGCTCCATTTCAATTGTAGATTTGTTTTACCGTATAAACCACAGTCCACTGCATGTAAACTGTTTGTGTTTCTGTTTTAAGGCTGGGGGAGCTGCTGTTATGGTCTGGATCCATGGCAGTGGATTCACGTTTGGGTCTGCAAGAGAATCCATCTATAATGGGCTGCCATTGGCTGCTGTGGGTGACGTCATTGTAGTTACCGTCAACTATCGCTTAGGCGTCTTCGGATTTCTGTCAACAGGTAAGATGTTTTCGCCCAAGAACCCTTTTGCAAGACCATGGCTGCATGAGGTCCTCATAATGTGAGCTCATTGATGAATACACATTCCTGTCAATGCTGCACAAATTACAAAAGGGAGAGTATTCCCCTTCTGTCTTATAGGAAACGACACACATTAATGGGCAAAGAAAAGCATAAGATAAAGATTTACGGTAGCACCATGTGACAATTATAGGCCATCGGCTGAAACTCAAAAAACCGGCTCATGTAAAACGAGTTTCGTTCCAGCAACACTGGGTCTACTTTTTTTTAATGCACATATGTGGGGTTCAGTACATCACAAACACTATGTCAGAAGTTCTCCAGCAAATCTGCTGCAGTTTTTTTTAACACTTCATCAAAGTTTGCCAATGTTTATGTACATTGTACAAAAGTCATGTATGTATGCTAAAAACCAACATTTTCCGGTTTGAGGCCTTGCGTTGGCACTTCCAATTTCAAAACTACAGCACTATAGCTTGTCACATCCTACACTCTAGAAACTCCAGGGTCAGACTGACGCGCAATCTGAATCCAAATCTACTCAGTCCTTTTCCGGGTCAAAAATTGACCCCTTTTGGAGTCATAAATGACCCCTTTGGAGTAAAAAAAAACCCATGTTTCTCGGTCATTTTGACTGAAATGTGTATTTTTTAACCCAGAAAAGGACTGAGCAAATTTGGATTCAGATTCTGGGTCAATCTGACCCAGGAGATTTTAGAGTTAAAGAATATGTTTTCTGTATATTGGCAATTGGGTAGCACAGCACATGACCCTTTGTTTTCTCATCTGGTAGACGTCACCACAGTCCTTCTCCCAAAAATATTTCACTGTGATCTACTTGTTATTTGGCAGCATACAACAATGCAATTATTATGAAGATTTATAATGCAGTGGTGGAACCAGCTCATCATTAATGAAAGTGAGGGAGTGCCAAATTGGAGGTGTCTTTACAGTAAATAAATACCGGTACATGTAACCAACAGGAAACACAGGAAAGCAGACAAGACATGCCCCTTCAAACAAAGCAAACTAACACATGTAAAAAAAAAAAATTAAAAAAAAAATAAAAATGGGTGCTTTGCCCCCAAACCCTCTGGATCTGCTGTGGTGAACCAGGTACGTCACTTAAAGAACCTTCTACTTGTAAGAAAGACCACCTTTTTTGTAATGAAACAGGCTTTAAATACAGTTGTAAATCAAAGGACCATCAGAAGTCAGAGTCTGGTTTAATAGTTAAATCAACCATTGTACATGTATTTGCTATCTGATCAAAACAGCCCTGGCCATCTTGGTTTGGAGAAAATCCTTGAAATAAGTCTTTTGCTAAAGACAATTTCAGCTATTTATTTATTGATACATTGATTAGCACCGAAAAATGTTTACATGTATATCAATAAAAAGAAAACAAAACCTTAACTCATGCTGTTTTGTATGCTTACACATTAAAGAGAGTGATTTGGCTGTAATATGTGGCTAGTCTCACTGTTAATATTCACAGAATTTGCTTTTCTACTGGTACTAAAGCCCCTGTCACACCTTTGCGAATCCTAATTCCTTATGAGTTCCTTATCAAAAATTTCAATACGCAGCCGTACGCTCAATTAACGTCGAAATGTTTTGATCACTTTGACTTATGTGCGACATCTAGCGTACAAGTAACGAATTCAGCGCATCCATTGCGTATGAGATGCGTAGGAGTTGCGTATGCAGTGCACAACATTATTTTTCGGGCTGCGAATAGGTCAGTATGCAGTGCGCATGCCGAGCGTAATCCGGACGCACCCGACTTATGCCGACCGCATGCTTGACGCACTTCTGAGCGTATTCCCGCCGCATTTCCGCCGCTCGCCGTTCAGCGTGTGTTGCATCCGCGCTGAAAGTTCGCTATGTATACGTTCAATACAGGCGGTTCATATTCTGACGGGGTGCGTCACGAAAACAAAGCGTACTCGTAACGCACTCGACCGATGCGGGACCATAGATATAGAACGTTATTTAAGTTCTATATCTATGTGCGGGACCGATGCGCTGCGTATTTATAACTTATGACCTGCGTAACAGCGTAGTTTTGTGCATGCCCAAAACTATCCTGCGTACTGGGCCGTACCATGCGTATATCTGCGTACATAAAACCTACACAAAACGATAGAAATGCATATGGGGTGTGTACTGTGCGTACGACTGCGTATGAAAAAAATGACAATGCGCAACTCATAAGGAGTTAGGATACGCAGAAGTGTGACAGGTCCCTTATGTAGAGTGTGCGTATAATATGCACGTAGTGTTTACATGTAGTTAAGCCACGCCCCTTATTATGTTTGTGACCTGTGCCTTGCGTAACCCTTGACCGGAACCACACTGCCGAATTCTCACACAGGTACGTTGTCAACTTTTGAAGCTCGTTTTTGAATTGAAATATCATTTGTTTGCAAACTGCACGCTACTCAATATTGTATTATGATTTGTCCGCTAGTGTTCATAGATAATACTTGAGACATTAAAGTAAAGTTTTGATAAGATATGAATGTAGGGTTGGGGCTCCAAAGTGTGAGCTCGTTTTGGAGAGTTTAGCGAACATTGTGCGTGTAGTATAGGCATACACGCGTTCACGTGCAAAATGTGACAGCGTGGTGCGCGCACGCGTGATATTCCCATGTAATTGTGTATAACGTTACGTACGTATTTATGTTCATGTATAATTTAACATGGGTCTTATTGCGCATTGTCAGATTCCAGTACATGTACTGTGATTATTTATACAACACCTGAATAAATCCCCGTCATCTGATTGGTGAATTGTAGATCACGTGACATATTATTATTCGATATAATGCACGGTGCGACCATGCGTTATACCCATGCGTTATACCGTCTCACTTTGCGCTTGTTCCATGACGCGGTATTTGCGTGCAAAATGCATGCTGGTGTGCGCGTTCAGCGTAGCGTGTATTGTTCCAAAGAGCCAGCGCTACAGCGTTGGGTTCAAACATTTTCGTGAAGGGGTAGTTCAACATCTTTAAAATCGAAATAAATTGTTATTTATAATTTACCAATCAAATGACGAGAATTTATTCAGGTGTTGTATAAAACAAATAACGAATGTTTTACGTTCGTGCGATGGAAAGAATAATTTCATTCGGTGACAGATTGAATGTTCTATTCCACTCGGCTTCGCCTCGTGGAATAGAACATTCAATCTGTCACCTCATGAAATTATTCTTACCATCGCACTTACAAACATTCGTTATTTGTATATTAAGATTTACATTTAGGGAATAATAACAAACAAGTAAATAATGGCTCTTCCTGTTCATTGAGGACTGGTGTGTATAAAAGTGGTTGATAGTGAGCTTGTCTTACATACGCAGTGTGGACTTCCGAACAAAAGACGTCCACATAATGTAGGTAGCAGCGACGAAGTGTGGACTTGCCCACGTCCACACAGTGTTTCCCCATTTCTGGAAAACAGGTTTAGAGGCATTTTTGGGTTAAGTTTATCTGTAGCAGAATGAAGAGAAACACTAAAGGGAATCATTGAAAAAAATTGGGTTGTAAGAGTTTTCACAGTTGAGAAAAATGAGTTTTTCCACTGGTGTTCCTTAACTACACGAAAAGAAAGGAAAGTCCACACTAGGTATGTGAAACAAGTCTGTGTGTGTATGAGTGTGCCTGGCCAGCATGTGTAAATGTGAGCCTGCTGCTTTATGTTCAGCATTGCCTGAGGTAATTCTTATTTCATGCGAAGATTGTCTATTTAATTTGGGGAAATAGATCTACCTGTACGCGTTTATTGTAATTCTATACCTGTATAACACTGACATGTGCGTGCTTTTTGTAATTTGTATTCTTTGTATTTTTACTACACTGCCGAATTCTCACACAGTGAGAATTGGCAGCTGGGCTGGCAGGTTGGCAAGAATAAATCGGCAGTCATTGAGGCAAGGAAGCTAACTATTCTCAAAGCGTCACCTGTTCACTAGGACCTGCGTGCCCGTGTTGCCCTCCCAATCACCAATTTAGCCAGACCCAGAGCTCTTCACCAGTCAGTTACAACCCACACTAGTACTACCTCATCACCCAACTCCACCCCGTCACGAGGGATCTATACACTAATTTTTAATAAATGAAAAAAATAAAAATAATAAAACCAACACTAATGAACAGAAGGATACATGTAGTTTTGAAATCTAGAAGTTACTCATTATTTTCATTAAAATGACAAATGCTAAATAGTTGTGCTGATACAACTTTAAATAAATGTTATCACTACATCAAAGTTCTCATTAAATCCCGTGCAGTAACGGCATAACAACAGGATGGAGCGTATGTCTTGCTTTCTAAGCCAAAGTTTCAGTATTGAATCCTCCTCTGAAGTCGCCAGAGATAATATAATAGCGAATTAAATGGAAATTAAAATCACAAAAGCCTAAATTCTCAAGAAATGTAGGGTGTGGTGAAATACGGCAGCAACAAATTTGGCAGCACAGAGAGAACAGCCATTTGAAAGAACAACAACTGCGTCACCTCCTCCACCCCTCTTTCCACACACGGCATCAAGCCTCTGGGGTTAGGAGACCTTACAAAGAAACAAATGTAACAAGAAAAAATATATATATATATATATAGATAAAGTGAAAATAACAGGGTAAAACATTAAAGAGGTTGTGGAATGCTCGAAGACATTTCCGTCATTTTGGGGGTATATGTAGCCTAAGGTGTGATGAAATAAAAACGACTATTGTTTCTGTCATGAAATGAGTACAAAGGGTACTTTTGAGAGCTATTTTTCAGGTCCTGTTTCGACCCGAACGTGCAATTTGTGTAGAAGTCGTCGTTGCGGGCAGCAAACAAAACACAGTAAATCGTGACGTAATAAACAAGACTCGTTTATGCTACTCTGCATCGGGAGCCCAGTTTATTACGTCACGATTTACTGTGTTTTGTTTGCTGCCCGCAACGACGACTTTTACACAAATTGCACGTTCGGGTCGAAACAGGCATGACAGGACTTGAAAAACAGCTCTCAAAAGTACCCTTTGTACTCATTTTATGACAGAAACAATAGTCGTTTTTATTTCATCATACCTTAGGCTACAAATATCCAAAAAAAGACGGAAATGTCTTCGAGCATTCCACAACCTCTTTAAGTTATCAGTTTTTGATATAAAAAAACCGACAACAACAACGAAGAAACAGTCGACAAATTAATACTTGAAATGAGTTATTTGGTACGTTGACCAAAATATAATGTTAATAAAGTTCAGGGCTAGTTGTGGCGAGATGGGCCTCCAAAACAGCCGAGATAAGGTTAAAACACAGAAGTGAAATCATAAGAGAATAGTTGACAAAAGATAAAGAAATATTACCAGTAAATAAATTACTAATTATATTAGCTTAGTTAGTACATGGAACAAAACATAATGTTAACAAAGTTCAGAACTATAATTGAAAAGAAAAAAAGTGTTAGTATCCTAAGGTTGTAACAATGCAACAAAAAAATAGTGATTAAAGAAAAGAGGAAATATTTTCAGAGACAACAAATACAAAAGAGATCAGATGCCAGAGATGGTAAACTTAGTAGATATGTACTATGTTTAATTATCTCGTTAAGTAAGTAATATTTAATTTAATTGATTATTGTGTAAGAAAAAGAAAAGAAAGGACTCCTCAACCCCAAAAGGTCGAGCTCTAGCTAATGATGCTTAATTGTGTGAGAGACAAGAAAAGCAATAAATACACAATCGCCTTCATTATAATGACATGTAGGCCTACCTCCAACGGAAGTTCTGCTTGTTGTAGCAGCTTGTCCTTGAACGATTTTATCGAAATCGAAATCCTGGTTGAGTTTGTGTGCAGCAAGACACAGTTCATGTGGATAGGCAATTAACACAAACTTGAACTTTGCCCGGAGCTTTTTCGGTGAAGAAATCCGGGTCTCAGCTGAAGTGTCTGGTTTGCGTTTTCTTGCAGCATTGAGACGTTAACTATCTATAAAAAACGCCACGGGTGAGGTCGGCCGGCCGGACTGCCTTGTTTACATGCGCCGGTAGTGTACTGTACATAGCAGATCCACTGCCCACACATCGTGGGTATATTCGGCGATGCCATTGTGAAATTCATCCACTCTTTGGCACAAGAAGTGAACTTACTATCACCGGACATCAGATCCTTCGCATTTTCCGCCCTCAAACGTGACAGATTATGTTTTCAAATACTTTGTTTTTGCACCGGTCGATGTTTACGTTAATTGACGCACTTTTGGCAATGGACGCCGCCATGTTTGTAAAGTGTCATGACCTGCATGCGACCTCATATCTGGTGTCTATTTGGACAGTTCACGTCACGTGGTACGATGCGTCATACGCGGCAGATTTTTTTAACGTAGGCGCGGTACGTTTTTGAACGTCCACAATGGACAAATAGTTCGCTTTTTCGAGTCAAATTATCAAAAAACTGCAGGACGAAATGTGGAGAACTTCTGTAGTATAATTCTTTGGTAGTGTATTTCGGTAGAACTGTTAAAAAAATCTAGACCCGCGATTGCTGGAGCGAGACGAACGAATTTTAACTTCCAGCTGACGGCCTATAAATCTCTTTTATGAGTTTGTGAGGTTCAGAAATGCTAATGGCGAACACCATTGATATACCTCTGTCTTGAGTACTGTACTTTTATAAATTTATAAAAAGTCAATGCACACTCCCTTTGGAATATCACAGTGTGCTATGACTTTGCATGTACAGTACGTACGGTGCAGTGTGAAACGCTTGTATCGTTGGTATCCACGCTATTTTTACCATGTTTTCGCAAATGAGTGGGATAGGGAGCAGCGAACTAGCAGACGATCCGCTATTTTGAGCATAAATAACAATATGCCATTACCACACCTTCAGGCTTATTTTGTTGTATATGAGCAATCTTGTTTGCAAGAGAGTGACCTAATATCAGCACCTCGTCTTTCAAAAACAATTTTTCTCCTGACTGCAGATGACGAAGCATCGCCAGGCAATGTGGCACTGTGGGATAATGTCATGGCTTTGAAGTGGGTCCAACAGAACATAGAAGGTAGGAGGATAAGCTGTACATATAATAGCGTCCTTGATTTATGAAGAGCATGTTGAAGTCGTGCTGAGTCCTCACGATCTAAACGGGAAAAAATTCACCCAAGTAGTTGATATTTACATATCCGGCATCAGTGGCGTAAATCTGTGCCGGTGCACATGACTGGGGTATGGGGGATGACTATAATAATAAAAAAAGCCCGGCAGTGGACATTCGAAAAGCGTGTGGGGAAGCCTTGCTGGACACCATTGTGAGACATTAGGGGGCGCTGTTGATTATACCGATGTACATCTTATGTATACCCCTTAACCGTACATTAAATCAAAGTCTTCCCGGCTTTTGCACTTTTTTCTCCCTTTTTCAGTATTACTGATCAGCAAAAATGAATTCATTTTGGTTGTTTTGAATTACGAAAAATACCTCAAAATCCGCCTTTCTTGTTTCTAGTCTTCACCTCGAAAAAAGAGGGGAATGAAGCAATGGCACATTCCTCCCCCGGTCAAAAAGTGGGGGATATATATTTTCCCCCACCCCCTCCATCCTATCCACCCCTGTCCTTTACGCCCCTGTCCAGCATGCTGGAAAAGGAAGTGAAACCTGCTGATCTTTGAGGAAATGGCTTACAAGTTCTCTTCTATGCAGAGTCTACGTAGCCACTATAGCTTCTCAAAAATGTTCAAATGCCGGAAAGTAGGTAACTATCCATAACACTTACAAACTGTTTATCGTGACTGTACGAGATGCATACTTTGTCCGACAGCTTTCGGCGGCAACAAGCAGCGGGTCACGATCTTCGGTGAGGGTGCTGGAGCAGAAACGGTCGGATTCCTCGTGCTGTCCGACATGGCTAAGGGGTTGTTCAGTCAAGCAATTATAGAGGTAGGCTAAACAGTCACTGAGAAATAATCATGAAAATCACGACGTTGATTATAATCCCAAGGCTACATTTGGCACCACCTATAGGTATTTGGGTCCGTGTATATGTGTTAAAAATCGTGTAAAGCTTTGGCGATATGATGGGGTTTTTTTATCCAAAGACTGTCCAAATGATTCTCGCAACCACGTTTACTTGTAACTGTTGGTAACGTTTACAAAATGACGGCTATAAAATCTGAGGACTGAGCTTATTCTTGGTGGAATTTTAAGACAGCCTAATTCGTTTGGATCGTTACAATGATAAATACCTTGCCAGTGTAAGAAAACTATTGATGACCAGATTGATACTTTTCTGTAGAGTAAAGGGCCAATTTCGCCAGATGTTGGGCCATTAACCGAAGAAGGTTACAAGGTGCTCCGCGAGAGGGCCTTCCAGTTGGGCGAGACTGTTGGATGCAGTACCTCGGACAGCGCAGCTCTGATAACCTGTCTGCAAGACGTAGACGGCAATGATCTTATACAGGCTCAATTAACGGTATGACATCACCAACGTTGATTTCCTTCAGCCTAAAATCCCTAAATGTTACACTTTAATGGAAAAGTCCTCTGTTATTTTGCACGAGTTGGGAACTCGACTCCGCTTTTTCACTTTCAGTCACCATTCGGTTCGTTAGTGTGACGTCATTTCCATTCCACCACGCATACTTCACACGGTGTAGCGTAGCACGAATGGAACCGGAAGTTAACGCACCTCGAGCGTTTATCTAATGGGCGCTAGTAATCAGTGGTGCGCGCGCGTTTATGACTTTTTACTAACGAACCGGATTGTGCTATAAACTGCAAACTGCAAAGGTTTTGTTTTACATTCTCGGATAAACAAAGCACCCGTCCAGAATAGCCCAATAGGAGGTGCAACTTATAGAATCAAGATGTCATACCTATACTTATACCTATACTTCCCTGGCATGCCCAACTTTGAAGGCGCCACGAAAACGCCACATTGTGTCCACAAAAGTAGTCCTGAGTCATAACCGTTTGTGAATTTCAGATTTATGAACGGATTTATCCTGTCGTTGACGGTACATTCATGACCATGACCCCGTTGGAAGCGTACGCTTCTGGAACATACAACCACGTGCCGATGCTCATAGGCTCAAATGCTGACGAGGGAACGTTTTTCTTTGCGTTCAATCCCATGTTTGCCGAGTACCTGACTCAACCAGACCCGTCCTTTGTCAACAAGGCATTGTTTGATGCATTCCTTGTGAGCTCCTTCAAGACATTCGGTAGGTTTTAAGATAGTTCGGCATATTTTTTTAAAGATATATCTCTTCAACCGTTTTCCCATTATAAAGTATTTTTACATTGCACAAATGTGAAACATTTAATTATTTGTTTTACACAACACCTGAATAAATCCTCGTCATCTGATTGGTCAGAGCTGCCAAATTGTGATTGTGCAATGGAATTTCTATTTACCGTAGAGTAGAACAAATCAGATGGTAGGGATTTATTCAGGCATTGCACAAAGGATTCACCGTCTGTTAGGCATGCCATCCTGGAAGAATTGATGATAATTCTCCGTCGTTCAATGCGAGGAAACCTCTCACCGGCCTGATGAGTGTGAATCGAGACAGTATTAAATTACTCAACTTACTCAACTTAGAACTGTCCAAAAATACAGAGGCCTGATATTTCATCCTTACGAGGACTTCTTCAGTGGCAAAAATGTTTGCTCATTTTCAACTGAGGACTGTGTGTAATCAGTACATTTGGGGCTTTTGTTTTGCTTTCGCAGCTGTCGGTGAAGGAGCAGTGTTAAATGCCACCAAAATGAGGTACATTGACTGGTCGCAAGCCGAGTACGAAGACGCGGATTACTACCCCTCACTTGTGCAGTTAGCAGGTGACTTGTTCTTCACATGCACCGTCGACACAACCGCCCGACATCATTCGTCAAAGAATGAAGTGTACCACTACTTGATGACACACGTTCCGACCGTGTCCTACTATAAGTATCGCAAAGATCAGCCGGGACCTCGCTGGATCGGGGCGGGTCACGCGGAAGAACTTGCGTTCGTCTTCGGTGGGGCGTTCGCGCCAGGGAGCCCCTGGGCTTATCTAACAGACGATGAAAAAGTACTCTCTGTCAAATTCATGAAATTGTGGACTAATTTTGCCAAGAGTGGGTGAGTAACTAAGAATGTAACTCACGTGAGCACTGTGATACTCAACAAGTCTTACGGTACTCTCATTGGTATACATACCAAATCGCATATATATGATGTCTGTCGGTTGGCGACTGGCAAACCGCCACCTAAGCGTCTTTCTCATGTTTTTCTAATGTTGCAGTATTTATTTAAGTCCATTATTTCAGACCGACCATTACTTCTAGGAAAATGTTGTTGTCCTTTTCACTGTTAAAGCTTTGCCACTTGGCATCGGCAAGCATAATGGTCGATTGTTGAATGGCTATATCGCCTAATAGTAACTGTGAAAAAAATGGTTCGTGTCCCGATGTGCCAAGTTTTGCGTGCTCATGTTGCGGCTTGTACATGGAGACTCATCCAAATAGTTCTTTTTCAAGCACAAGTTGTCATTGATTGAACATCTCCTTGTGCTATATTTTGTACCGTTCCATCTCAGAAAATGTTCTTGTGCAGCAGACAAGATAGATTGTTTTGACCTCGGTAATATGGAATAATGATGTCTTTGCGTCCATCGTAATAACTATTACTGATGACCATAGTGTTTCAGGCAGTATTTTACGCATACCGGTCTGACCGGACTAATGGCTATATATCAATTGGATTTTTTTTAAACTATCGCTGTTTCGTTTTTGATCAGTGATCCAAGCAAGGAGTCCCCGAATTCTCCGCCGATTTCAGAGTACATCTGGCCCGTGTTCAGCCCCGCTGGTTTGGAGTACAAGGTGCTAGACCTGATCCTATCCACGAGCCGAGCTTTCAGGAGTGACCAATGTTACTTCTGGAATAATTACGTGGAGGATCTTCGGGCAATGTTGGGTAAGAACATAATATCTACGTCAAGGGCGGATCCTGGGGAGCCAACGGGGGGCATGTGCCCCCCCCCCCAAAAAAAAAACCCCAATTTTATTTTATTTTTAAGTGAAGTCGCAATAAAGGCAGGCACTGTGTACACCATCATCTTTTCCTAAAAAAAATTGGTTAAAGTGCTCAGAAATTGCCTCAAATCGCACCACAGAGCATCTAGAATCCAAAACTTTAGCGAGCCCTGAACCCCACGCCGTAATTTTTGGGAACCACTTTTTGAGGACCAAAATTTGTTTCCCCTACCCCCCCCCCCCCCACCCCCTCCAAAAAAATGGGGTTTTGGATCTGCCCTTGATCTACGTCAAGCGATATGTAGTAAATGGTATTTTAATGTGCCTTCGGTACAACTTCAAGGGCGTAAATATCCCCCAGTTGCGGCGATGCGGGGGGCATGGGAACTTTTGCCCCGCCCCAGTTTTTCATGCATGCCCCCACCCAGTTTTCTACCAACACTTTATCAACAGATAGATAAATTATGCTTATTATAAACATATTGGTACTCTAGTACATAAAACACGTCACACATGCATTTAAACAGTGCAGCCGTAGATAGTGTGCAGCCAATCCAATGTCTTTGTACATTTGTAATAAATACACCATTCTGCTGTTTGATTCATTTCTCATTCATAAAAACGAGTACACTTCTAAGTTGCTCTTATTTATATTTTTCCGGACCATAGACAATGGGCACGCACGCGCGTACACAGGCTTACGATTTTATTTTGACACCCCCACAAAAAAATGTCCTTGTGAAGTTGTCCCCCAATTGTATGATTTTGATCATTCCCCTCCCCCCCCCCCCCCCCCCCCTTTTGCCGACATGGACTTATGCCACTACTGTGGTTGGGTAACTGTGGTTGTTTATTCTTTCAGATGATCAGAATTGTGTCGTCAGTGGCGGACCCAGCCAGTGGGCAAGTGGACAACTTATCATCATCGCGACATTCATTTTCCAGTTTTTGTTTTAATGTGTTTTGTTAAGATGATGTATAATTAATATTTATTCCAGAGTTGTAGAAATGTATTATTTATTGGTGGAATGTAAAACTGTATTACATAATATCGGTTTTCTTGTTAAAGAAAAAAGTGGCTGGAACGATGTCTTAAACCTTTTCAACTATTCAAGGGGCGAGCAGTTTAACCCAATTGGGGTGAGCAGTTTAGATATGCAAATTAGAATGAACAATCGTTAAAAATTCGGAGAGCGGAAAGTAATAGAATTTACGGTATGCATCGGGTGTGCCTGGAATGTTCGTCCCCATATAAAATGGATCGTCGAGCTTTGGGGTGTGCCTTTCATCCCATACCATCGGACGGAGAGGACCGTGAGTTTCACGACTGTGCCCACTGCCGGCTGTTGGGGAGTTTTCCCCGGGGCACGCACCTGAAGACCAAGACCGGGAGTCTGCTGTCTGATGATCTCCCCCTGAATGTCGCTCGTCGACTGGACAGCAGATTGGAGCTTCAAGGAAGTTTGGAGTTTGCACCGCTAGGGTGCTGCCTGGTTTGGGTTTGGCGACTTCGTCGGACAAGAGACTTGGGTCTGAGTTACCGGACCCTGACGTCACTTCACGGGGGTACTGATCCGACGTGCGTGAACTCACGAGTACGGCGTACTGACTGTACTAGCTGCCTAATTAGGGCCCTGTCACACTTTTGCGTATCCTAATTCCTTATGAGTTGCTCATTGACATATTTTTCATACGCAGTCGTACGCACAATACGCACTTCATATGCATCTCTATCGTTTTGTGTAAGTTTTATGTACGCAGGCATACGCATGGTACGGCCCAGTACGCCGGATAGTTTTGGGCATGCACAAAACTACGCTGCGTACGCTGTTGCGCAGGTCATAAGTTATAAATACGCAGCGCATCGGTCCCGCATCGGTCGAGCACGGTACGAGTACGCTATGTGTTCGTGGGGGATAAGACTTTTCATACGCAGTAATACGCTGACCTCCCGGCACGCACCCAGTCAGCATATGAGCCGCCTATATTGGACGTATACATAGCGTACTTGCAGCGCAGATACAACGCACGTTGAACGAACTCATAGCGAATGCCGACGTATTGCGTCAGGCATGCGGTCGGCATAAGTCGGGTGCGTCCGGAATACGCTCAGAATGCGCACTGCATACTGACCTATTCGCAGCCCGAAAAATAATGTTGTGCACTGCATACGCAACTCATACGCATCTCATACACAATGGATGCGCTGAATTCGTAACTTGTACGCTAGATGTGCGTCGCACATAAGTCAAAGTTTTCAAAAAAGTTCGACGTTTTGAGCGTACGGCTGCGTATTGAAAATTTTTGATAAGGAACTCATAAGAAATTAGGATACGCGAAAGTGTGACAGGGGCTTAATGGGAGGACCCGTTAGAGGAACCCCTTTCCCCCTTTTCCTGCTGCTCATCACCGGAGTCATCATAGAGCACCCACCAAGACAAGAACTATGAACTTTTTGTTATACCCCCTGCTCGCCCCACCACTCACTCTCTGGTAATCTATCATGGTATATTGGTATTCTCGTAAATTGAATTTGTGTGTAAAGTGTTTTGTATTGGTTCTGTTGAAATAATAATATTAATTGTTAATTAAGGTGTGAACTGGTTTGCCTTTGCTTTGTTCATGTCCACTTTGTTTTGGTTCCGTTTCTGGGGAGTACATTTCGGGGTTGGGTTTACTCTTTGGTTTGGGGGACATAACAGTTTTCACCTCAAAACCGCTACTAGTTTAATACCAATTTTGTAACGAAACGGAATGCGAGGGTTTTCTTCTTTATTGTTCACCAAAACATTAACTGTAGGCCTACATAGCATGAAGCTGAAGAAACAGGATTCTTCAATACTACTACTGTCCTAGGAAAAGCATGTAACGACGCAAGGTTGGTATAATTGGAGGCCTGAGCTGCCCTTCTAATGTAGTTTTCTCTATGCTTAGATTCCATCTCTTTAAAGTATAAACCAGAGATACTATCCCTCAGAAACCTAGACTGGTCCCCCCCCCCCCAATAAATTTGGGAATCGGTATAGTTCCTATTTAAGGCCATTGATTGGATCACCTCCGCGCGTGGGCAGTATTTGTTTTGTTTTTTAATTATGATTGAAACTTTGCGCATGGAAAGTTATTAGAACCAGTTGGCAAAATCACCAGTGTCCCCACGAAGGCAACTTTCAACCATGCAATTGCATAGGTTTTACTGAAAGTTTGGCCCCTCTTGTTTTGCATAAAACTCAAACGACATATTTTAAATGAATCCGGTTTTTAATCAGTTCTGAGGGGACGGTTTGTGATATGATAGCAGTTTATACATGTAGCTACACTTTTAGTAATCATCATGTGTAACTGTTTGGTTTATATGTGGTTTTTGGTTAGGTTACATGCACTGTTGTGGGACTTTATGCAAATCTTTGAGGAATGACAAGGCATTTATTTTACAGTCTGACTTTTTTCTTTCTGAGCATTTTATTTTTGACGTGTAAATCGGGATAATTGTGATGTTTTGCTTTTTACTAGCACTGGTTTTTTTAGGTTTACTGGGGGACTCCATGTAATTCCATGTAATTCCATGTAATAATTTTAATTCTACATGGGCAAATGTATATGTGCAATAAGTGTTTTTATGCTCTCTGTTAGTTTTTACTTATACTATATGTTTTGTGTAAAAAAGTCTTAGAAAGTCTTGTCTATTTTTGTAATTTTATTTTCTTTGTTTCGTTCTGTTTTCATGTAATTTTATTGTGAGGGCTCCTTTGGAAAGCAGTTTTTTAAACTGAAATGGACTACCCTCGTTAAAAATTACAATAAATAAAATAAAGTAAATCTCTGTATTGATAGTTGCCCGAGACACTTTCTAATATAGGGCGATTCTCAATGCAGTGCACCACCAAGAGTTTGCCACGGAGTGTGCATTTTTCGCAGTGCATTGTGGGAGAGAGTCGACAAATTCGCAGTGCGGGACATTTGAAATCGTTAGTTTTTCCGGTCAGTAGTTTCGGAAGCGTATTATTCGAGGATCTGTTTGCCCTTTTCTTTTCTTGTTATCAATATGGTGTTTTTTGTAAGGCGGCAGAACGACATGCCCTAATATCTATACTATATTAGCTCAACTTGTCTACTGACACTCATTCAGATGAGCCATGTTTTGTCGACCGTAAACTTGAAAAATGTACTCTTCATGGCAAGCTCTTGGTGGCGCAATGCATTGGAATCGCCCGAATCTAGCGAAAATCGAAGCTGATCACCAAATAAATTGCACTAAGGGGTAGCCTTGTTGCCATTTTGCAATAGGCTGGTTCCGAGCTAATATCGTAGTTGTGATTTTGTATTCAGGGGTGGGAATCGGACCTACACTAGTCCTGCATATTCATTGCCCGCTACAGGTTTGTCCCTGCATTCGAAGTCCGAAGGACAATTGAGGGACCGGGAACCAGTCTATCACAAACCAGACTAAAGTTATAATTGTACAGTACATGTGTTATTACCATATATCTTACTGAGTAGTTCTGAACTTTGGCCGAGAATTACTATGAGAAGGATAGAGAAATCGTATTTTTTACGCTGTGTCATTTGATTGAAAATATTCCCAAGAGTCAGAATATTAAGTAATATTTTATAAAATGTTTCAGTTTATAAAAGGCAAATCACTTATTTAAAGGTGCAGTTTTTCTGCAGTGGGATTTTTGCCCATTGACTTTGTACACGTTTTCAAGCCACCATTTTTATAACTTTTATACAGCAAGGGAAGACCCTGATACAAAAATTATGCCAAGACTATGACGTCATGATGACGTCATCACCTAATTTTTTTATTAATTTTTGAAAATATATTTTTTTCCCATAGGTTTTGTACACGTTTTTCTATAAAACACTGTGAAACCAGAGCCGAAGCAGCTGTGTTTGTCCACAAACACATTTTTAGTTTATGACATTTTGTTGACTACTGAAACCGCAACTTCCGGTCAAACCGGAAGTACCTGACTCATCAAAGTTTTAAAAGATGAGATGTATTTTTGCACATGTGATACAATTATATTATAGGAATTATTCTAAGCATTTTGAACAACTTTTAACTGCATAAAGCACTATAGGTTTTCGCACACAATTTTGAAATATGTGTAACGTCATCATGACATCATCAAAATGCGAATTTTCTAAACACATATAAGGAAAGGTCCGATCATCATTAAACTTGGTGGGTAGGTAGATAATGGAACCAGTAAGCAAAGTCCGAAGTGACGTCACGATGACGTCATCGGTTGATTTTTTTTATGATTTCTTTATTATTTATAATTTTATTCTGCTTCCAAAATTGCACACTTTCTTTCATCGGATCGACTATAAACTTGGTTTAAACCGAGACCACAATGACAAAATGTGCATTGAGAAGGATTTTCAAGATGACATCATCGCAGGGCATGTGACGTCATGTGAAAAAGCTTTGTTTTTGGAATTATTCTAAGCATTAACTACCTTTAACCGTCTGTATTAAAAGCTAAAAAGTGACTGCAAAGGACAAACATAGCAAAACATTTATAAGATGCGAAAAAGCAAATGTTGGCTGATGACTGCATAATTATGGTGCCCGACTAAATTTAGTGTATGGGAGCCAAGGGAGGCCACATAAAGCTTATAATCGATCGTAGACCCATCTAAAAATACGTTCAATTGTGCAGCAGCAGGTTTCTAGTCGAACCAGTGAGCTTTGCGGTTTTGAAACATCATCTTACATTGAAAAAAAAATAATAATAATTTTGCCGACGCGCATGCATGGCTACGGCGACGCGCGCGCATACCAGAAACCGGAGACTTTTTTTGGGGGGGGGGGCCTTATCGCTGCCCCCTAAAAGTATTATTAATTATCGTGAACCAATAGCAGCAGAAATTCGTTCGAGTTCAACCCGAAATTACAATATTACTAGTCCTCTGAAGTTAATTTAAAAAAAAACACGTTGAATTCATTATGAATTCAATTTTTCCCTATTGAAGCAGTTGTAGACGTTATTGTGTGAGTATAAAGTGACAAAAAAATTCCAATCTTAATTTGATGTTCTGCTCCACTAGCAACGGAACCTTCCATGCACAGGGCATATGGCAAATAATAGTTGCTGATATACGGAGGTAGTCCAGTATTCCAGCCATATTAATGGGGCTGTGCGGCGCCATGTTGGATAAACGACACAAATCTGCTTATGATGAAGTTCCAAACTAGCTTTACACAAAAATCAACCTAGCTATGTGTGGAATATATACAACAATAATAAAGTTTGGATGATACCAACATTATCTAAAACAAAAAAATCTCGTAACTGAAGGTCGGTTGGAACGGCCAGTCCAACACACGACAATGTTTGCCGCGTGGTGGCGCTGTAACCGCTCCAATAGACCTTTCTGCGATTGGTTGGCAAACTGCATTTTTGCCAACCACGGCCTGCAAAAATATGGAAGGTCCAACACTGCAAAAATGAAGAAGACTTAGTACAGATCACCAAAATATTATTCGATACTTGAAAGTACAACATTTTCAACAAAGCTACAATATAATTCCTACACATGTCTTTTTACTATGTGTTAATGGCGTTATGAGGATTTTTTTTTGGAACAATACGTTGCCAACCACGGCTTCAATTTATGTGCTTACGGCAGCCCATACAAAATGGCGCCAATGTTTACAAACAAAAGAAAGCCTATAGATGGACGAGTGAGCCATGAGCGGGCCAGTGATGCCTTAACGATCCCGCATAATACGTTTTACGTGTCTGCAGTTTTCCCACAGAGAATGTTTCTAACCGTCTTAAAGGGAAAATACAACATTTGCAAACATCGAAAAATCAAACTACCAAGTTGTTACGAAATACCTTACTAGGATGTTGGTAAATGACAGTCTAAAGCATCCTGTACCACTATTCCGGCCGACCACTATTGGAAAACCTAACTTATTTTCAACTACTGCTCCAACTTTACCATTTTTTCAGTGCAAATTGTGTTTGCTATTGGTAACATGTTCATGAACGGGTGCAGGCCAGCTATACTGCATGTTCCCTTATCTTACAGTTTTCCGGCATCTTTAGATTGATACATTTTTACCTTTAGTGGAGTCAAGGAACCAGACTACGTGAAAATATTTATTTTTCTTGGTTTTTCAAGCATTTTTTTACACAAACCTTCAAACATGTCAGTGTAACAATATTTGATCTATGATACTAACTTCTCAAATAATTCATTTCTGAAAATTACAGGAAAAGCCAATCATGTACATTCCCTTTAAAAGTGCACCTTAGAACACTTGCAGAACCCTTTCATCAGACACAACATTAAACTACACGTTTGGAAAAAATTATTCGGTCAAGTAATTCAAAAACTCAATTAACGTTTCTCAACATGATGCAACGTAGGCAAAAGTACTTTATTTTACCTCAATTAATGCAACATACGGTTCATAAAACCTGCCATTGCAAAGTCATGAATATTTCAAATTTAAGTAGCCAGTTCCATCATTTTGGTATTTGACATTTTGCCAAAATGACTTTGCATTTGTATGCAATATTGCTGACAAAGTTTAAATGGGATTGTTTTTTCAAAATACATTGTATTTCATTAACTGTCGGGGGGGAAATGTTAATCGGTATTCTAAAACTAAAAATTAATCTTAAGAAATTGAACAAAATAGAATTGAAAGAACGCCAAGGTTTTGCCAAAAGGACCTTGCGATTTTATAGCCCATCTGTACTTGAAATTTATAACTTTGGTCACGTGACTCTGAGTCATGAATGTGCACGTTCAGGGACTTACATAAGCGATTGCTACCAATGTTAGGAATCATAACTGCTCCGACGAAAGTTTTCAGGCGCACAGCCCCAAATCACGCTAAGCACGATTGACTGACTTGGTTTTCTCAAGCCGGACTTCGATCTCAACCGACAGCTCTTGGTCAACCTCTGCCCGCATTGCCATCATGTCTCCTGTAACTGCCTGCCTGCTGGCCCTGCTGACGGTGGGGTTCCTCGTGGTCAAGCAAGACGCCTTGGTGCTCGAAGAGGTTGAAGCTGACGCCTTGGTGGTGCAAGAAGCCGAACGTGGTGGTATGTATCGCTAAACCCAGTAATTTGTGGTCCTGCATCTTAAGCAGAATATCAGGGTGAGAGGGGGAAGGGGGTTCAATAGCATAGAACAAGATTCCACACAATGTCTACAAGCAGTGTCTGAAGAGCAAAATAGAATGGTGGACCCATTTTAAATCCTTACTCTTTTCTGGGAGGGGACGGATTTCGAAATGTGGCAATTTCAAAACGTCAGGGGCTGGGTCTAATTTTTGGACGCATACCAGGGCACAGGAGAAACACTTTGGAATCAGACAATGTGATTGAAATCCCATTTGTATTTGAATGTGTGGGGGTAATCTGTAATTCTCACTCAGCTCAGGATCTATAGCTTCCAATGGCGTTCCATGGACAGCTATATGAAAATAGGTCTTAAACATGCTTAACTTCTGATAGCTTGGATCAATTTCAGTAATTCCTTTTTTAAGATGAGTGGAAGAACATGCTCTTAAGAAATACTTCATTCCTGTATTAAATTCAATTGCTTTTAAGAAAACAAAAATTATTAATCCAGGTTACATTCTTTCTGACTCACCCTGTAATTATATATATAAAAATCAGAGTGTGATACCAATGTAAGGTGCCGAGTCGTAAGTGTTTGTTCAAAGAAGTGGGACAAAAATGTTGTATAATTTGTGTCCAGTCCATAATTTGTTTTCAACATCAGCTTTCATATCCTGGTGATGAATTTCGAGGTCCCATTTTGGGGGACTCTGTCTCATATGTGTTCTCTTCGAAATGCGTTCTCTGCGGAATGTAGGGCCTACATTAAATCCTATAATATGTAAAACCCAGGTTTAATAGGGTATCATTTTTGGGGTGAAAATTAAAGGCTTTCCAAATAATTCTGGAGCCGGGGTCATATGAAATATGGACTCATGTGAAATCTTAGCTCCTTTACCAGTAGCCCATGGCCAAGACCCCAAATTCACCACCCGAGGTGGCAAACTCTAGTTGCTATTTTCTTTTTTTTATTGTTGTACATCTCTAGCTTATATCTTGATATGATTACAGCCTTTTCAATGTGGTAGCTTATTAGTGGTTATCACCCCTCGAATATCCAGACCCCTTTAACGTTAACCCTGTGGGTGCCAATGGACTACATGTTATACAAATATGTAATGCGTCAATAGACCAAAGATTGCATTACCTTGAAAGACTAATCAATATGATAATTAAGTTCAATTGTTATGGCGTTTTTCGTAGTTGTCAATTTGATTTATATTCATGAACTTCATAATATGCACATTCATTACATTTGGAATATGTATTATATGGGTCGTGAATTCATTAATAGTCAAATGCTTTCGAATACGGCACAGATGAGTTGTGTGTTGTTGACAATTACGTCAAGGGTTGGTAATTGGTTTACTGCCATGTACTGACACATCATATAATCACCAAATTAAAGAAATTTATGACAGCAAAATATCCAAAATTCTAGCAACTTTTTTTCCTGAAATAGCCGTGTTTTCTAATGAATATGAAACTTTGCATTAGCATAGAAACGGGGAAGGCACCAAAAACACCCATCAAAATGGAAAATAAAACTTTCAAATAAGGTTAAATGTAACACAAAGATGTATTTTCAAGGTTTGCATTGAAATCTTTGCATGGGCCCTGTGAATATGGTAAGTGTTCGGTCAGACATACGCAAGAAAACATTTAAGAAATAACACAAGAGAAGTGTTCCCGACGGTACAACCATTGCCAAATATACGTGTCCCGATGTCTTACACGTCAAGAAATCGTCAACGTAAAAAGCCCCTTGATCAAACGTTTATACAAGTAGAAAAGATCAACAGTGAAAAAGAAATTATCTTAGTCCCTTTCAATTCAATATTTCGTTGCATCTTGTTTCCCTCATATCAGTTGATTGGTAACATTGTAAATTTTACAGTCATCAAGATTTAGGGGGGGGGGAATGAACCTCGGAGAAAAATAGGGGGAAAAATGATTAAAAAATCTTACTAATTTAAATGACCAAACGATGAAAGCGATTGTCCATAAACGAATAAGAAACGAAAAGCATGGTTATACGTTATAAGCGCACAGATGTTCGCTAATTTGAATGCGTCAACCGTCAAAAGGTTGCAAAAACTTAATTTAAGACTGCTACAGGTTAAGTCTTGAATGCACCAAAACGAAATAGGCTGCCCGAAAACGAAAACGAACATTCACAGCAAAATATTGGCTGCCTAAAAATGAAATTGAATGAACCCCAAATGAAAAAGAAACCGCAATTGGACCACATGTGCAAAACTCACGCGAAATTGAATGGCAGATAATGAAACTGATTAGAAGAATTCGGAAATTCGCCGGGAAAACCTACATTTTTATTTCTTAAAAATATATCGTTGTTGTGTTAACTTTGTTTGAAATGTGCAGTGTCAGAAACGATAACGCAGTTGACCCAGGAAATGGAGGCGTGTGCAGACAACGAAGACATGGACTGCATTTTGGCGTATTTCGCCGATGATGTCCGAACGATGCGGGAGGGAGCCGCGGGAGTTGACATTGGAAAAGCTGGTAAGTTCTCCGTCACTCTTACGGCAATATAGCCTTGTTTAACGCGTTCTTCGTAATAGTGTCCGTGAGAGTATCTAGCCGCTAACTAGCCACGCTATAGCTGAGTATGTTTGGGGGACCCCCGGTGCACCCCCCCCCCCCCCCAACTCAGAACTAACTTTCACCAATTTTTGGGGTGCCTTTTATGGTCCTAAGAAACAATGTGGATGTTAACAGAAAAAAGATAATCCGATGCGAAGGTGATAATCCAAGATGACGGCCAATATGGCCGCCAAAAATGGTAAACACTGGAACAATAGGCATAAATCAGCCAAATTATGTGATAAAAGCATCAATAAAATGGTTTGTTATTTGTTTTAGACCCTCAAAAACTCATTTCTGGTATCTTTTTTTCTGCTATCATGCTTCAACTATAAAATGGCGGCCAATTTGGTGGCCAATATGGCCGTAAAAATGGGGGAAAATGGAAAGAAATCATATTTTTGCCATAAAGTGTGATAAAAGCACCGACTTTCTACTTATGCAACTCCAGATCCCTGAACAATAAACTGGATGAACTACATGCTATTATTTTGGATAACAAGGTGGATGTTGCCGCCATCACAGAAACATGGTTTAAACCAGACTTACCTCCAGAGCTTGTTTCAATCTCTGGCTACACAATGTTTGCCAAGTCCCGGACTGGAAAACAAGGAGGAGGCATCGCACTATATGTCAATCAGCTGTATGCCTCTGAACAATTAAATATCAGCACGCCGGAGGGTCTTGAGGTATTATGGATAAAAATTCGCCCACATTCTCTTCCAAGATCTGTGTCCCATCTGGTAATCGCATTGGTGTATTACCCTCCAAACAGCCCTACTGCAAATCTACTACTTGACCATCTACATGACACACTCGACAATGTTCTTAGCAACCACCCACATGCAGGCATTGCAGTCATGGGAGACTTTAATCAACTGGATTTAAAGCCATTGCTCACCGACCCCAAGTTGAAGCAGATTGTTCAAGAACCAACTAGGGGAAACAGAACCCTGGACAAAATCATCACAAATCTATCAACTCACTACAAGCAACCCAAAATGTGTTCCCCGCTTGGAAGAAGTGACCATAATGCAATCTTATTGTCGCCCACTCAACAGCGCAAAAGTGAAAATACTACTAGAACACAAATCACAAGGCCACTACGTGATTCAGACATTCGCCAATTTGGGATGTGGATCTGCAATTATGACTGGTCACCTGTCTTAGAGGCTACTGAGCCTAACCAGCAATGCGAGGCCTTCTATGAAGTGTTGAACTGGGCTCTGGACTGCTTCCTTCCAACTCGCACCACCAAATTGCACTCACAGGACAGACCATGGATAACCCCTGCAATCAAATCATTGATTAGGAAGCGACAAAATGCCTTCCATCATAAACAAGACAGAACATGGAAACAACTTAGAAACAAAGTCATCCGAGAAATACGCCTTGCTAAAAGAAAACACTACATCACCAGGATACAGACTCATAAGGCATCTAACCCAGCTGGATGGTACAGAGGAATAAAAGCCATTACCCATGGTCATCAGGTGGGACCAACAATTAGTGTGCCAGACAAAGACATAACGAGCCCAGCCCAGGTAGCTAATTACATCAACAAGCTACTGGTGGCTGTCACTGATGATCTCCAGCCTGTTGACACTGCTCAACTACCAGCATATCTGCCATCACAGGTACCTCCTCCCAACGTTCAACCCTGGGAGGTGTTCCACGAACTGAAACGTGTTAAAGTTGGCAAATCAGGTGGACCGGATAATGTACCTGCTCGCATTATCAGGGAGTTTGCTTGTGAACTGAGCACGCCATTGGCCCACATATTCAATACATCTCTTAACTGTGGAGTGGTTCCTGACCTGTGGAAACGAGCCACTATTGTTCCAATTCCCAAAACATCACCAGCTGTGGCCGACAAGTTAAGGCCGATTGCTCTTACAGACCATTTTGCCAAAGTTCTTGAAGGGTTTGTTGCCAAATGGACCTTTGAGGATTTGGCACCTAACATAGATCAACACCAGTTTGGAAATCGCAAGGGATTTTGCACCACACACTATCTTGTTGACTTGCTACATACTTTGTTTCAACATGCAGAGAAACCTAAAACATCATCCACGCTTATCTTAACTGACTTCAGCAAGGCCTTCGATCACATTGACCACAACATCGCTATCACGAAACTACTTGCCTTAGGAGTTGAACCCACACTAGTCCAGTGGATTTGTAACTTTCTCAGTAACCGACAGCAGTGTGTGCGTTATCGAAGAATCAACTCTGATTGGACCAATGTGCATGCTGGTGTCCCGCAGGGAACACGCCTTGGACCAATCGTGTTTCTAGCAGTAGTCAATGATGCGCTCCAAAACAATCATGACTCCACACATTACTGGAAATATGTAGATGACCTGAGTATAGTTGAGAATCGGTCCTCACATGCACCATCAAGAATGCAAGAATCCCTTGAGTCCCTTGTTCTGTGGTCTGAAACAAACAACATGAAGCTCAATCCTGCGAAATGTTCATCAATGGAAATTAACTTCATGAGAGACCCCCCAATTCCACCAATCTTCACCATATATGGTCAACAGCTCCCGCAGTCGGATACAGTGAAACTCCTGGGTGTACACATACAGAATAATCTCAAGTGGGATACAAATGTCGACTCAATATTACAACGAGCAAATGGACGGTTACACATGATCCGAGTTCTCAAAGGCCATGGTTTACCGGTAGAGGACCTTCTTACAATCTACAAGGGGTTTCTACGGCCGCTTCTAGAGTATGCTGTACCACTCTGGAACGGCGGAATAACCAAACAGCATGTACATCTTCTTGAACGTGTTCAGAAACGCTCACTCAAACTTATATTAGGTTCTGATTACACACATTATCAACATGCCCTAGATACTCTTAGCATACCGACCTTGAGTAGCAGACGAACTGAGTTGTGTCTTAAATTTGCCACAGATCTGAAAGCAAATTCCAAGTTGAATAATATCATCCCCACTCGCCCCACAAATGGCAGATTTCTACGTAATTCCAGTATTCCTCAGTTGCAATATAGAACAAATAGATTCAAGAACAGTGCAGTACCCTACCTCATTGACTTAATTAATTCTAATTAATTCCAGTGTTTTTTTAATTTTATGATTGCTAGATTTGAAGTTCACCAGTTTTTATTCCTTGCTAGACCCCAACTCTTTTTAGGGAAATCCTGATGAATCGCAGGGAAATCGGGGTGATTGTGATTGTCGTTATAGCTGTAATCGTTGTTGTTGTTGTCTTCGTTATATCTTCGTTGTCACTGTGGAAATTGTGGTTATTGTTTCCATTGTAGTCAATACTGTCCTTGTTGTATTCGTTGTTACTTTTGTCATCATTATTGTGATTATGGTTCTTGTCGTCATTATCGTTGTCTTAATCGTTATTCTCATCATTATATAGTCGTGATTGTGGTTAATTGTTGTTATTGTTCTCGTTATCTTTATCGTTATCTTTGTCAAATTTCTTAATTATTGCATACATATCTGTTTATTTTTTATCACAACTGATACCATATGACATTTGTTTTTATCTGTAAAATGGAATTTTTAATTAATGAAGATTGGCATGTCAGAGATACTTTTGGGTTAAGACAGTTTTTGGACCTTTCAATGTAAAAGTACTTGTTTATTTTAAATTTAATTTAATTTATTTTATTTAATGTATTTGTATTAGCATTTTTATCTGTTGACTTGATCCAATTCAATCTTTGATTGCCACATCAAGTCTAATGAAAATAAACCATTTTATCTATCTATCTATAAAAAAAAAAAAAAAATTGAGATTTTGAGTTTCTAAAAAAATTATCATTGATCTACATGACGCCATGGGCGTCAATCCTGGGGGGGGGGGGGACAGGGGGGCATGTCCCACCCACACTTTTGGAAGGGTGGGGGACACAATATCAAATGTCCCCCCCCCCCGGATTTTGAACTCGTGTCTCATTTACAGGGCCCTATTATGTACTACGGGCCCCGAACCCCACGCCTATAGCTCAGAATACCGATAGCTGATTCAATGACTCCAACCTCGAAAACGATTTTCAAATAATTATCTTTTGATAAGAAAATATTAGTTAAAGCATGGAGGAAAGTGGTAAGAAATTACTTCAGACCACACCACAGAACATCTAGAATCCAATTTTTTTAAGCGGCCCCGAACCCCTCGCATCAGTTCTGATCAGGTATGTCCCACCCCCTTTTAAGAAGCGATTGACGCCCCTGCAAGACGCCCCCCCCCCCATGAAATGGCGCTCTATGCAAGGGGTCTACTGCCGAAAACCAAGACACACTGTTTCCTCGTTATAAAAGACGACAGCTAGTGACATATTGTCAAGAAATCTGGGATGTATAGTCAGAGCCCATCGCAAGTCCATTGCAAGTCCGTCGCAAGTCCATCGCAAATCCATCGCAAGTCCATCGCATGTCCATCACGGGTCCATCACAAGTCCATCACAAGTCCATCACAAGTCCACCAGTCCGAATTCAAATCACAAGCTATTCAAATGAGCTTGGACGATATTATGCATTCCTTTCTTACTGTTCATTTCATACACTGTGAATGGACCTGAGATCTACTTGTGAAGTGGACCGTACATGGACGCCATGGGCGTCGCAAGGGGGGAAGGGGGGCATCCTAGCCACTCCCCCCCCCCCAAAAAAAAATGAAGAAGGACAAAAAAGGGGGAAAGAGGTGCTAAGCCATGTTGCTGTTAATTTGATGGGGGGGTTACGGCAAATGCTCCCCTCACGCTTGGAAAAATGATATATTGAGAATATAGTGAAACATTTGCTTTGCCCCCCCCCCGGACAAAATCCTGGCGACGCCTATGATGGACGCGTCTACATCCCAGTGTCTGTACAAGATTTTATCTTAGGTTTTTACCCGTCGCAGACGTATTTTATAAACGCTGTATATTCTCAGTGTTATCCGCGGACTTGCGAGAAAAAAAAGTCACAAGCTTACTCAGGTGGGACTCAAACCCACGACCTCCTGCTTACTAGTGCAGACGTCTTACCACTCAACCACCGAGCTTGCCGAGGCCGGCTAACGGCAAAACCCAATGTAAAATCTACATCTCCAGTCCCAGATGCTAATTCCATCTTATAAAACAGAAAAATATGTGAAATGGGCCTGCCTCTGTATAATTATTTCAACAGAAACCCGAAAACACATGAAGTGGATTGAGCAAGATTTAGACATAACCAAGGATGTACTGGAGATCACACCTAGTACAGACGAATCCATCGTTGTGGAGCAGCTTATAATGACCATGAAATTCCCCAACGGAACTTATGCCCATAACTGGAAGTGAGTGGGCTTTGACAATGTTGAATTCATATATTAAGAAATAAGTTAATAAATTCCGTATTTTAAGTTATACTGTCTTGAGCTAATACTGTGGTCGGGGTAACGAGATTATAATTTTTCTTTAGGGGGGAGGAGGGGCGATATTAACGCGTGATTCGAAGGTTATTGAAGTACCCTTACATACACTACAAAACCATAGGGCAACCGCATTGCTCTGTGGTAAAACCCAGCGGGACTTTTGAACACATTTTGAACAGAACCGGTACCGAGGAGTTTACATTGTCGGAAAGTTTTGTTTTCCTAAATGTCAAAGCTCAGTGATAAGCAGCTGCAAAGCTTCAATCGACTGTCTGAGTTTTTTGAGAGGGGGGGGGGTGCATGAATAGTGAATCGGACTCAAAATGAACCAAGTGAGCCTATCAACCTTTTGCGTCCCCTCCTTAAACATAAAAAATAGTTGCAAACAAGCGTTGTTATGTTCAGTTCAAAGTTGAACACATAGTACAGTGGGGTTTTTTTTACAGAGAACAGTTAAAACATAACATTTTTACCATCTCTATTTTTTACATTTAAATATATATGCCCCGTCCTCTACGAATTTTTTTTTTTTCCCTGATGAATTTCAAGGTTTTAACAAAAAAACTACAATATTCCAATTTCTGATGTCTGTAATTGCCACCTTGCTCCTGAGCGTCACAAGGCGGCGCTCTTTGTGTCCGATTTTGCGTTATTTCCTATGAGCACGTATATGGTGTGGTGGAACCTTGTACCTAGAAAATGTTCGATACAGCCTCCACATTTGGACGAAAAATACGGCTTATTATAGGCCATACATTGTTTTTACGTTTCTCACTCTACCAGGATTTTTTTAAAACACATTTTATTTTTCAAACACGCAAAAAAGTCCCACGGCCGCAATGATGGCGTTTTCACCATCAATAAACACTTTGCATCCAGAATTTAACTTTGAGGTGTTTTGTTTTCAAACTTTTTTTTGACAGGGGACTGTTTGTTTGGAAGAAAGTCAACAACGACTACAAGATCTACATCGACATATTCAATGACAACTAACACGCGTACGCTGTAAATGATGGCTAGGCTCTAAACATGACGGCACAGAAAGACACAGATTGAACATAAATTAGAATTACCGGATAATTTATGAATTACTAAATTTGAACACTGAAGGTGTATACAACCAAGTAATATTGTCGAAATTCACGTTTTAAATAAGGGGTGATGGGTCAAACATATTAAAGGTAAACCGTAAAGGAGTAAATGTTGTAATAGTCTATTTGAACTTGAAGAGACCAAGCCATTAAGCTCCGCCCACTGCGCATGTGGATGACAACCATTGATCTCCATTACCAGCCTCGACTCCAGGGGCGCGTGCTCGTTCCTTACACTAACCCCTGATCGTGATGATGACGTAAATGAGGCTGACTGGCCATTCAGAGCGTACTGCGCGGGCATTTCGAAGATTGCACGACGGGCGCGCCCATAATGCGCTCGCGTGCTTTGCACGTCACGTCACGTACAAATATTCAAAACTGCGCGATGCCTGTACGTTATGGATTATGGCAGCCTCGTTTTTTTGCTAAAAAAAACCCTGTATCTGCGGTTGTAAAGGGACGAAAGGGGTACGTATCTTTAATACAAATCTTTGCTAAAATACACAATGTCCAAACCTTATGTTTGAAAGCATTGATTCTTCAATAACACAACTTTTAACATTTTAAAGATGGCGTCGGCACGTAAAACGGATAAACTGCAGCCCTAATTATACTGTGCCGTATTTTGGCACATTTAAATTACACAACAATCAACATCAACATCAACAATCAACAGCAACATTAATAATCAACATCAACAATCAACAATCAACATTAACATCAACAATCAACATCAACAATCAACAATCAACAATTAACGTCAACAATCTGAAATTCAACATCAATAACCAACATCAGTAATCAACATCAACAATCACCATCAACAATCAACAATTAACATCAACAAACAACAATTGACATCAACAATCATTAACAAAAAAAACCATCAACATCAACAATCAACATCAATTATCATCAACAATCTACATCAATAATTGTTAATCAATATCAACAATCAATTATCAACAATCAACAATCGACATCAACATGAACAACTACCATCAACTATAATCAACAATCAACATCAACATCAACAACCAACATCAACAATCAACAACAATAATCATCAATGCGAAAAAGCCAAACCTCTAGCCCAACACCGTGTGTTTGTCCTCAAACTCTAGTTTAAGTTTGAAGTTATCTTATAGTTTTCAAAGAGGAAGGAAAATTAGGATGTTTATCAATTTTATTTCTAACTTAATCACTGTAGCTTGATGTGTTGAAGCGCCTCAATAATGTATTTGGTCTGAGTTCACTGAAGCATAACTTTTAAAAAATATGCGTCCAAATAGGCTCGTTGTTAGGTATTTTTAAACAAGCCCCAGAAATAGATAGAGGCTTTTTTAATCATTTACACATCGCATCCATTTTTGTCTCCAGTTTTTATAGGTCACCTAATACTTCTTTGCAACTAGGTGCCATGGACCCAAGTACCTAGTTTTTGCAACAACAACAACAACAACAACAAAAACAAACAAAAAAACAAAAAAACAAAAACAGAACTAGCTCAGAACAAGTCCAAAACGTGATTTTGGCTAGTTTGACGGTTCCATAGTATTGTTACAGGGTGGCCCGAAAAAAACGGAACGGCGTACTTCCGCTAATATACCATGAGACTCAAACAATTATTAACCTATACCAATGCATATAGAATTCTGCTAAAAGAAAAATGATACTATTAAAGATCGCGCGATTCTGGTCCGGTAGTTTTTGTTCTAGAGCCGATTTTGTGAAATAATGAGTCATTTTGTCCCGATGAATACGAAACCGTGCCTATCAGAATTGGCAAAGAGCCGTTTTTGTTGTGTAATAAAACCCACATTTGTGCTTCACAAAATAGGCTCTGCAGCAAAAACTACTGGTCAGGACCGAACCGGGAGATCTTGGCATCATATTTCTTCTAAAAAAGATTCTCCAGCAATTGATACACTGAAAAATTGCCTGGGTAAGAAAGGGGGAAACCGGAACTACCCAAACTTGGGTTGTTCTATTACCAATTGTTTGGGTTAGAATTCATGTTAAATTCAACCAAAAGTTGTAGTCATACCATACCAAAATAAATTTGGTCTTGAATGACCACAAGTTTTGGTTGAATTTAGCAGAAATTCTAACCCAAACAGTTATTGGTTATAGAGCAACCCAAGTTTGGGTAGTTCCAGTTTTCACCCTTTCTTGGGTAAAATTAACCCAGGCAATTTTTCAGTGTACAGGTGGTTTGAATATATATGCTCACACGTGACCAGAGGTAGCCAATCAAAACAGTCAATTTTGTTTCTTAAACTTCGAACTCAGCCAACAGTATACAATTTTGAAAGTTTTGGTGAAGGGGTTAAAGTTTAATTATAAGAAGTATATGTTATTTTATCTTGTAATTTATGGTTGAAGGATTTCAAAAATGGCTTTTAAACTGTGTTTGAACAATGTCATTAGAATAAATAAATTACCTGCATGCAAAATGGCGCCTCGCTGCTTCATTGCACTATTATCATGATTTTATTTAATAACTGAAAGACTTCAAGACTGGCTTCTGAGTTCTGATAAATAACAACTGTTTTCTGAATTCATGCTCACGCAATTTTTTTTTCAACAAAAATCCCCTATTGTCAAAGAATGGAAATTGACAATTAAAACATGAATTAAACATGAATATCCTCTTTTTTTGGCAGAAAGTGGGCATATTCTTACACACCCATTATTCACCCTATTAGAGTGACAGATGCCCCAATTTGATGAATTCGAATCACAATTCAATGATATTTAAAAAAAAATATGCCGAAAAAAAACATCTTTGGGTTTCTTCTTTATTGTGAATAGGCCTACCACCTCATCGCCAAAGAGGACCTTGCGATTTTAAAGGCCTAGCTGATGTATGACTTATTATTCACGCGACTTGGGTCATCCTCGGGGTCTAACGTAAGCGATTGCTATCTGAGTGCACACCTGTAAATAGGCCTCAACCCATCCGCCGAGCTCATGAATAACATGTATACCCTCAAACTATTCTATATTAGAGAGTTCTGCCATAAAATTGGGGGAAATGAAGAGATATGGCAATGAATGTTTCTCTGGTCCGGACTTGCGACTTCCAATTCTGAACATTTTGGATGCAATTGGGCTCGAAAGTGGCGCTATTTGCCATGTTGTGCAGGGATCGTTTTTCAAGATAACTAGCTAAGGGCCGTCTTCTTTGGGTGAGAATTTCTCGAAAAGTCAATGATCAACCCGCCACAAATTAAAAAGAAAATGAAAGATGACATGTTGATCATCATTTTTCTGCGCAGCATAAATACCTGTGAGAGTTCTGAGTATGTTGAAGTATGGGCATTTAGCACTGGTGTCTACGGGAATTTTAATACAGTTACACACGATATTCTTAATTACATCTGGACATGCTAAATCTTGATGGGAAAAGCCTGTATTGCTGACGCATGTGTCATCAAAATGCACATTCACGACATCGAAGCCATGCCGCTGTACGATGTTTCGCACGGCATGCGGCAGTGCAGTGCACTGCCATCGCCATTCACTGGTTCCCACCGCGTTCCCAACAGAATCAAAGCTATATGATGTAGGACCGGAACCAGTGAATACGGGCTATGTACGTTGCGTTGAATTTGGATCATAGAAAATACCAAACGAACATCGACAGAGAAAGAGAATATCTTCAAATCAATTTCCAAACCGTGATCTCTCTTTCAATTTTCTGTGCATGTATTTTCCATTAAAAAAAAAAAATTTATAACGAGAATGTTCCGCTCGTACGTGATACACCGAAGCGTGTTTCTGCAAACTTTTCGGCCACAGCACATGGGTTCATTTCCGGGTCCGCTACACAATACACAGTGCTTCGCGAGTTGGTGTTTCACAACAAAACTTTCCGCACAGGTTTGAAAAATTTCACCCCTGTTACTGCCTGTCTGCTGGCCCTGCTGACGGTGGGGTTTCTGGTGATCAAGCAAGATGCCTCGGTGCTCCAAGAGGTAGAAGCTGACGCCTTGGCGGTGGTGGTTGTATCAAATCAGAATGCTGTCCACTGATTGGTCGTGATTTTTGAAACAAGTCTATTCAATTTCGAGATGAATAATAGCAATGTTTGTGTAATATTGAGGAAAACCAGAAAAATTGTCGAAATGTCTGTCTAGAAAAAAACACACATTTATAAAGTAATGTAAAGTCACTTCTTAGGAGGTGCAAGTTGTTACAATTGTATACATTTGTTCAGACTGTGTGTATTTCTATGCTGGGAATCAGCAGTCGTGCTACTGGTAGCAGTGTGGCAGGTCGACCACAGAGTTGTTGTGCTGAATAAATAAGAGTTTCTTCAGAAGTTGGAAATCCTGTGTGTTTGTCCCCTTTTCTTGCGTTTGGCCGGACTCGGAGGACAAGAACCCAAAAGGTCCCGTTACAATTGGTGGCAGTGGTGGGATTTTCTACAGGATTTTCGAGGATGAAGTATGGCAAGCTACACGGAGTCGGCACGGTGTATCGATGAAGCCATCGGCGCCATTTTCATGGAAATCGATTGGCTGCAGCGGTCCCTGCTGGACAGTTTACGCAGAAATACGACCGGGTCCACGACCGGACATCAGCCTCGGCATGTTGTGCCAGTGACGCCGAGCCTATCAACTAGGGACGATACCGGAAGGCGGAGAAAGTCGTGCAGTGTAGTGGGTGATCTTCAGGCACAGTGGCGGGCGGCGTGCAGTGAGTCGGACAACGAAGGTGAGCACCACCCTGACGTTAGTTGCCGTCGATCCCCGAAGAGTCCTACCGGGGCACGCAGCGGTTGCGAGCCTCGTCATGCGGGCAGGCACATACCAGTGCACACTGACACCGCTGCTAGCGGATCCAGTGGAACGTACCGGAGCGGCGCCGCGTGTCAGAGCTCCGGAGTACGATGGGTCATCGTACATTAAGGATTACTTGGTGCATTTTGATGGGAGAAAGCCCTCGACCCTCTATGAAACAGTTGAAATCGCGGCCGAAGAAGAGGCGTGGTGCAAGGCAGAACAAATTGGGCGGTCGCGTGCAGTCTTTCCTTGTCCCGAAAAGGAGGAAACCCTTAGTTCCACGGCCACTGACCAGATACTGTCGATTCTGCGTGAGCTCTTAGAGTTGCAGCGCCGCAGCCTGGTGGAGAGAAAACCCAAGGAATGGAAGGCAGGTTGCTGGAAGTGCGGGAGTCTGGAGCATCTCCGAGCACGGTGCCCACTGAAGACCAGCATGAGGCAGGCAGCCTCCCCGCCGGTGCAGGCAGTCCCGGCCGCCGCCGGCACGGACAGCCCCGCCGCCGGCGCAGGCATTCTCGCCAACGGCACGGACAGCCTCGCCGCCGGCGCAGGCAGTCTCGCCGACGGCGCAGGCAGCCTCGCCGCAGGAGCAGGCAGTCCCGCCGAAGTCTGGCTTGAGGAAACGACCTGCTTCATCTCAAGAGTTGGGACTTTACATTCGAGGGAGATAATGGACACGGCAGTTAGTTTCTTGATTGACACCGGAGCCACAGAGACTTTTGTTTCCACTCGACTGTATGACAGAACAGACACGAAGTTAAGACCCGTGCTCGTCGACGCAGATCGCAGGTTCCGCCAAGCGGGTGGGAGTGAGCTGGGCATCGCTGGACGTGCGAAGATGCCGATGAAGACTGGGGGAAGCGAGGTGCTACACAGCGTTTGGGTCGCAGACATCAGCGTTGATTCCATTCTGGGACTGGACTTTTTGCGACAGCATCAATGCCAGCTGATGTGGGACGAAGAATGCTTTGTTGTCGCTAAGCACAAAGTTCCGCTACAAAGGAATGCCGAACCAACGGTACGGGAATCCCCACTGTCGGTGCCTGCGACCGAATCACTGGGTTCGGTAGATTCCCCATTGCCAAGGGCCACTCAACCGGCGGTTACTGCAGAACCAGCTCTGGGGCCAGTACGCCAGTCAAGGAGAGACAATCAGGTTGGAACAGGTAGTCCCGCCGCCGGAGTGGGCAGTCCCACTGCCGCCGTTGGACACCACACGACACAAGGCACCAGTGCGCCCCGCAACCGCCGTGGCAGGGCGGTCCGAAGACGGGGATGTTTGCGACAAGTCAGCGGTGGTGAGACGATTGACAGTCAGCCAGTTCAAGGCAAGGCGACGTACACATGCAGGGTCTGCGGTCAGCAGTATGTCTCCTCGTTTACTCGGAGGAGGCATGAAAAAGCAGCGCATAAAGAACGGAGTTACCAGTGCCGGGAATGCCCGAAGTCCTACGGACGGTCGGACTACTTGACCCGGAACATGAGGGCCCAGCATCGGGGACCGACGAGTTGCGGATAGTGCTCGCCGATTGTTGTTTTTTGTTTGATTTAGGAACCAAAGTGGGGCCTAAATCATCATTAACCACCATTTTATTAATTAATAAAATCATAGACAGTGAACTCTTGTGATTCTTGTTCTAGAAAATAAAGTAATGTAAAACCAATGCGAAGTAAATTCTTTTTGATAACCTTATTGAATCTTGTAAACATCACTTGATAAAAAAAAAGTTTCTTCGTTTCTAAAAGTGACAGTGTTAGTCATATAAACCCTGTTAAAAAAAAATACAAACGAGTGTTTTGTTCTCTACATAATATATGGGGGGAAAAGAGGTTTTGGAAAATTGTGAATATCAGTTCATGTAAAATTTGTTGTATTTGTGCCCCTATTCAGGAGAATAGGACCAGTTTAAGGAGGGGGTAGTGTAACGGACAGTCTATGCACATTTTTGTTGTCATTGCTTTCTAGCGCTGGTGCTCCGGCGGAGGGGCTCCGGCGGCGCAAGCCTGACCTGGTTTTGGGTCTGGCTGGCGCGCGCTCCAGGAATTTGCTCCGGAAATAGGTTGCTTAAGTGGGTTTCTTTTGTTGGGGGACGCGGGAAAGGTTTGGCAAGATGCCGGGGTCATTGCAAGTTGTTACAATTGTATACATTTGTTCAGACTGTGTGTATTTATATGCTGGGAATCAGCAGTCGTGCTACTGGTAGCAGTGTGGCAGGTCGACCACAGAGTTGTTGTGCTGAATAAATAAGAGTTTCTTCAGAAGTTGGAAATGCTGTGTGTTTGTCCCCTTTTCTTGCGTTTGGCCGGACTCGGAGGACAAGAACCCAAAAAGGTCCCGTTACAGTATCATTCAACACTAAAACAACATGTTTTATTTATGAAATTAGGATGCGACTCGATACATACATTGTATTCGTAACAAGGACGCGAACTTGTGACAAATTTCTGTCCATGTTATGAACAAGAAGTCTTGAAGATGTGTACATCCTGTAGTTAAAAAAATACCTACCGGTAGAGGTTTAATGTAAGATTAGCCAGTGGCAATCCCTCTAAGGATAGCTCTACTTTAGGGGTGCATACCTGCAAATAATCTCCCATAGACACTAGTGCTAAATGCCCGTACTTCAAAATTCTTTTAAAAATACTCAAAACTCTCACAGGTATTCAAGCTGCACAGAAAAATGATGATCAATGTGTCATCTTTCAATTTCTTTTCAATTTATGGTGGGTTGACCATTGACTTTTCGAGATATTTTCACGCAAAGAAGACGACCCCTATTTTCCCCAAAGCGGAAAAGTAGCCATCTTGAAAAACGATCCCTCCACAACATGGCAAAATAGCGCCACTTTCGAGCCCAATAGCATCCAAAATGCTCAGAATTGGAAGCCCCAAGTCCGGGCCAGAGGTTCACTACCATATCTCTTCAATTCCCCATTTTACGGCGCTCAGAACTCTCTAATATAGAATATTTTGAGGGTATAACTTTTATTCATGAGCTTGGCGGATCGATTTACCGGTGTGTACCCTATAATAGCAGGCAACTTTTAAATTTTAACACAAAATCACATTCAGGACAAGCAGAATATCTCCAAAGTCAATATTTTGAAGAAAAAAAATGAAAGAAAAATATTATCCGAGGTCGATATTAAGCCCGAAAATAGTGATTGTTTTGCCCCTGCTAAGCTGTAGAGCGCCCCCAGCGACAATAAATTGAGTTCCAGCTACTTTAAAGCTCAAAATGCCCCCCCCCCCCTTTTCAACTATCAATTGTTGTAATCGGGTGATAGCCTACTGCTCCCTTATGATTTGGAAGCATCCGTTACGGAAAAAAACCCTTGTTGATACCTTTAAAACACTTTTTCCCCCTCCCCGTAGGTTCCGCCCACTGAAAAGACCACTGCCGCGGCACAGCGCATGCGCGAAACGGCCATCTTTGTGATTCTTTATAGGGTGCATACCTGCAAATAATCTCCCATAGACACTAGTGCTAAATGCCCGTACTTCAAAATTCTTTTAAAAATACTCAAAACTCTCACAGGTATTCAAGCTGCACAGAAAAATGATGATCAATGTGTCATCTTTCAATTTCTTTTCAATTTATGGTGGGTTGACCATTGACTTTTCGAGATATTTTCACGCAAAGAAGACGACCCCTATTTTCCCCAAAGCGGAAAAGTAGCCATCTTGAAAAACGATCCCTCCACAACATGGCAAAAAAGCGCCACTTTCGAGCCCAATAGCATCCAAAATGCTCAGAATTGGAAGCCCCAAGTCCGGGCCAGAGGTTCACTACCATATCTCTTCAATTCCCCAATTTTACGGCGCTCAGAACTCTCTAATATAGAATATTTTGAGGGTATAACCTTTATTCATGAGCTTGGCAGATCGATTTACCGGTGTGTACCCTTAGGAACAAATTTGGGATAATTCGTGTTTTCATTTACTGCTTCCAAACACTTAAAAACGTATCAAACTTGCTGGTGGGGAACGTTCTCACTTGGATATTGGATATAAACAAAGGAAAAACATGACAGATTACTTCATGTATCATCGACCATGGTTCCCTCTAAATGTCACACTTCTGTTACCATTTGTGTGGAAAGACCCTTACATCAGTTTTATACTAGTAGGAGATTTTATACTCACATGTATATCTATGCCGCCGACATTCTGTGATATTTAGTGATATTAGTGCATTTATAATGTTCTTAATATATTAAATTGTTAGTTATGTGCTCATGTATGAAAGTCTTACTGACTTCAGTGTTGTGTTCAATATAAAATATACCAAATTGATTTAAATCGGCAAAAAAGGCATTCATATCGCAATAACTTACTGCCCGTCCACTGTGCGTACAGTGCAGTTTTAGTTTTTTGGGGTGGGGTGGGGGTTTATTTCATGCTTGATACCCACTTCCCATGTAAAATATCCCTCAAATGACCCAATACATCACCTCTTAAGTGGGCGCAATCATATTCCAAAATTTTGGTTTTCATCCCCATTATCACCCCCGATTGCAGACAGTCTGACAGGGCCCTTAGACCCCTTTACACAGGGCCAGGGCTGCGACCTTTGGGGATCGAAGGAGGCCGAATGGTTGCCTAGGTCGTTCAAAAGGTGGTACACAGGATGTCCAGACATTGCCATGGACGCCATGGTAGCCGTAATGTTCAAAACAGTCGCACAATGTCGCCGAGGAGGTTGGTTGCTCAAAGGTGGCTCAAATTAATGCGGCAGAGGGGAGGCACAAGCATTGCCGTGGTTGCAGAATGGATGCACAATGGTCGGCCAATGGTCGCCATGTAATAGATCCGTTCTGTTGCCTCCCTTGTGCCTCCTTTGGCCGACCAATAGCGTGCATTAAACTGTGGCGACCGATGTGCCTCCATTTGGCGACCACGGCAACCCTTGAGGCACCATGGCCGTAGGGCGCACAGGGGAAGCACAGGGGAGGCTGGCAGGTGGCTCATTGGACGTACAGGTCGTCGGTAGCTCGACATAAAAATGCACGAAAATTGCAGTTTTGGTGGTTCAAGAGAGGCACAAGGATCGTTGGATACATGGAAACAGGATTTCTGGGTTAATTAATTATTAAAAACCCTCGCAGCAGCCACGCGGTGTTAAAATTCTCCACATTTTCCAATATGGGCGTAATTTTTTTTTGGGGGGGGCCAATAAGGCCAAGCTTCCATGTAATCCTCACCCCTTCTATACACCACAAGCCTGTAGACTCCCATTGGCCAGACCCTATAGTTCAGATGCTATTGAACTATCACTGTTGTTCGCTATGCATGAGCGTTTATCGTCTTGTGTTCATATTAAACGTAATATCCTATTACACTGAATAATCAGTTCCGCTAATCTGGTATGACTGTGTAGCCACTCCGGAGTAAGGAGTGTTGAAAGACAGAAGCCAAGATGGCGCCTAATGCCTTTGTGCAGTAATGGGAGATCTTAGTGGCCAACCCCTAAGTGCCACCGATCCTTTGTGTCAACCCCTCGTGCCGCCCAGAGCTCCGACAGGTTGTAAACAATCCCTGGCCATGTGAATGGCCTTTATCTTGTGCATGTACAGGCATGTCAGGGTTTTTGACCTATAAGCGCATGTGGTGATAAAATTCTCCACTTGGTTCCACCGCGTATTTTTTTTGGGGCTTGATCCACAAAGGGTGCGACCATTGAGCGTCCTGGCCATTTTTTGGTCGCTCATAGGTGGTCGCAGCGCTGTATACAGGGGGCATAAGAAACATATTTTGTGCAACCTTCTTCTCCCCTAAATGAATGTAAACTATTTGACATCCCTTTTCGGTTAATTTTATTGTAAAGTGCACTTTTTTAACATTCAAATAATTCCAATGTTGAGAACGGTATGCAAAAACTTGAGTAAGAGTGCTGACTTGTAAATCAACTCCCATAGACCTCAGTGATAATTACGTGTGCTTCCAAAAACTATTTAAGTATTCACAACTCTCCAATGTGTTTGAGACACCCATCAAATTAAAGCTTATTTCATCATCTTTCATTTTCTGTTCAATGTTTAGTTGTAATGTAACCCTAGTACTTATGGATGAAACTTCCATCCAAAGTAGTCCTGTAGCCCATCGCCATTTTGAAAAGTATGCCTGCTCTCCATTGCAAAATAAAGCAATGGTAGGGCCCAATTTCATCTGACTTTCACAGTAATACGAGCTCACACTCCTATAACACTCCTTGTTTACAAACTTTTCAGTTCATGGTCCACAAATGCTCCAAAAGCAAAGAGGGGGGCATGTAAATCGTGATTGGGCATACAAAAATCGTGATTTGGCTCGCGTAGGCAATTCTGGGACCATTTACAGGACTGCACCCGTTAGTGTGATGGTGACATCACCTGAAAGCGCGCCCCCTATAATTTGGCGATGTGTATGGTAATGGTGTATGGGCTGGTCCAGGACAGGATTGATTTCGTATCAGGATGAGGTAGGGACGGATTAGGGGAACACTGAGTGAAATGGTCAGTTGTGGTGTGCGTTAGTTTGTTTCTGCATTCAATTGGGGACGTTGAACAATAGAGGAAAACATGGTCCCCAATTCCCGTAGGTCCCCAATTTGGATTTATGTACAAAACATATGGGAGGTCTTCCTAAAAAGAGTAAAAACAAGGGAGATTGCAGGCAAATATACACGTGGGTGAGAAACATGTTTGTCTATGGTGTAAATCGAGGACACACTCGAGTAACATCATCAATGAATCGAGGACAGGAACCAAATCGAGGACGACCTCGATTTAAAAAAACGTGTACAAAACCAATGAGAGCTGTTGCTAAAAGTATAGAGTATAAACAAAGGAAAAGGGAAGAGCAACAATAGAAAGTCCTCGATTTACACCATGACGAAATGTTAGCGCGCATGTGCGGGATAGACTGATTTTTGAATACATATGCTCCCGATGGCGTCCTCAAGTCGTAAGATATACTACCGCGCGAGAAAGCATACGCAGTTATCGAACGCCAATGTCTAGCGTTAATTTGGGGAATCCCTAGTTTATATCTATCTCTACTATAAGTAAATTCTTGTAATCGACCTACACCCTCAGGCCTATCCCAGCACTGCTAAAATTAACAATGACAGGCATTCGAAGCTGCAGCAGTACAATCACTGTCAAGGCAAAGGGCAATCGATCGCGGTCTCCAGGCAACGATATTATAATGCAAAACACGGTATTTCGCACTGTCGAAATTTAAAAAAAACGACGTCCTGTAAAGCGTCAAAGTGCGATTTAAACCAAGGGTGTTTTGTATGATAGAAATAGCCCGGGTAAGAGGTTTCATACAGCGCGCACTCGCGCGAAGTACGCATGTCGGATGAATGCGCGCGCATATGTCAGATGGATGATTGGTGTCTATTCTGGGAAATGGTACATTAATTTTGTTCCCGTGCAATGAAAAAAACATTCTGTGCGTATTCAGGGTGCAGTAATCGCAGATCTTTTCAAAATAATACCTCCGCGATTACTGCACGGCAACTGGAGGAAAGCCACAATTTCAGACGGTTGCAATCTAGGCTATTACCGTGGTATAACAAAACAATAATTGCCTGCCGTGATTGGGGTTCATGGGTTTTGTGCACCCTCGGGTGCAAATGACACCCTTGAGTGTACAAAACACCATGGACCCATCACAACATTCATACATTATTGTATAGTGTGTGCACTTGTCCGATTTGTACGTACTGTACCTTTAATTGTCTTAAATCATTAACGCATAAGTTTGGGGGCAACGTCCAAAGGGGAGACTTCAATATATTTACGTCTGGAAATACGTAAATGCCTATTCTAAAAATATCAGCCACGTCAGAAGTAAACAACTGTGTTGGGGATTTTTCTTAAAAAAAAAACAACATTGCGACATGAGGTAAGTTCCCCTTTCAAACAGAGTTTTGAAATAATTAAAAACTCTTAAACATAACAATTTCGGCGATATCAGGACCATGTGACCAGTTTAATCTACCTTTGGTTTGTGTGGAAAATGTTACTTATCAACAGATCGTTATTAATCATTGCCATACAATGAACATATGTTTGGTAGTGTCAGTGGGTGGAGTCGCCATTGAATAAAGCACACCGATATCTCAACGGGAACATTCTGCACATCAACACGATGACTGGAAAGACATTTTCTGCGTTCCTGATCGTCCTCAGCTTAGTAGTAGCCACAACATCCCAGCCCTTGGTTACGGTGCAGCAGGGTGTAATCCACGGCACAACCCAGATCTTCATAGAAGACAAGTTCACCGGAGCAGGAGGCACGAAGGTGGATGTCTTCAAGGGGATACCGTTTGCTGAGCCGCCTCTCGGTGAGCTGCGCTTCAAGCCTCCGGTAGAGAAGATGGCGTGGAATGGGATATATGATGCAACCTACTTCAGGCCTGCTTGTCTTCAAGATCGTAACGTCGGGTTGAGTTTGGTGATAAACGAAGACTGTCTTTATCTCAATGTCTTCGCACCCAATCAACGGATGGTGAGTCGAAGTGGGAGGATACCCACCAAATAGGCCTGATAATGTTTTTATGCCCATCAAATATTTTAACAGAAAAGGAAGGGGTGTCTGTCGTAGGTATTATGCGAGTCACACATGCTGGGACAAGTTAGCAGTCTCAATACTTCTTAAGCTTGTCATGAACCCTAAATATGGCTCAATTTCATTTGTAGATTTGCTTTACCGTGTAAACCACAGTCTACTGCACGTAAACTGATTGTGTTTCTGTTTTAAGGCTGGGGGAGCTGCTGTTATGGTCTGGATCCATGGCGGTGGATTCACGTTTGGGTCTGCAAGAGAATCCATCTATAATGGGCTGCCATTGGCTGCTGTGGGTGACGTCATTGTAGTTACCGTCAACTATCGCTTAGGCGTCTTCGGATTTCTGTCAACAGGTAAGATGTTTTCGCCCAAGAACCCTTTTGCAAGACCATGGCTGCATGAGGTCCTCATAATGTGAGCTCATTGATGAATACACATTCCTGTCAATGCTGCACAAATTAAAAAAGGGAGAGTATTCCTCTTCTGTCTTATAGGAAACGACACACATTAATGGGCGAAGAAAAGCATAAGATAAAGATTTACGGTAGCACCATGTGACAATAATAGGCCATCGGCTGAAACTCAAAAAACCGGCTCATGTAAAACGAGTTTCGTTCCAGCAACACTGGGTCTATTTTTTTTTTAATGCACATATGTGGGGTTCAGTACATCACAAACACTATGTCAGAAGTTCTCCAACAAATCTGCTGCAGTTTTTTTTAACACTTCATCAAAGTTTGCCAATGTTTATGTACATTGTACAAAAGTCATGTATGTATGCTAAAAACTCACATTTTCCGGTTTGAGGCCTTGCGTTGGCACTTCCAATTTCAAAACTACAGCACTATAGCTTGTCACATCCTACACTCTAGAAACTCCAGGGTCAGACTGACGCGCAATCTGAATCCAAATCTGCTCAGTCCTTTTCCGGGTCAAAAATTGACCCCTTTTGGAGTCATAAATGACCCCTTTGGAGTAAAAAAAAAACCCATGTTTCTCGGTCATTTTGACTGAAATGTGTATTTTTTAACCCAGAAAAGGACTGAGCAAATTTGGATTCAGATTCTGGGTCAATCTGACCCAGGAGATTTAAGAGTTAAAGAATATGTTTTCTGTATATTGGCAATTGGGTAGCACAGCACATGACCCTTTGTTTTCTCATCTGGTAGACGTCACCACAGTCCTTCTCCCAAAAATATTTCACTGTGATCTACTTGTTATTTGGCAGCATACAACAATGCAATTATTATGAAGATTTATAATGCAGTGGTGGAACCAGCTCATCATTAATGAAAGTGAGGGAGTGCCCAAAATGGAGGTGTCTTTACAGTAAATAAATACCGGTACATGTAACCAACAGGAAACACAGGAAAGCAGACAAGACATGCCCCTTCAAACAAAGCAAACTAACACATGTAAAAAAAAAAAAAAAAAATAAAAAAATGGGTGCTATGCCCCCCAAACCCTCTGGATCTGCTGTGGTGAACCAGGTACGTCACTTAAAGAACCTTCTACTTGTAAGAAAGACCACCTTTTTTGTAATGAAACAGGCTTTAAATACAGTTGTAAATCAAAGGACCATCAGAAGTCAGAGTCTCGTTTAATAGTTAAATCAACCATTGTACATGTATTTGCTATCTGACCAAAACAGCCCTGGCCATCTTGGTTTGGAGAAAAGCCTTGAAATAAGTCTTTTGCTAAAGAAAATTTCAGCTATTTATTTATTGATACATTGATTAGCACCGAAAAATGTTTACATGTATATCAATAAAAAGAAAACAAAACCTTAACTCATGCTGTTTTGTATGCTTACACATTAAAGAGAGTGATTTGGCTGTAATATGTGGCTAGTCTCACTGTTAATATTCACAGAATTTGCTTTTCTACTGGTACTAAAGCCCCTGTCACACCTTTGCGAATCCTAATTCCTTATGAGTTCCTTATCAAAAATTTCAATACGCAGCCGTACGCTCAATTAACGTCGAAATGTTTTGATCACTTTGACTTATGTGCGACATCTAGCGTACAAGTAACGAATTCAGCGCATCCATTGCGTATGAGATGCGTAGGAGTTGTGTATGCAGTGCACAACATTATTTTTCGGGCTGCGAATAGGTCAGTATGCAGTGCGCATGCCGAGCGTATTCCGGACGCACCCGACTTATGCCGACCGCATGCTTGACGCACTTCTGAGCGTATTCCCGCCGCATTTCCGCCGCTCGCCGTTCAGCGTGTGTTGCATCTGCGCTGCAAGTACGCTATGTATACGTTCAATACAGGCGGTTCATATGCTGACGGGGTGCGTCACGAAAACAAAGCGTACTCGTAACGCACTCGACCGATGCGGGACCATAGATATAGAACGTTATTTAAGTTCTATATCTATGTGCGGAACCGATGCGCTGCGTATTTATAACTTATGACCTGCGTAACAGCGTAGTTTTGTGCATGCCCAAAACTATCCTGTGTACTGGGCCGTACCATGCGTATATCTGCGTACATAAAACCTACACAAAACGATAGAAATGCATATGGGGTGCGTACTGTGCGTACGACTGCGTATGAAAAAAATGACAATGCGCAACTCATAAGGAGTTAGGATACGCAGAAGTGTGACAGGGCCCTTATGTAGAGTGTGCGTATAAAATGCACGTAGTGTTTACATGTAGTTAAGCCACGCCCCTTATTATGTTTGTGACCTGTGCCTTGCGTAACCCTTGACCGGCACCACACTGCCGAATTCTCACACAGGTACGTTGTCAACTTTTGAAGCTCGTTTTTGAATTGAAATATCATTTGTTTGCAAACTGCACGCTACTCAATATTGCATTAGGATTTGTCCGCTAGTGTTCATAGATAATACTTGAGACATTAAAGTAAAGTTTTGATAAGATATGAATGTAGGGTTGGGGCTCCAAAGTGTGAGCTCGTTTTGGAGAGTTTAGCGAACATTGTGCGTGTAGTATAGGCATACACGCGTTCACGTGCAAAATGTGACAGCGTGGTGCGCGCACGCGTGATATTCCCATGTAATTGTGTATAACGTTACGTACGTATTTATGTTCATGTATAATTTAACATGGGTCTTATTGCGCATTGTCAGATTCCAGTACATGTACTATGATTATTTATACAACACCTGAATAAATCCCCGTCATCTGATTGGTGAATTGTAGATCACGTGACATATTATTATTCGATATCCGGTTCGTAAGTGACTTCGTCATACACACGCACGCACCACTGATTACGAGCGCCCATTGGATAAACACTCAAGTTGCGTTAACTTCCGGTTCCATTGGTGCCATGCTACACCATGTACAGTAAGTTGAGATGACGTCACACTTACGAACCGGATAATGCACGGTGCGACCATGCGTTATACCCATGCGTTATACCGTCTCACTTTGCGCTTGTTCCATGACGCGGTATTTGCGTGCAAAATGCATGCTGGTGTGCGCGTTCAGCGTAGCGTGTATTGTTCCAAAGAGCCAGCGCTACAGCGTTGGGTTCAAACATTTTCGTGAAGGGGTAGTTCAACATCTTTAAAATCGATATAAATTGTAGTTTATAATTTACCAATCAAATGACGAGAATTTATTCAGGTGTTGTATAAAACAAATAACGAATGTTTTACGTTCGTGCGATGGAAAGAATAATTTCATTCGGTGACAGATTGAATGTTCTATTCCACTCGGCTTCGCCTCGTGGAATAGAACATTCAATCTGTCACCTCATGAAATTATTCTTACCATCGCACTTACAAACATTCGTTATTTGTATACTAAGGTTTACATTTAGGGAATAATAACAAACAAGTAAATAATGGCTCTTCCTGTTCATTGAGGACTGGTGTGTATAAAAGTGGTTGATAGTGTGTATGAATGTGCCTGGCCAGCATGTGTAAATGTGAGCCTGCTCCTTTATGTTCAGCATTGCCTGAGGTAATTCTTATTTCATGCGAAGATTGTCTATTTAATTTGGGGAAATAGATCTACCTGTACGCGTTTATTGTAATTTTATACCTGTATAACACTGACATGTGCGTGCTTTTTGTAATTTGTATTCTTTGTATTTTTACTACACTGCCGAATTCTCACACAGTGAGAATTGGCAGCTGGGCTGGCAGGTTGGCAAGAATAAATCGGCAGTCATTGAGGCAAGGAAGCTAACTATTCTCAAAGCGTCACCTGTTCACTAGGCCCGTGTTGCCCTCCCAATCACCAATTTAGCCAGACCCAGAGCTCTTCACCAGTCAGTTACAACCCACACTAGTACTACCTCATCACCCAACTCCACCCCGTTACGAGGGATCTATACACTAATTTTTAATAAATGAAAAAAATAAAAATAATAAAACCAACACTAATGAACAGAAGGATACATGTAGTTTTGAAATCTAGAAGTAACTCATTATTTTCATTAAAATGTCAAATGCTAAATAGTTGTGCTGATACAACTTTAAATAAATGTTATCACTACATCAAAGTTCTCATCAAATCTCGTGCAGTAACGGCATAACAACAGGATGGAGCGTACGTCTTGCTTTCTAAGCCAAAGTTTCAGTATTGAATCCTCCTCTGAAGTCGCCAGAGATAATATAATAGCGAATTAAATGGAAATTAAAATCACAAAAGCCTAAATTCTCAAGAAATGTAGGGTGTGGTGAAATACGGCAGCAACAAATTTGGCAGCACAGAGAGAACAGCCATTTGAAAGAACAACAACTGCGTCACCTCCTCCACCCCTCCTTCCACACACGGCATCAAGCCTCTGGGGTTAGGAGTCCTTACAAAGAAACAAATGTAACAAGAAAAAAAATATATATATATATAGATAAAGTGAAAATAACAGGGTAAAACATTAAAGAGGTTGTGGAATGCTTGAAGACATTTCCGTCATTTTGGGGGTATATGTAGCCTAAGGTGTGATGAAATAAAAACGACTATTGTTTCTGTCATGAAATGAGTACAAAGGGTACTTTTGAGAGCTATTTTTCAGGTCCTGTTTCGACCCGAACGTGCAATTTGTGTAAAAGTCGTCGTTGCGGGCAGCAAACAAAACACAGTAAATCGTGACGTAATAAACGAGACTCGTTTATGCTACTCTGCATCGGGAGCCCTGTTTATTACGTCACGATTTACTGTGTTTTGTTTGCTGCCCGCAACGACGACTTTTACACAAATTGCACGTTTGGGTCGAAACAGGCATGACAGGACTTGAAAAACAGCTCTCAAAAGTACCCTTTGTACTCATTTTATGACAGAAACAATAGTCATTTTTATTTCATCATACCTTAGGCTACAAATATCCAAAAAAAGACGGAAATGTCTTCGAGCATTCCACAACCTCTTTAAGTTATCAGTTTTTGATATAAAAAACCCGACAACAACAACGAAGAAACAGTCGACAAATTAATACTTGAAATGAGTTATTTGGTACGTTGACCAAAATATAATGTTAATAAAGTTCAGGGCTAGTTGTGGCGAGATGGGCCTCCAAAACAGCGGAGATAAGGTTAAAACACAGAAGTGAAATCATAAGAGAATAGTTGACAAAAGATAAAGAAATATTACCAATAAATAAATTACTAATTATATTAGCTTAGTTAGTACATGGAACAAAACATAATGTTAACAAAGTTCAGAACTATAATTGAAAAGAAAAAAAGTGTTAGTATCCTAAGATTGTAACAATGCAACAAAAAAATTAGTGATTAAAGAAAAGAGGAAATATTTTCAGAGACAACAAATACAAAAGAGATCAGATGCCAAAGATGGTAAACTTTAATAGTAGATATGTACTATGTTTAATTATCTCGTTAAGTAAGTAATATTTAATTTAATTGATTATTGTGTAAGAAAAAGAAAAGAAAGGACTCCTCAACCCCAAAAGGTCGAGCTCTAGCTAATGATGCTTAATTGTGTGAGAGACAAGAAAAGCAATAAATACACAATCGCCTTCATTATAATGACATGTAGGCCTACCTCCAACGGAAGTTCTGCTTGTTGTAGCAGCTTGTCCTTGAACGATTTCATCGAAATCGAAATCCTGGTTGAGTTTGTGTGCAGCAAGACACAGTTCATGTGGATAGGCAATTAACACAAACTTGAACTTTGCCCGGAGCTTTTTCGGTGAAGAAATCCGGGTCTCAGCTGAAGTGTCTGGTTTGCGTTTTCTTGCAGCATTGAGACGTTAACTATCTATAAAAAACGCCACGGGTGAGGTCGGCCGGCCGGACTGCCTTGTTTACATGCGCCGGTAGTGTACTGTACATAGCAGATCCACTGCCCTCACATCGTGGGTATATTCGGCGATGCCATTGTGAAATTCATCCACTCTTTGGCACAAGAAGTGAACTTACTATCACCGGACATCAGATCCTTCGCATTTTCCGAATACGCGGTAGATTTTTTTAACGTAGGCGCGGTACGTTTTTGAACGTCCACAATGGACAAATAGTTCGCTTTTTCGAGTCAAATTATCAAAAAACTGCAGGACGAAATGTGGAGAACTTCTGTAGTATAATTCTTTGGTAGTGTATTTCGGTAGAACTGTTAAAAAAATCTAGACCCGCGATTGCTGGAGCGAGACGAACGAATTTTAACTTCCAGCTGACGGCCTATAAATCTCTTTTATGAGTTTGTGAGGTTCAGAAATGCTAATGGCGAACACCATTGATATACCTCTGTCTTGAGTACTGTACTTTTATAAATTTATAAAAAGTCAATGCACACTCCCTTTGGAATATCACAGTGTGCTATGACTTTGCATGTACAGTACGTACGGTGCAGTGTGAAACGCTTGTATCGTTGGTATCCACGCTATTTTTACCATGTTTTCGCAAATGAGTGGGATAGGGAGCAGCGAACTAGCAGACGATCCGCTATTTTGAGCATAAATAACAATATGCCATTACCACACCTTCAGGCTTATTTTGTTGTATATGAGCAATCTTGTTTGCAAGAGAGTGACCTAATATCAGCACCTCGTCTTTCAAAAACAATTTTTCTCCTGACTGCAGATGACGAAGCATCGCCAGGCAATGTGGCACTGTGGGATAATGTCATGGCTTTGAAGTGGGTCCAACAGAACATAGAAGGTAGGAGGATAAGCTGTACATATAATAGCGTCCTTGATTTATGAAGAGCATGTTGAAGTCGTGCTGAGTCCTCACGATCTAAACGGGAAAAAATTCACCCAAGTAGTTGATATTTACATATCCGGCATCAGTGGCGTAAATCTGTGCCGGTGCACATGACTGGGGTATGGGGGATGACTATAATAATAAAAAAAGCCCGGCAGTGGACATTCGAAAAGCGTGTGGGGAAGCCTTGCTGGACACCATTGTGAGACATTAGGGGGCGCTGTTGATTATACCGATGTACATCTTATGTATACCCCTTAACCGTACATTAAATCAAAGTCTTCCCGGCTTTTGCACTTTTTTTCTCCCTTTTTCAGTATTACTGATCAGCAAAAATGAATTCATTTTGGTTGTTTTGAATTACGAAAAATACCTCAAAATCCGCCTTTCTTGTTTCTAGTCTTCACCTCGAAAAAAGAGGGGAATGAAGCAATGGCACATTCCTCCCCCGGTCAAAAAGTGGGGGATATATATTTTCCCCCACCCCCTCCATCCTATCCACCCCTGTCCTTTACGCCCCTGTCCAGCATGCTGGAAAAGGAAGTGAAACCTGCTGATCTTTGAGGAAATGGCTTACAAGTTCTCTTCTATGCAGAGTCTACGTAGCCACTATAGCTTCTCAAAAATGTTCAAATGCCGGAAAGTAGGTAACTATCCATAACACTTACAAACTGTTTATCGTGACTGTACGAGATGCATACTTTGTCCGACAGCTTTCGGCGGCAACAAGCAGCGGGTCACGATCTTCGGTGAGGGTGCTGGAGCAGAAATGGTCGGATTCCTCGTGCTGTCCGACATGGCTAAGGGGTTGTTCAGTCAAGCAATTATAGAGGTAGGCTAAACAGTCACTGAGAAATAATCATGAAAATCACGACGTTGATTATAATCCCAAGGCTACATTTGGCACCACCTATAGGTATTTGGGTCCGTGTATATGTGTTAAAAATCGTGTAAAGCTTTGGCGATATGATGGGTTTTTTTTATCCAAAGACTGTCCAAATGATTCTCGCAACCACGTTTACTTGTAACTGTTGGTAACGTTTACAAAATGACGGCTATAAAATCTGAGGACTGAGCTTATTCTTGGTGGAATTTTAAGACAGCCTAATTCGTTTGGATCGTTACAATGATAAATACCTTGCCAGTGTAAGAAAACTATTGATGACCAGATTGATACTTTTCTGTAGAGTAAAGGGCCAATTTCGCCAGATGTTGGGCCATTAACCGAAGAAGGTTACAAGGTGCTCCGCGAGAGGGCCTTCCAGTTGGGCGAGACTGTTGGATGCAGTACCTCGGACAGCGCAGCTCTGATAACCTGTCTGCAAGACGTAGACGGCAATGATCTTATACAGGCTCAATTAACGGTATGACATCACCAACGTTGATTTCCTTCAGCCTAAAATCCCTAAATGTTACACTTTAATGGAAAAGTCCTCTGTTATTTTGCACGAGTTGGGAACTCGACTCCGCTTTTTCACTTTCAGTCACCATTCGGTTCGTTAGTGTGACGTCATTTCCATTCCACCACGCATACTTCACACGGTGTAGCGTAGCACGAATGGAACCGGAAGTTAACGCACCTCGAGCGTTTATCTAATGGGCGCTAGTAATCAGTGGTGCGCGCGCGTTTATGACTTTTTACTAACGAACCGGATTGTGCTATAAACTGCAAACTGCAAAGGTTTTGTTTTACATTCTCGGATAAACAAAGCACCCGTCCAGAATAGCCCAATAGGAGGTGCAACTTATAGAATCAAGATGTCATACCTATACTTATACCTATACTTCCCTGGCATGCCCAACTTTGAAGGCGCCACGAAAACGCCACATTGTGTCCACAAAAGTAGTCCTGAGTCATAACCGTTTGTGAATTTCAGATTTATGAACGGATTTATCCTGTCGTTGACGGTACATTCATGACCATGACCCCGTTGGAAGCGTACGCTTCTGGAACATACAACCACGTGCCGATGCTCATAGGCTCAAATGCTGACGAGGGAACGTTTTTCTTTGCGTTCAATCCCATGTTTGCCGAGTACCTGACTCAACCAGACCCGCCCTTTGTCAACAAGGCATTGTTTGATGCATTCCTTGTGAGCTCCTTCAAGACATTCGGTAGGTTTTAAGATAGTTCGGCATATTTTTTTAAAGATATATCTCTTCAACCGTTTTCCCATTATAAAGTATTTTTACATTGCACAAATGTGAAACATTTAATTATTTGTTTTACACAACACCTGAATAAATCCTCGTCATCTGATTGGTCAGAGCTGCCAAATTGTGATTGTGCAATGGAATTTCTATTTACCGTAGAGTAGAACAAATCAGATGGTAGGGATTTATTCAGGCATTGCACAAAGGATTCACCGTCTGTTAGGCATGCCATCCTGGAAGAATTGATGATAATTCTCCGTCGTTCAATGCGAGGAAACCTCTCACCGGCCTGATGAGTGTGAATCGAGACAGTATTAAATTACTCAACTTACTCAACTTAGAACTGTCCAAAAATACAGAGGCCTGATATTTCATCCTTACGAGGACTTCTTCAGTGGCAAAAATGTTTGCTCATTTTCAACTGAGGACTGTGTGTAATCAGTACATTTGGGGCTTTTGTTTTGCTTTCGCAGCTGTCGGTGAAGGAGCAGTGTTAAATGCCACCAAAATGAGGTACATTGACTGGTCGCAAGCCGAGTACGAAGACGCGGATTACTACCCCTCACTTGTGCAGTTAGCAGGTGACTTGTTCTTCACATGCACCGTCGACACAACCGCCCGACATCATTCGTCAAAGAATGAAGTGTACCGCTACTTGATGACACACGTTCCGACCGTGTCCTACTATAAGTATCGCAAAGATCAGCCGGGACCTCGCTGGATCGGGGCGGGTCACGCGGAAGAACTTGCGTTCGTCTTCGGTGGGGCGTTCGCGCCAGGGAGCCCCTGGGCTTATCTAACAGACGATGAAAAAGTACTCTCTGTCAAATTCATGAAATTGTGGACTAATTTTGCCAAGAGTGGGTGAGTAACTAAGAATGTAACTCACGTGAGCACTGTGATACTCAACAAGTCTTACGGTACTCTCATTGGTATACATACCAAATCGCATATATATGATGTCTGTCGGTTGGCGACTGGCAAACCGCCACCTAAGCGTCTTTCTCATGTTTTTCTAATGTTGCAGTATTTATTTAAGTCCATTATTTCAGACCGACCATTACTTCTAGGAAAATGTTGTTGTCCTTTTCACTGTTAAAGCTTTGCCACTTGGCATCGGCAAGCATAATGGTCGATTGTTGAATGGCTATATCGCCTAATAGTAACTGTGAAAAAAATGGTTCGTGTCCCGATGTGCCAAGTTTTGCGTGCTCATGTTGCGGCTTGTACATGGAGACTCATCCAAATAGTTCTTTTTCAAGCACAAGTTGTCATTGATTGAACATCTCCTTGTGCTATATTTTGTACCGTTCCATCTCAGAAAATGTTCTTGTGCAGCAGACAAGATAGATTGTTTTGACCTCGGTAATATGGAATAATGATGTCTTTGCGTCCATCGTAATAACTATTACTGATGACCATAGTGTTTCAGGCAGTATTTTACGCATACCGGTCTGACCGGACTAATGGCTATATATCAATTGGATTTTTTTTAAACTATCGCTGTTTCGTTTTTGATCAGTGATCCAAGCAAGGAGTCCCCGAATTCTCCGCCGATTTCAGAGTACATCTGGCCCGTGTTCAGCCCCGCTGGTTTGGAGTACAAGGTGCTAGACCTGATCCTATCCACGAGCCGAGCTTTCAGGAGTGACCAATGTTACTTCTGGAATAATTACGTGGAGGATCTTCGGGCAATGTTGGGTAAGAACATAATATCTACGTCAAGGGCGGATCCTGGGGAGCCAACGGGGGGCATGTGCCCCCCCCCAAAAAAAAAAACCCCAATTTTATTTTATTTTTAAGTGAAGTCGCAATAAAGGCAGGCACTGTGTACACCATCATCTTTTCCTAAAAAAAATTGGTTAAAGTGCTCAGAAATTGCCTCAAATCGCACCACAGAGCATCTAGAATCCAAAACTTTAGCGAGCCCTGAACCCCACGCCGTAATTTTTGGGAACCACTTTTTGAGGACCAAAATTTGTTTCCCCTACCCCCCCCCCCTCCAAAAAAAATGGGGTTCTGGATCTGCCCTTGATCTACGTCAAGCGATATGTAGTAAATGGTATTTTAATGTGCCTTCGGTACAACTTCAAGGGCGTAAATATCCCCCAGTTGCGGCGATGCGGGGGGCATGGGAACTTTTGCCCCGCCCCAGTTTTTCATGCCTCCACCCAGTTTTCTACCAACACTTTATCAACAGATAGATAAATTATGCTTATCTTCTGCGCTGTTAAGATTCTTAAAATGTACACATTTGGCTAATGAAAACATTATAAACATATTGGTACTCTAGTACACAAAACACGTCACACATGCATTTAAACAGTGCAGCCGTAGATAGTGTGCAGCCAATCCAATGTCTTTGTACATTTGTAATAAATACACCATTCTGCTGTTTGATTCATTTCTCATTCATAAAAACGAGTACATTTCTAAGTTGCTCTTATTTATATTTTTCCGGACCATAGACAATGGGCACGCACGCGCGTACACAGGCTTACGATTTTATTTTGACACCCCCCCAAAAAAATGTCCTTGTGAAGTTGTCCCCCAATTGTATGATTTTGATCATTCCCCTCCCCCTCCCCCCCCCCCCCCCCTTTTGCCGACATGGACTTATGCCACTACTGTGGTTGGGTAACTGTGGTTGTTTATTCTTTCAGATGATCAGAATTGTGTCGTCAGTGGCGGACCCAGCCAGTGGGCAAGTGGACAACTTATCATCATCGCGACATTCATTTTCCAGTTTTTGTTTTAATGTGTTTTGTTAAGATGATGTATAATTAATATTTATTCCAGAGTTGTAGAAATGTATTATTTATTGGTGGAATGTAAAACTGTATTACATAATATCGGTTTTCTTGTTAAAGAAAATAGTGGCTGGAACGATGTCTTAAACCTTTTCAACTATTCAAGGGGCGAGCAGTTTAACCCAATTGGGGTGAGCAGTTTAGATATGCAAATTAGAATGAACAATCGTTAAAAATTCGGAGAGCGGAAAGTAATAGAATTTACGGTATGCATCGGGTGTGCCTGGAATGTTCGTCCCCATATAAAATGGATCGTCGAGCTTTGGGGTGTGCCTTTCATCCCATACCATCGGACGGAGAGGACCGTGAGTTTCACGACTGTGCCCACTGCCGGCTGTTGGGGAGTTTTCCCCGGGGCACGCACCTGAAGACCAAGACCGGGAGTCTGCTGTCTGATGATCTCCCCCTGAATGTCGCTCGTCGACTGGACAGCAGATTGGAGCTTCAAGGAAGTTTGGAGTTTGCACCGCTAGGGTGCTGCCTGGTTTGGGTTTGGCGACTTCGTCGGACAAGAGACTTGGGTCTGAGTTACCGGACCCTGACGTCACTTCACGGGGGTACTGATCCGACGTGCGTGAACTCACGAGTACGGCGTACTGACTGTACTAGCTGCCTAATTAGGGCCCTGTCACACTTTTGCGTATCCTAATTCCTTATGAGTTGCGCATTGACATATTTTTCATACGCAGTCGTACGCACAATACGCACTTCATATGCATCTCTATCGTTTTGTGTAAGTTTTATGTACGCAGGCATACGCATGGTACGGCCCAGTACGCCGGATAGTTTTGGGCATGCACAAAACTACGCTGCGTACGCTGTTGCGCAGGTCATAAGTTATAAATACGCAGCGCATCGGTCCCGCATCGGTCGAGCACGGTACGAGTACGCTATGTGTTCGTGGGGGATAAGACTTTTCATACGCAGTAATACGCTGACCTCCCGGCACGCACCCCGTCAGCATATGAGCCGCCTATATTGGACGTATACATAGCGTACTTGCAGCGCAGATACAACGCACGTTGAACGAACTCATAGCGAATGCCGACGTATTGCGTCAGGCATGCGGTCGGCATAAGTCGGGTGCGTCCGGAATACGCTCAGAATGCGCACTGCATACTGACCTATTCGCAGCCCGAAAAATAATGTTGTGCACTGCATACGCAACTCATACGCATCTCATACAAAATGGATGCGCTGAATTCGTTACTTGTACGCTAGATGTGCGTCGCACATAAGTCAAAGTTTTCAAAAAAGTTCGACGTTTTGAGCGTACGGCTGCGTATTGAAAATTTTTGATAAGGAACTCATAAGAAATTAGGATACGCGAAAGTGTGACAGGGGCTTAATGGGAGGACCCATAGAGGAACCCCTTTCCCCCTTTTCCTGCTGCTCATCACCGGAGTCATCATAGAGCACCCACCAAGACAAGAACTATGAACTTTTTGTTATACTCCCTGCTCGCCCCACCACTCACTCTCTGGTAATCTATCATGGTATATTGGTATTCTCGTAAATTGAATTTGTGTGTAAAGTGTTTTGTATTGGTTCTGTTGAAATAATAATATTAATTGTTAATTAAGGTGTGAACTGGTTTGCCTTTGCTTTGTTCATGTCCACTTTGTTTTGGTTCCGTTTCTGGGGAGTACATTTCGGGGTTGGGTTTACTCTTTGGTTTGGGGGACATAACAGTTTTCACCTCAAAACCGCTACTAGTTTAATACCAATTTTGTAACGAAACGGAATGCGAGGGTTTTCTTCTTTATTGTTCACCAAAACATTAACTGTAGGCCTACATAGCATGAAGCTGAAGAAACAGGATTCTTCAATACTACTACTGTCCTAGGAAAAGCATGTAACGACGCAAGGTTGGTATAATTGGAGGCCTGAGCTGCCCTTCTAATGTAGTTTTCTCTATGCTTAGATTCCATCTCTTTAAAGTATAAACCAGAGATACTATCCCTCAGAAACCTAGACTGGTCCCCCCCCCCCCAATAAATTTGGGAATCGGTATAGTTCCTATTTAAGGCCATTGATTGGATCACCTCCGCGCGTGGGCAGTATTTGTTTTGTTTTTTAATTATGATTGAAACTTTGCGCATGGAAAGTTATTAGAACCAGTCTGCAAAATCACCAGTGTCCCCACGAAGGCAACTTTCAACCATGAAATTGCATAGGTTTTACTGAAAGTTTGGCCCCTCTTGTTTTGCATAAACTCAAACGACATATTTTAAATGAATCCGGTTTTTAATCAGTTCTGAGGGGACGGTTTGTGATATGATAGCAGTTTATACATGTAGCTACACTTTTAGTAATCATCATGTGTAACTGTTTGGTTTATATGTGGTTTTTGGTTAGGTTACATGCACTGTTGTGGGACTTTATGCAAATCTTTGAGGAATGACAAGGCATTTATTTTACAGTCTGACTTTTTTCTTTCTGAGCATTTTATTTTTGACGTGTAAATCGGGATAATTGTGATGTTTTGCTTTTTACTAGCACTGGTTTTTTTAGGTTTACTGGGGGACTCCATGTAATTCCATGTAATTCCATGTAATAATTTTAATTCTACATGGGCAAATGTATATGTGCAATAAGTGTTTTTATGCTCTCTGTTAGTTTTTACTTATACTATATGTTTTGTGTAAAAAAGTCTTAGAAAGTCTTGTCTATTTTTGTAATTTTATTTTCTTTGTTTCGTTCTGTTTTCATGTAATTTTATTGTGAGGGCTCCTTTGGAAAGCAGTTTTTTTAAACTGAAATGGACTACCCTCGTTAAAAATTACAATAAATAAAATAAAGTAAATCTCTGTATTGATAGTTGCCCGAGACACTTTCTAATATAGGGCGATTCTCAATGCAGTGCACCACCAAGAGTTTGCCACGGAGAGTGCATTTTTCGCAGTGCATTGTGGGAGAGAGTCGACAAATTCGCAGTGCGGGACATTTGAAATCGTTAGTTTTTCCGGTCAGTAGTTTCGGAAGCGTATTATTCGAGGATCTGTTTGCCCTTTTCTTTTCTTGTTATCAATATGGTGTTTTTTGTAAGGCGGCAGAACGACATGCCCTAATATCTATACTATATTAGCTCAACTTGTCTACTGACACTCATTCAGATGAGCCATGTTTTGTCGACCGTAAACTTGAAAAATGTACTCTTCATGGCAAGCTCTTGGTGGCGCAATGCATTGGAATCGCCCGAATCTAGCGAAAATCGAAGCTGATCACCAAATAAATTGCACTAAGGGGTAGCCTTGTTGCCATTTTGCAATAGGCTGGTTCCGAGCTAATATCGTAGTTGTGATTTTGTATTCAGGGGTGGGAATCGGACCTACACTAGTCCTGCATATTCATTGCCCGCTACAGGTTTGTCCCTGCATTCGAAGTCCGAAGGACAATTGAGGGACCGGGAACCAGTCTATCACAAACCAGACTAAAGTTATAATTGTTCAGTACATGTGTTATTACCATATATCTTACTGAGTAGTTCTGAACTTCGGCCGAGAATTACTATGAGAAGGATAGAGAAATCGTATTTTTTACGCTGTGTCATTTGATTGAAAATATTCCCAAGAGTCAGAATATTAAGTAATATTTTATAAAATGTTTCAGTTTATAAAAGGCAAATCACTTATTTAAAGGTGCAGTTTTTCTGCAGTGGGATTTTTGCCCATTGACTTTGTACACGTTTTCAAGCCACCATTTTTATAACTTTTATACAGCAAGGGAAGACCCTCATACAAAAATTATGACAAGACTATGACGTCATGATGACGTCATCACCTAATTTTTTTATTAATTTTTGAAAATATATTTTTTCCCATAGGTTTTGTACACGTTTTTCTATAAAACACTGTGAAACCAGAGCCGAAGCAGCTGTGTTTGTCCACAAACACATTTTTAGTTTATGACATTTTGTTGACTACTGAAACTGCAACTTCCGGTCAAACCGGAAGTACCTGACTCATCAAAGTTTTAAAAGATGAGATGTATTTTTGCACATGTGATACAATTATATTATAGGAATTATTCTAAGCATTTTGAACAACTTTTAACTGCATAAAGCACTATAGGTTTTCGCACACAATTTTGAAATATGTGTAACGTCATCATGACATCATCAAAATGCGAATTTTCTAAACACATATAAGGAAAGGTCCGATCATCATTAAACTTGGTGGGTAGGTAGATAATGGAACCAGTAAGCAAAGTCCGAAGTGACGTCACGATGACGTCATCGGTTGATTTTTTTATGATTTCTTTAATATTTATAATTTTATTCTGCTTCCAAAATTGCACACTTTCTTTCATCGGATCGACTATAAACTTGGTTTAAACCGAGACCACAATGACAAAATGTGCATTGAGAAAGATTTTCAAGATGACATCATCGCAGGGCATGTGACGTCATGTGAAAAAGCTTTGTTTTTGGAATTATTCTAAGCATTAACTACCTTTAACCGTCTGTATTAAAAGCTAAAAAGTGACTGCAAAGGACAAACATAGCAAAACATTTATAAGATGCGAAAAAGCAAATGTTGGCTGATGACTGCATAATTATGGTGCCCGACTAAATTTAGTGTATGGGAGCCAAGAGAGGCCACATAAAGCTTATAATCGATCGTAGACCCATCTAAAAATACGTTCAATTGTGCAGCAGCAGGTTTCTAGTCGAACCAGTGAGCTTTGCGGTTTTGAAACATCATCTTACATTGAAAAAAAATAATAATAATTTTGCCGACGCGCATGCATGGCTACGGCGACGCGCGCGCATACCAGAAACCGGAGACTTTTTTTTGGGGGGGGGGGCCTTATCGCTGCCCCCTAAAAGTATTATTAATTATCGTGAACCAATAGCAGCAGAAATTCGTTCGAGTTCAACCCGAAATTACAATATTACTAGTCCTCTGAAGTTAATTTTAAAAAAAACACGTTGAATTCATTATGAATTCAATTTTTCCCTATTGAAGCAGTTGTAGACGTTATTGTGTGAGTATTAAGTGACAAAAAAATTCCAATCTTAATTTGATGTTCTGCTCCACTAGCAACGGAACCTTCCATGCACAGGGCATATGGCAAATAATAGTTGCTGATATACGGAGGTAGTCCAGTATTCCAGCCATATTAATGGGGCTGTGCGGCGCCATGTTGGATAAACGACACAAATCTGCTTATGATGAAGTTCCAAACTAGCTTTACACAAAAATCAACCTAGCTATGTGTGGAATATATACAACAATAATAAAGTTTGGATGATACCAACATTATCTAAAACAAAAAAATCTCGTAACTGAAGGTCGGTTGGAACGGCCAGTCCAACACACGACAATGTTTGCCGCGTGGTGGCGCTGTAACCGCTCCAATAGACCTTTCTGCGATTGGTTGACAAACTGCATTTTTGCCAACCACGGCCTGCAAAAATATGGAAGGTCCAACACTGCAAAAATGAAGAAGACTTAGTACAGATCACCAAAATATTATTCGATACTTGAAAGTACAACATTTTCAACAAAGCTACAATATAATTCCTACACATGTCTTTTTACTATGTGTTTATGGCGTTATGAGGATTTTTTTTTGGAACAATACGTTGCCAACCACGGCTTCAATTTATGCGCTTACGGCAGCCCATACAATATGGCGCCAATGTTTACAAACAAAAGAAAGCCTATAGATGGACGAGTGAGCCATGAGCGGGCCAGTGATGCCTTAACGATCCCGCATAATACGTTTTACGTGTCTGCAGTTTTCCCACAAAGAATGTTTCTAACCGTCTTAAAGGGAAAATACAACATTTGCAAACATCGAAAAATCAAACTACCAAGTTGTTACGAAATACCTTACTAGGATGTTGGTAAATGACAGTCTAAAGCATCCTGTACCACTATTCCGGCCGACCACTATTGGAAAACCTAACTTATTTTCAACTACTGCTCCAACTTTACCATTTTTTCAGTGCAAATTGTGTTTGCTATTGGTAACATGTTCATGAACGGGTGCAGGCCAGCTATACTGCATGTTCCCTTATCTTACAGTTTTCCGGCATCTTTAAATTGATACATTTTTACCTTTAGTGGAGTCAAGGAACCAGACTACGTGAAAATATTTATTTTTCTTGGTTTTTCAAGCATTTTTTTACACAAACCTTCAAACATGTCAGTGTACCAATATTTGATCTATGATACTAACTTCTCAAATAATTCATTTCTGAAAATTACAGGAAAAGCCAATCATGTACATTCCCTTTAAAAGTGCACCTTAGAACACTTGCAGAACCCTTTCATCAGACACAACATTAAACTACACGTTTGGAAAAAATTATTCGGTCAAGTAATTCAAAAACTCAATTAACGTTTCTCAACATGATGCAACGTAGGCAAAAGTACTTTATTTTACCTCAATTAATGCAACATACGGTTCATAAAACCTGCCATTGCAAAGTCATGAATATTTCAAATTTAAGTAGCCAGTTCCATCATTTTGGTATTTGACATTTTGCCAAAATGACTTTGCATTTGTATGCAATATTGCTGACAAAGTTTAAATGGGATTGTTTTTTCAAAATACATTGTATTTCATTAACTGTCGGGGGGGAAATGTTAATCGGTATTCTAAAACTAAAAATTAATCTTAAGAAATTGAACAAAATAGAATTGAAAGAACGCCAAGGTTTTGCCAAAAGGACCTTGCGATTTTATAGCCCATCGGTACTTGAAATTTATAACTTTGGTCACGTGACTCTGAGTCGTGAATGTGCACGTTCAGGGACTTACATAAGCGATTGCTACCAATGTTAGGAATCATAACTGCTCCGACGAAAGTTTTCAGGCGCACAGCCCCAAATCACGCTAAGCACGATTGACTGACTTGGTTTTCTCAAGCCGGACTTCGATCTCAACCGACAGCTCTTGGTCAACCTCTGCCCGCATTGTCATCATGTCTCCTGTTACCGCCTGTCTGCTGGCCCTGCTGACGGTGGGGTTCCTCGTGGTCAAGCAAGACGCCTCGGTGCTCCAAGAGGTAGAAGCTGACGCCTTGGTGGTGCAAGAAGCCGAACGTGGTGGTATGTATCGCTAAACCCAGTAATTTGTAGTCCTGCATCTTAAGCAGAATATCAGGGTGAGAGGGGGAAGGGGGTTCAATAGCATAGAACAAGATTCCACACAATGTCTACAAGCAGTGTCTGAAGAGCAAAATAGAATGGTGGACCCATTTTAAATCCTTACTCTTTTCTGGGAGGGGACGGATTTCGAAATGTGGCAATTTCAAAACGTCAGGGGCTGGGTCTAATTTTTGGACGCATACCAGGGCACAGGAGAAACACTTTGGAATCAGACAATGTGATTGAAATCCATTTGTATTTGAATGTGTGGGTGTAATCTGTAATTCTCACTCAGCTCAGGATCAATAGCTTCCCATGGCGTTCCATGGACAGCTATATGAAAATAGGTCTTAAACATGCTTAACTTCTGATAGCTTGGATCAATTTCAGTAATTCCTTTTTTAAGATGAGTGGAAGAACATGCTCTTAAGAAATACTTCATTCCTGTATTAAATTCAATTGCTTTTAAGAAAACAAAAAGTATTAATCCAGGTTACTTTCTTTCTGACTCACCCTGTAATTATATATATAAAAATCAGAGTGTGATACCAATGTAAGGTGCCGAGTCGTAAGTGTTTGTTCAAAGAAGTGGGACAAAAATGTTGTATAATTTGTGTCCAGTCCATAATTTGTTTTCAACATCAGCTTTCATATCCTGGTGATGAATTTTGAGGTCCCATTTTGGGGGACTCTGTCTCATATGTGTTCTCTTCGAAATGCGTTCTCTGCGGAATGTAGGGCCTACATTAAATCCTATAATATGTAAAACCCAGGTTTAATAGGGTATCATTTTTGGGGTGAAAATTAAAGGCTTTCCAAATAATTCTGGAGCCGGGGTCATATGAAATTTGGACTCATGTGAAACCTTAGCTCCTTTACTAGTAGCCCATGGCCAAGACCCCAAATTCACCACCCGAGGTGGCAAACTCTAGTTGCTATTTTCTTTTTTTTATTGTTGTACATCTCTAGCTTATATCTTGATATGATTACAGCCTTTTCAATGAGGTAGCTTATTAGTGGTTATCACCCCTCGAATGTCCAGACCCCTTTTAACGTTAACCCTATATGGGTGGCAATGGACTGCATGTTATACAAATATGTAATGCGTCAATAGACCAACGATTGCATTACCTTGAAAGACTGATCAATATGATAATTAAGTTAAATTGTTCTGGCGTTTTTCGTAGTTGTCAATTTGATTTATATTCATGAATTTCATAATATGCACATTCATTACATTTGGAATATGTATTGCAGGGTGGTGAATTCATTAATATTCAAATGCTTTCGAATACGGCACAGATGAGTTTTGTGTTGTTGGCAATTACGTCAACATTCAACAAGCAAACTCACCAAGTTTTAACTATTAAGGAGGGGGGTAATATCATGGTTTGAGGTGTGCATGTGACGTGCATTCAGTTGTGTAACTATATATGTATTGTTTTCCTTGATAACTGTCCTTCAAAATTTCGCATTGAATTTGTTTGTTTGTTTTGTTTTTGTTTATGTTCAAGTTTTCATATTTTTTGCTTATATAGGGTTCGAAATTAGCGGTAACCCGCTAGCCAAATGCTAGTCAAAACAGCGGCGGGCTCAGTCAAACTATCCCTTAAATAGCCCGGCTGGCGAGTCAAAAATCATTGGGAAACGCAAAGATGATATCAAACATGTATCAATGTGTGTATAAAGGAATAAATTATAAAATACGTTATTGAAAACGTTAAATACGTTAAATTGAAAACACTGACAAAACTACCTCAGAAAAGGTGAGAAGTCAGTTGAAAATGTGTAAAAACAAATGTCACTTGCGACCTATTTTCGTACTTACGTCTTCTTGTTCGATCACGGCTGTACTTTTCACATCGCGTACTTGCGTTAGAACGAAAATGATAACGATGCAAAGACCTACCTACATTTATCTAGGCTGGATTGGATCATGTTAATATACAGTGAGTGTTATCAACGATCATTTTTTATTTGTTTGTAAATGAAAATATATCCTTCAAGTTTGTTTACAAAAATTGTCGGCCAAAATAATTCATAACTTTTCATGCTTGAACGAGTGATCGAGTTCCACGAGTCCACACGAAAGTTTTCGGAAGTGAAAGGTTAATTTTTGACGCTCCGGACTTTTTGCTATTTTCTCCTTTTGCAATTTGTTTGTTTTGTTTTGTTAATGTTTGTTTTGCTTTGTTGATGTTCAGGTTTTCATTGTTATTTTGCTGTATTTGTTACGGATATTTTTGGGATTTTTTGTGAAGCTTTGTAAAGATAATGATGTTTGAAATAAAAGGAGGCTCAGAACTTTCCTGCGAAAAAAATGAATAAAAAAATAAAAAAAAGAATAAATAAATAAATAGAACAAATAACATTTCAAATAAACCGTGGCAAGGCCTCAGTTTACTATACCCAAAGGGCCTTGATGATCAGAACGTTGTATGAGACAGGCAGGGTGCAAGACACGACAGGTCAATTTAGAAAAATGAACCAAGCAAGTACCTGAACAGGACAGTGAAAATATGAACCTTATCTATACATTCAGTTTCAAGTTCAATAAGTGTAATTCCATTATTCTGTTATTCTGTTTATTGCCTTCATTGCCCAGAGGCCCATTGTTGCCATTGTGTTGATAGCAAAAGGCCAATTCTGAACACTGTGTTGGTAGTGTTTTGGGGCAGTCACAAAGAAAGGCCTGTATCCTTTTCAATCATAGCTGACAATCAGTGAGTTTTTTTTCAGACTGTGGTCAATACCAAGACCAAATGTTGGCCGAAGAGAAACATTTGGTCACCTTTTCCGTTTTTGTGGGCGTCAAGAACGTATCCAAGGGAATTTTATCTCGCCCTTTAGTGCATCATAATGACGTACTTAGTACATGGCAAAAAAATTGTGGGCGTCTGTAAGAAAGTAAAGTTCTAGAGCCACCTGTTAAGAGGTGAATCGCAGGTGTGAAACGTCAGGAGAATTCTGTCAGCCTTTTGATATTATTATTTCTTTAAAATAAATATCGTTGTTGTGTTAAATTTGTTTGAAATGTGCAGTGTCAGAAACGATAACGCAGTTGACCCAGCAAATGCAGGCGTGTGCAAACAACAAAGACCTGGACTGCATTTTGGTGTATTTCGACGATGATGTCCGAACGATGCGGGAAGGAGCGAATCTTGAGATTGGAAAAGCTGGTAAGTTCTCCGTCACTTTTACGGCAATATAGCCTTGGTCAACGCAACGCGTTCTTCGTATAGTGTCCGTGAGAGTATCTAGCCGCTAACTAGCCACGCTATAGTTGAGTATGTTTGGGGGACCCCCCCCCCCCCCGTGCACCCCCCCCCCCCCATTAGAACTAACTTTCACCAATTTTTTGGGTGCCTTTTATGGTCCTAAGACACAATTTGGATGTTAACAGGAAAAAGAAAATCCGATGCGAAGGTGATAATCCAAGATGACGGCCAACATGGCCGCCAAAAATGGTACACACTGGAAAAATAGGCATAAATCAGCCAAATTATGTGATAAAAGCATCAATAAAATGGTTTGTTATTTGTTTTAGACCCTCAAAAACTCATTTCTGGTATCTTTTTTCGTGCTATCATGCTTCATATATAAAATGGCGGCCAATTTGGTGGCCAATATGGCCGCAAAAATGGAGAAAAATGGAAAGAAATCATATTTTTGACATAAAGTGTGATAAAAGCATCAATAAAATTGTTAGTTATATGTTTTTTACCCTTGCAAATTCATTTCTGGTGTCTATTTCGTGCCATCATACTTCAAATTAAAAAAAGTCCTATATCAGCTGAATAATGTGATATTGTTAGTTATATGTTCTTACCCTTGCAAATTCATTTTTGGTATCTCCTTTTTGCTATCATGCTTCAAATTAATAATGGCGGCCAATATGGCGGCCCATATTGCCGCCTTATTGGTAAAAAAAAATAGGAAAACGTCATATATCACATTATCAGCCAAATAATGTAGCCATGTGCTCTCTAGGAGGTAGAATTTCCTGGATGGGTACATCTAATTCTACCTTTTATGATCTGACCTCTTCCACTGCGCTGCCCTGTACATGCCCTTTGGGGCCGGTATGATCCTCAGCCGGTATTTTTGCCCCCCCCCCCCGGTCACCCAACGAACAACCTTCTGGTATGCAGCCTGTCTGCCTCCAAAGTAGCCTTTCGCCCAGGCCATCGTGGCTTAGAGCAGCGGAGTTGCGAAACCCCGAAGCGACTGGAGCAAAGATTAAGTCAGCACGCAAGAGTGGGAAAGCCACGAGGCCTTTCCCAACTTGATTTTGTTGAATTACTTATGGTTTTTATGCAAATAAGAAGAGTGCTGAAGGTTTAACCAATCACAACGAGGATTTTGCCTAGTCGCTTCCATTTTTAAAAGGAGGGTGAGTAAAGATAACGTAAGAGCAAATAACTATAAGTTCAGATGAAAAATAAGTTCATACACTCAAATAATTTCTTAAAATACTTTATAAGTAAAGTTAAAATAAGATAATGTAAGAACAATAACGCGGTCACGATCTCGTGGAAAACTAGACTCGCATTTTTGGCTGTTTCGGCACTTTTGCCGACGTGATCCGTGATGACGTCATGATGACGTCAATGTTCGGGGCACATTTTTTCTGTTGTGACCAGATCTGACAGATTGGACAACATCTACAGAACTACAAGTTCGATTGGGTTGAAAGTTGGAACCGGTTTGAACCTAAACCGGGATGTTTTATAGATGAAAATTGAAGTGACGTCACGATGACGTCATCATGGGTAACGTGACGTCACGTGATTTTTCTGTTGTGACCATTTTCTAGCAGAATTCAGCTAGATCTGACAGATTGGGCTATATCTCCAGAACTACAGGTCTGATTGGGTTGACAGTTGGTATGTACCTAGACCGGGATGTCTTAAAGATGAAAATCAACTTGACATCATGATGACGTCATCACGTGACATATGACGTCATATAAAATACACATATTTTGAAGGCCTATATCTCCTGAACTACAGGTCCGATTGGGTTGAAAGTTGGTATGTACCTAGACCGGGCTGTGTTATAGATGAACATTGAAGTGACGTCACGATGACGTCATCATAGGTCACATGACGTCATGTTAAAGATGAGTAGATCTTTGAAAATCAATATAAAATCAACCGTGAGAGACCTGAACTTGACGTTTGCAGGAACCGATAGAATAATCCAGGGTCTTCATTTGTTATATTATGTGCAAAATTACCTGCCCTTACCTTCCGGTTGAAACCGGAAGCGCCTTGTAATTTAAAATTGGTGAAAGATGGGAACTTGCTTTCAACAGTGTATGCTATGGCTAAGTTGTTATTTACAAGCAATATCATCCCGTGACCCATGACGTCACAATATATGCGATTTTTCTGTTGTGACCATTTTCTAGCAGAATTCGGCCAGATCTGACAGATTGGACAACATCTACAGAACTACAAGTTCGATTGGGTTGAAAGTTGGTACCGGTTTGTACCTAAACCGGGATGTGTTATAGATAAAAAATTGAAGTGACGTCACGATGACGTCATCATGGGTCACGTGACGTCACGTTTAAGATGAATAGATTTAATCTTTGAAAATCATTATAAAATCAACCGTGAGAGACCTGAACTTGATGTTTGCGGAATCGATAGAATAATCCAGAGTCTTCATTTTTGTGCAAAATCACGTGGCCCTTCCGGTTACACTGGAACTGCCTTGTAATTTAAAATTGGTGAAAGATGTGAACTTGCTTTCAACAATGTATGCTATGGCTAAGTTGTTATTTACAAGCAATAAAGTTATACGAGATGAAAATTGATGTGACGTCATCATGGCGTCATCATGTCACATGTGACGTCATAATTCAAAGCCTTATGAGAATGTAATCACATTATTATATGCCACCAGTTATTATAAACAGAACTACACATCCTTCCTGGATGGAACTTACACTTGATACTTTATATGTCACATGTCACATGTCACACAAAAAATAACGATAAATCTAGTTTTGTTTTCTTTTTCGGTCATTTTTGCCCATTGCATTTGTACACGTATATTTGTTACGGGCACTTTGGCCACTAAAATTAATCCGATTGCCTTTATACTCGGCACACACTTCGACCAGCAACTGAAGTTGTGCCCCGAACATTGACGTCATCATGACTTCATCGTGGGTTGTGACCATTTTCTAGCAGAATTCGGCTAGATCTGACAGATTGGGCTATATCTCCAGAACTACAGGTCCGATTGGGTTGAAAGTTGGTATATACCTAGACCGGGATGTCTTATAGATAAAAATCAACTTGACGTCATGATGTCATATAAAATACACATATTTTGAAGGCCTATATCTCCTGAACTACATGTCCGAAAGTTGGTATGCACCTAGACTGGGATGTGTCATAGATAAAAATTATAGTCACGTCATGATAACGTCATCACACGACATATGACGTCATCGTAAAAAAATACACATTTTGAAGGTCGCTATTACAAGAACTACAGGTCCGATTGGGTTCAAAATTGGAATATACTTAGACTCGGATATCTTATAAATTAAAAAAATTATATCATGATGACGTCATCGCTGACATATGACGTCATAGTCAATAAACATATTTTGAAGGCATATATCTCCTGAACTACAAGAATTATTGGGTTAAAAGTTGGTATGTACCTAGACCGAGATGCGTTATAGATTTTGCAACTTTCGACTTCACATCTCTATATCTCCCGTTGGTCTATAACATGACATAAAAACACAATAGCGAAACAGCCACATGTTTGTCAACAAACATACATCTATTTTGTTTTTAAATTTTGTGCATGCACGCATCCGGGTGCGTCGACGCGTCTGGGTAGTAGCCACGCACGCACGAAAAGGCTGATAATTGGTGGGAATTTTGCTACCCTTTTGGGGTAGCAAAAATCAAGATTATAAAGAAAAACATAAGAATTTCTCGACAAGTTAGAAAAGACCCTCGTGGCTTCGCCACTCGCATGTGTTGTCTCCATCTCCAGTCGCTTCGCGGTTTCGTTGCTTTGAATGCGGGCAAGTTAAGCCGCGATGGCCTTGGTGAAAGGCTACCTCCAAAGTTAAACAAAGAGTTCTAAGCGGATTAGTGTCTATTGTGTAAGCATGGCGTAAACAAGTTTCCAGACTCTGTCTTTGCATATGGATGGCTGGCATTTATTTATTCATTACATTTAGTTTTAGCGCATTACCTAACTGTCTGGTTTCTATGAAAGTAAAATTTACCAAACGAAGAAGCAGAAAGTCCTTCTCCCAAGGAAAGTGGCCAGTTAATTTATATAGCAGTCACTCGCTTAAGGCCTTTTGTTAACCTTGGAGTATTAAGCGGATTAAAAACTCCTCATTGTTGGGTCCCATATGTTGGACCTGCCAGTTTCAGGCATGAACACAATAGATCGCCTGTAGTGGGTGGATGCCTCAGCCAGAGTCTGTCCGGTTGCTTGGCCGGTTTGAAGAGGATTAAACTAACCGGCGAGCTTCTGGCTGGCCTGTGCTTAAACCGGCCGGTGATGGAAGCCCGGCCGGCGCGTCACTTAGACCACCATCTTGAAATTGGAACATGTTTGCAAGTAAGACAAATCCAGATATGCAGTGAAGTCTTAAGTACATATTCTTAACTTTCACTCATACATATCATTTACATGTATGGCCAATGGCTATTCTTAAATCTGACCATTTTTGGCAGCCATATAGGCAGCCATCTTGAATTTGGTTCATGGTAGCAAAACGAAAGAATGCTTGAAATGAATTTTTAAGGATTAAGAGCAGAGCATGTATGTAATATTTAAATGTTATAATTTGGCCAATATATATCATTTTTCTCACATTTGACCGATTTTGGAGGCCATTTTTGTAGCCATCCTGACCGCCATCTTGAATTTGTGCATGATAGCAAAAAATGGGATACCAGAAATGAATTTGTGAGGGTCAAAAACATAACTAATAATTTTATTGATGCTTTTATCACATTAATTTTTTTATTACCAATTAGGCGGCCATATTGGCCGCCATATTGGCCGCTATTTTGGCCGCCATTTTGAATTTGAAATATGGTATCATATAATAGATACCAGAAATGATTCTGCAAGGGTAAAAAAACATAAAACTAAACAAATTTATTGATGCTTTTATCACACTTTATGGCTAAAATATGATTTTGTTTCCATTTTTTTCCATTTTTTCCATTTTCCGCCAACTTACCGCCATCATGCATTGAAGCATGATAGAAAAAAAGCGATACAAGAAATGAATTTGTGAGGGTAAAAAACATATAAGTTACAATTTCACTTATGATTTAAGCATAATATAGTTTTTCCAGGTTATTTTAGCCCTTGTATCACACGAATTCCCTATATCGATACTTTAATTTCGTCCCCGATCATCGCCAAGCTCACTTCTCAATTTGAATTTCAGAAAGCCACCACTTGATTTTATTTAAGGTTCAGTATAATTCAAACTGTTAGCATTCCGATTCGTCCAAAATCTTTGAAATTCGTCTCGTGAAGCAATCGGCGTTGAATTGACAAAGCAAATTAGTTTTTTGACATTCGTTTTCATGTTGTTGTCATTACATTGTTGTGTTGCTAAACACTATCAGGATCGACGAGGACAAAACTCAAGGAAATATAAATACGGAGACCAATTCTGGGTCCAAATAATGCATTACTGACAACTCAACTGAACATAAGATTACATCGTGAAGTTCTATAAGGTCGAGATCGAATAGGGGCATGGTCATCTCGTGCTTAACACCTGTATAAAAACCTGGGGAGTCTCCTTCCAACTGAAATATACCTGAATATTCACACAGTAAATCAGTTATTTGATCAACTTCCTTAACTGACAGATGATCTGTATTCAGATTAACTTGAGAAAACAGTTCTTGTCTTCTCGTACAATCAGTGGTTGGATCATTTACGACAGGCACTAATAGGATGATCCGATTTGACACTATTAAGGTGGACACTGCTGTTTTCGTCAACTATATCAAACTGGTGAACACAGTGTGAATTTATCGGTGAGAAAGTGCCTAACTTAGTACGAGGGTACAATACAACAGGTTCGTCGGTTACATTCATGACCAGCAGGTTTACACAATTACCAACGGCTATTACAGATTACAAAGTGTTTACAACCAATACACCCAAGGCTGAAATGCGTCTTCCGCCATGACAAAGACCTGGAGACCCAATTGCATGTCGATCAGAAAGCTTTGCACAGATTACAGACTGTGAATGTGGAGGAATTTCTTGTCTTTCTTTCACTCTTATCTGACTTTTCTTTTGCAAGTGTAGTTTACCAGACCCACAATCAATAACTGCTTTATGTAAACTTAGGAACTGTGTACCCAGTATGATGTTGGTACTGAGATTCCTAGCTACTTTGAATAGGACGGTAAAAGGTACATTTTCTATAACTATCGGTAGAGTTAGTAATTCAGTGATTTGTAAATTACCGCTATTGGCAACTGTTACATCAGACACCGGTGTTCCTTTCACTGATTTGGACAAAAACGGAAAAAATCAATCCATGATCAATAACATTTATATCTGCACCGGTGTCAATTAAACACTGTATCGTCTTATTGCCTATCTCTGCAGTTATGCTATTAGACTGATTTAAAGTTGTCTGGAATTGATCATTGGGAACACAACTTACTCGTACACGTCTAAATGGTAAATATCTGTCACAATCTTCAGACCTACTCTTATTTGCCCCATCCTTAAGCGTCTGAATCAACTTCTTTCGTCTCCAAAAAGATGGGGGAACTAGTGTAACTGTTGTCCATTGACGTCATATTTGGCATAGCACTTTCTCCACTTGTGGCCAAATCTGCCACAGCAATAACAATGGAATGATCTAGATTCATCATAGGCATACCCAGGGTCATTCTCACTAGATTGGTGTTCACTTCTAGCCTTATTCTAGCCCCATAAATGTGGCCTATTTACTGGACTGCCTCCGTAAACATAGGCCACACATCCACATGTACAAAAATCGTGTCGACGGAGCCAAATTTTGATTTTCACATTTAGGCTTAGTTTGTAGGTTTTTTTGCTTTAGAAGCATACTCACCCTCTTTACAGGCTAATCAGAAAGTGCTGCCTTTTTCAGATGTATATTTTTCGTGAAATTTCCAGATTCATTTTTACACGTTTGCGTATCAAAATTTCAACATGAAATTTCACAAAAATTAGACCAACTGCGCCGAGTACAGTACAGTGGCTGACTTATAAAGACAGCCTTGCATAACATGAACAAATGCATTACTTAAATTCCAATCGGCCCTGCAGCCGCAGACTACATTCTATGGAAACACAAGAATGCCTCACAACAACATTTCGTCCCTGGTGATTTATATCGTATAAGAGTAGAAAATGCGCCCAATCTTAAGATTTATTTGAAGAATTATGCGTTTTAAAACAACGATAATTCAACATATATTTCCTTATATGTATAAATAAAAGTAGTTAGCTGTAAGGTATGAATTTTTATTTCTGTGTTTCACAATTAGCATTACAGTCAGGAATTGTCATTTCACAATATGCACTTATGACATGGACACTGAGCATTAAGTTCAAGGACCTTCTTAATGGTGTTCTTTGAAAGACATACCTTATTTCTGGGTTTTTTTTCATATACATATTTCAAAGAGCAACATTACGAAGGTGTTTGATCGTTATGCTTAATTTCCATATGCTAAGCAAAAAAATTGTTGTGAAAGTTCAGTTTCTGATTTTAATGTTAATTGTCAAAGAAATCTCAAAACTTACAACTATACTTTCATTTATAAGGAAATATTTGTTAAAAGTTAAAATTTAATTAATGCACAAACAAGTTCAAAGATTGGGCATTGAAAGGAATGACAAAAAAACGAATTTGCTTTTTCAATTTGCTTTTTCAATCTTATGTTCAGTTGAGTTGTCAGTAATACATTATTTGGACCAAGAATTGGTCTCCGTATTTATATTTCCTTGAGTTTTGTCCTCGTCGATCCTGGTAGTGTTTAGCAACACAACAATGTAATGACAAAAACATGAAAACGAATGTCAAAAAACTAATTTGCTTTGTCAATTCAACGCCGATTGCTTCACGAGACGAATTTCAAAGATTTTGGACGAATCGGAATGCTAACAGTTTGAATTATACTGAACCTTAAATGAAATCTAGTGGTGCCTTTTTGAAATTCAAATTGAGAACTGAGATTGGCGATGATCGGGGACGAAATTAAAGTATCGATATAGGGAATTCGTGTGATTAGTGTTAAAATAGCCGGGAAAACCTATATTAAGCTGATATGTGACTTTTTCCATTTTTTACCAATATGGCGGCCATATTAGCCACCAAATTGGCCGCCATCTTGAATTTGAAGCATGATAGAAAAAAAAAGGAAACCAGAAATGAGTTTCTGAGGGTCTAAAACATATAACTAACCATTTTATTGATGCTTTGATCACCTAATTTGGCTGATTTATGCCTTTTGTCCAGTTTTTACCGTTTTTGGCGGCCATATTGGCCGCCATCTTGGATATCTCCTTCGCATCGGATTTTTTTTCCTGTTAACATCCAAAATATGAAAAAATGGTGAAAGTTAGTTCGGGGGGGGGGGGGGTCCCACATACTCCCCTACTAGGACAAGTGTTATTTACATTTAGTGGCAAAGTGCACGAACGCAAGAGCTGTCCTTGATGAGGGCGCTCTATGCAAGGGGTCTACTGCCGAAAACCAAGACACACTGTCTCCTCGTTATAAAAGACGACAGCTAGTGACATATTGTCAAGAAATCTGGGATGTATAGTCAGAGCCCATCGCAAGTCCATCGCAAGTCCATCGCAAGTCCATCGCATGTCCATCACGGGTCCATCACAAGTCCATCACAAGTCCATCACAAGTCCACCAGTCCGAATTCAAATCACAAGCTATTCAAATGAGCTTGGACGATATTATGCATTCCTTTCTTACTGTTCATTTCATACACTGTGAATGGACCTGAGATCTACTTGTGAAGAGGACCGTACATGGACGCCATGGGCGTCGCAAGGGGGGGGCATCCTAGCCACTCCCCCCCCCGGAAAACGAAAAAAAATGAAGGAAAAAAAAGGGGGAAAGAGGTGCTAAGCCATGTTGCTGTTAATTTGATGGGGGGGGGTTACGACAAATGCTCCCCTCACGCTTGGAAAAATGATATGTTGAGAATATAGTGAAACATTTGCTTTGCCCCCCCCCCCCCCCCCGGACAAAATCCTGGCGACGCCTATGATGGACGCGTCTACATCCCAGTGTCTGTACAAGATTTTATCTTAGGTTTTTACCCGTCGCAGACGTATTTTATAAACACTGTATATTCTCAGTGTTATCCGCGGTCTTGCGAGAAAACAAGTCACAAGCTTACACAGGTGGGACTCAAACCCACGACCTCCTGCTTACTAGTGCAGACGTCTTACCACTCAACCACCGAGCTTGCCGAGGCCGGCTAACGGCAAAACTCAATGTAAAATCTACATCTCCAGTTCCAGATGCTAATTCCATCTTATAAAACAGAAAAATATGTGAAATGGGCCTGCCTCTGTATAATTATTTCAACAGAAACCCGAAAACACATGAAGTGGGTGGAGCAAGATTTAGACAAAACCAAGGATATACTGGAGATCACACCTAGTACAGACGAATCCATCGTTGTGGAGCGGCTTCAAATAACCTTGAAATTCCCCAACGGAACTTTAGTCTATAACTGGAAGTGAGTGGGCTTTGACAATGTTGAATTCATATATTAAGAAATAAGTTAATAAATTCCGTATTTTAAGATATACTGTCTTGAGCTAATACTGTGGTCGGGGTAACGAGATTATAATTTTTCTTTAGGGGGGAGGAGGGGCGATATTAACGGGTGATTCGAAGGTTATTGAAGTACCCTTACATACACTACAAAACCATAGGGCAACCGCATTGCTCTGTGGTAAAACCCAGCGGAACTTTTGAACACATTTTGAACAGAACCGGTTCCGAGGAGTTTACATTGTCGGAAAGTTTTGTTTTCCTAAATGTCAAAGCTCAGTGATAAGCAGCTGCAAAGCTTCAACCGACTGTCTGCATTTTTGAGAGGGGGGGGGTGCATGAATAGTGAATCGGACTCAAAATGAACCAAGTGAGCCTATCAACCTTTTGCGTCCCCTTCTTAAACATAAAAAAAGAGTTGCAAACAAGTGTTGTTATGTTCAGTTCAAAGTTGAACACAGAGTACAGTGGGGTTTTTTTACAGAGAACAGTTGAAACATAACATTTTTACCATCTCTAGTTTTTACATTTAAATATATATGCCCCGTCCTCTACGAAAAAAGAATTTTTTTTCCCTGATGAATTTTCAAGGTTTTAACGAAAAAACTACTGTATTCCAATTTTTGATGTCTGTAATTGCCACCTTGCTCCTGAGCGTCACAAGGCGGCGCTCTTTGTGTCCGATTTTGCGTTATTTCCTATGAGCACGTATTTGGTGTGGTGGAACCTTGTACCTAGAAAATGTTCGATACAGCCTCCACATTTGGACGAAAAATACGGCTTATTATAGGCCATACATTGTTTTTACGTTTGTCGCTCTACCAGGATTTTTTTTAAAACACATTTTATTTTTCAAACACGCAAAAAAGTCCCACGGCCGCATTGGTGGCGTTTTCACCATTAATAAACACTTTGCATCCAGAATTTAACTTTGAGGTGTTTTGTTTTCAAACTTGTTTTGACAGGGGACTGTTTGTTTGGAAGAAAGTCAACAACGACTACAAGATCTACATCGACATATTCAATGACAACTAACACGCGTACGCTGTAAATGATGGCTCTAAACATGACGGCACAGAAAGACACAGATTGAACAAAAGTTAGAATTACCGGATAATTTATGAATTACTAAATTTGAACACTGAAGGTGTATACAACCAAGTAATATTGTCGAAATTCACGTTTTAAATAAGGGGTGATGGGTCAAACATATTAAAGGTAAACCGTAAAGGAGTAAATGTTGTAATAGTCTATTTGAACTCGAAGAGACCAAGCCATTAAGCCCCGCCCACTGCGCATGTGGATGACAACCATTGATCTCCATTACCAGTCTCGACTCCAGGGGCGCGTGCTCGTTCCTTACACTAACCCCTGATCGTGATGATGACGTAAATGAGGCTGAATCGAAGATTGCACGACGGGCGCGCCCATAATGCGCTCGCGTGCTTTGCACGTCACGTCACGTACAAATATTCAAAACTGCGCGATGCCTGTACGTTATGGATTATGGCAGCCTCGTTTTTTTGCTAAAAAAAACCTGTATCTGCGGTTGTAAAGGGACGAAAGGGGTACGTATCTTTAATACAAATCTTTGCTAAAATACACAATGTCCAAACCTTATGTTTGAAAGCATTGATTCTTCAATAACACAACTTTTAACATTTTAAAGATGGCGTCGGCACGTAAAACGGATAAACTGCAGCCCTAATTATAATGTGCCGTATTTTGGCACATTTAAATTACACAACAATCAACATCAACATCAACAATCAACAGCAACATTAATAATCAACATCAACAATCAACAATCAACATTAACATCAACAATCAACATCAACAATCAACAATCAACAATCAACATCAACAATCAACATCAACAATCAACAATTTACATCAACAATTTACATCAACTATCAACAATTAACATCAACAATCTGAAATTCAACATCAATAACCAACATCAGTAATCAACATCAAAAATCACCATCAACAATCAACAATTAACATCAACAAACAACAATTGACATCAACAATCATTAACAAAAAAACCATCAACATCAACAATCAACAATCAACATCAATAATCATCAACAATCTACATCAATAATTGTTAATCAATATCAACAATCAATTATCAACAATCAACAATCGACATCAACATGAACAACTACCATCAACTATAATCAACAATCAACATCAACATCAAGAACCAACATCAACAATCAACAACAATAATCATCAATGCGAAAAAGCCAAACCTCTAGCCCAACACCGTGTGTTTGTCCTCAAACTCTAGTTTAAATTTGAAGTTATCTCATAGTTTTCAAAGAGGAAGGAAAATTAGGATGTTTATCAATTTTATTTCTAACTTAATCACTGCAGCTTGATGTGTTGAAGCGCCTCAATAATGTATTTGGTCTGAGTTCACTGAAGCATAACTTTAAAAAAAATCTGCGTCCAAATAGGCTTGTTGTTAGGTATTTTTAAACAAGCCCCAGAAATAGATAGAGGCTTTTTTAATCATTTACACATCGCATCCATTTTTGTCTCCAGCTTTTATAGGTCACCTAATACTTCTTTGCAACTAAGCGCATGGACCCAAGTACCTAGTTTTTGCAACAACAACAACAACAACAACAACAACAACAACAAAACAGAACTTGCTCAGAACAAGTCCAAAACGTGATTTTGGCTTGTTTGACGGTTCCATAATATTATTACAGGGTGGCCCCAAAAAATCGGAACGGCGTACTTCCGCTAATATACCATGAGACTCAAACAATTATTAACCTATACCAATGTATATAGAATTCTGCTAAAAGAAAAATGATACTATTAAAGATCGTGCGATTCCGGTCCGGTATTTTTTGTTCTAGAGCCGATTTTGTGAAATAATGAGTCATTTTGTCCCGATGAATACGAAACCGAGCCTATCAGAATTGGCAAAGAGCCGTTTTTGTGGTGTAATAAAACCCACATTTGTGCTTCACAAAATAGGCTCTGCAGCAAAAACTACTCGACCGAATCGGGAGATCTTGGCATCATATTTCTTCTAAAAAAGATTCTCCATCAATTGATACACTGAAAAATTGCCTGGGTAAGAAAGGGTGAAAACCGGAACTACCCAAACTTTGGTTGTTCTATTACCAATTGTTTGGGTTAGAATTCATGTTAAATTCAACCAAAAGTTGTAGTCATACCTTGAATGACCACAAGTTTTGGTTGAATTTAGCAGAAATTCTAACCCAAACAATTATTGGTTATAGAGCAACCCAAGTTTGGGTAGTTCCAGTTTTCACCCTTTCTTGGGTAAAATTAACCCAGGCAATTTTTCAGTGTACAGGTGGTTTGAATATATATGCTCACACGTGACCAGAGGTATCCAATCAAAACAGTCAATTTTGTTTCTTAAACTTCGAACTCAGCCAACAGTATACAATTTTTGAAAGTTTTGGTGAAGGGGTTAAAGTTTAATTATAAGAAGTATATGTTATTTTATCTTGTAATTTATGGTTGAGGGATTTCAAAAATGGCTTTTAAACTGTGTTTGAACAATGTCATTAGAATAAATAAATTACCTGCATGCAAAATGGCGCCTCGCTGCTTCATAGCACTATTACCATGATTGTATTTAATAACTGAAAGACTTCAAGACTGGCTTCTGAGTTCTGATAAATAACAACTGTTTTCTGAATTCATGCTCACGCAATTTTTTTTTTTCAAAAAAAATCCCCTATTGTCAAAGAATGGAAATTGACAATTAAAACATGAATTAAACATGAATATCCTCTTTTTTTGGCAGAAAGTGGGCATATCCTTACACACCCATTATTCACCTTATTAGAGTGACAGATGCCCCAATTTGATGAATTCGAATCACAATTCAATGATATTAAAAACAATATGCCGAAAAAACATCTTTGGGTTTCTTCTTTATTATGTATAGGCCTACCACTCCATCGCCAAAGAGGACCTTGCGATTTTAAAGGCCTAGCTGATGTATGACTTATTATTCACGCGACTTGGGTCATCCTCGGGGTCTAACGTAAGCGATTGCTATCTGAGTGCACACCTGTAAATAGGCCTCAACCCATCCGCCGAGCTCATGAATAACATTTATACCCTCAAACTATTCTATATTAGAGAGTTCTGAGAGCCATAAAATTGGGGGAAGTGAAGAGATATGGCAATGAATGTTCCTCTGGTCCGGACTTGCGGCTTCCAATTCTGAACATTTTGGATGCAATTGGGCTCGAAAGTGGCGCTATTTGCCATGTTTTGCAGGGATCGTTTTTCAATATAGCTAGCTAAGGGCCGTCTTCTTTGGGTGAGAATTTCTCGAAAAGTCAATGGTCAACCCGCCACAAATTGAAAAGAAAATGAAAGATGACATGTTGATCATAATTTTCTGCGCAGCATAAATACCCGTGAGAGTTCTGAGTATGTTGAAGTATGGGCATTTAGCACTGGTGTCTATGGGAATTTTAATACAGGGGTGCATCCATCTAGGCCATGAATCATAACTGCTCTGACGAAAATTTCAGCCGCTTGGTCCACCTCTGCCCGCATTGTCATCTTGTCGCGCAGCCCTTCCTTTTTTTCTTCAGAAAAAAAATGTTACACACGATATTCTTAATTTCATCTGGACATGCTAAATCTTGATGGGAAAAGCCTGTATTGCTGACGCATGTGTCATCAAAATGCACATTCACGACATCGAAGCCATGCCGCTGTACGATGTTTCGCACGGCATGCGGCAGTGCAGTGCAGTGCCATCGCCATTCACTGGTTCCCACCGCGTTCCCAACAGAATCAAAGCTATATGATGTAGGACCGGAACCAGTGAATACGGGCTATGTACGTTGCGTTGAATTTGGATCATAGAAAATACCAAACGAACATCGATAGAGAAAGAGAATTTCTTCAAATCAATTTCCAGAACGTGATCTCTTTTTCAATTTTCTGTGCATGTATTTTCCATTAAAAAAAATATTTATAACGAGAATGTTCCGCTCGTACGTGATACACCGAAGCGTGTTTTTGCAAACTTTTCGGCCACAGCACATGGGTTCGTTTCCGGGTCCGCTACACAATACACAGTGCTTCGCGAGTTGGTGTTTCACAACAAAACTTTCTGCACAGGTTTGAAAAATTTCACCCCTGTTACTGCCTGTCTGCTGGCCCTGCTGACGGTGGGGTTTCTGGTGATTAAGCAAGATGCCTCGGTGCTCCAAGAGGTAGAAGCTGACGCCTTGGCGGTGGTGGTTGTATCAAATCAGAATGCTGTCCAATGATTGGTCGTGATGTTTGAAACAAGTCTATTCAATTTCGAGATGAATTATAGCAATGTTTGTGTAATATTGAGGAAAACCAGAAAAATTGTCGAAATGTCTGTCTAGAAAAAAATACATTTATACAGTAATGTAAAGTCACTTCTTAGGGGGGGGTATGAACCCCAAATTGCGCCCCGCCGGACCCACCTTTGTTTGACGTGACTGCAATTTTGCAGCAAAGAAAGTTTGTTACCCTCATAATAATACAGCACGTTTAAACACTTGCAGAACCAGCTCATCAGCAACAACATCATACTGCACGATTGATAAAATTATTCAATCAAGAGATGCAAAATCATTTAATATCTCTCAACATGACGCCACGAAGGCCACGGTACTTCATCAATTAATGCAGCATACGTTTCATAAAACCTGACATTGTTCAGTCATGTAAAGTTCAAATTTAGGTAGCCAGTTTCATCACTTTGGTATTTGACATCTTGCCAATATGACTTTGCATTTGTGTGCAATATTGTTGACCAAACTTTAAATGGGATAGTTTTTCAAAATACGGCGTGTCCCAGTAAACATTGTGCATGAAGAAGTCGCTAATTTGCTCAAAAGGTGGTCATGCTAGCTAATCAATTATAGTATTATTATAGTTAGTACTTTTTAAAGCATCTGGTCTTGTTTATAATTGGTGAAAATATCAAGAAAACCAGAGATATCATTGATTTTGCAAGGCTATATTATTTTCCTCCTGCACAATTAGAATCCTGTAATTAAGCATGTTAAGAAAGAACGTCAAAGTGATCTATGCAACGTTGACGCTCGAGTAATTTGCAATGAGAGCAGTTTGCCATGGACGTCGCCAGGTTTTTTGCCGGGGGGGGGGTGGGCAAAGCACATTTTCCGCCCAAATTCCTTAACTTTTTCAACATATTCTCAATAATCATTTTCCGACCTTGGGCAGGGAAACATTTGCCCCCCCCCCCCTCAAATTAACAGCAATATGGCTTCGCACCTCTTTTTCCTTTTTTTCCATTTTCCTTTTCAAAGCGCCCCCCCCCCCTCGCGACGCCCATGTGCTTTTAGATTTGATTATATAATGTTATCTGTGAACACCCTTATCCAAATGCAACATAAATACCTTTACGTTGTGCAGGCCATCTACTCAAGGTTTTTGAGTAAATGCAGTTGCTTAATTTGTATTCATACAGATGGGAGTAATAGTCAGGTGGCATATGGTTGGAATCGTGACCGACTGGTCCAAAGCACCAAACTTGGCAGATAGATTCTTATAGACCTAGAGAAGATATTTAGAAGGGGTGACACCTGAAATTATTTTGGAAAGGGTGCCTAATTTGCATAAATCTGTAATCCCTGCCGTGTAATATATTTTTCCCATATTTGGGTATATTTTTATTTTTTTATTTTTTTGAAAAGTGTATTTTGGTGATTCTACTTGCAAATTCTTACTTCAATAACATTTTCTAAAGCATGTAAGGGACTGAATAATTACGAGGACATAGTAAATCACCGAAATTGCTACTATTTACCCTAAAGTTACGCGCATTTACCTTTTCCTCAGATATCATCAACTAGTCTCGCCAAACGTGGGTATTGATGAGCTTCAAATTCACAAAGGTACTTACTGACATAGTTAACCTAACAAAAATAAGTGGGAAATTATGTGAAAATTTATATCATCTTGATGTTTGGCCCAAAAGACCCAAAAAGGGGAGAAAATGTGGTGTCCGTAAATTGGGCTACAACGGGAAGGGTAACGTGGGGACTTGAACAAGTTCAACAAAATCCCCCCAAATAAAAGATTATTGTTGTCTACAATAAGTTTGTCTACGCCAAAACGTTTTCTCAACAATAATTTTGGGAATTTCCTTGAACTTGTTCCAGTCTTCCATGTGAGGCAACCCTTCACCTTACTTGTTAGCCCAATTTATGGACACCTCGTTTTTTTCCCCAGTTTTTGTTTTCTGAGCTAAATATCACAATGTTCTCATTGTTCACATGATTTTGCATAAGGTTTCAATAGGGTAACTGTACCAGTAAGCTACGTGGTGAATTTGAAGTTCATCAATGCTGATGTTTGGCAAGACTAATTGATGATATCTGGGGACAAGGTCAATGCGCGCAATTTAGGGCATAATAGTAACCATTTTGGATCGTTACTATGTCCTTATAATTATTCAGTCACTTATATGCTTTGGAAAATGTCATTTTAGTAAAGATATGCAAGTAGAATCCCCAAAATACACTTTTCAAAAAATAAAAAATAAAAATATATACCCAAATATGGGAATAAATATATTACACGGCAGGGATTAACGATTTATGCAAATTAGGCACCCTTCCCAAAAAAATTCCCGGTGTCACCCCTTCTAAATATCATCTCTAGGTCTATAAGAATCTATCTGCCAAGTTTGGTGCTTTGGACCAGACGGTCACGATCTTGACGAAAATTAGATCTAAGCCACCTGACTATAAATGGTATGCAAATGCTAGTTTGTATTCAAACGAACTACGGTATGGTATTACTTGTACTTACTATGAACTTTGTTAATATTAATTTTTCGCGATGAACATTCATAAATGCAGTAATGTTTGCGCAGAATTATGTGCTTTTAAATTTTCAAGGTGGCCCCTACCAAGCCTTGAAATGTGACAAGTAAATATTTGAAATCTGAGGCATTTACTCCATTTTATTCATATGAAACGAAGTAAACGCTTAAAGTTTAGCGAAAGCTAAAAGGTAAAGAGTGATTATTTTCAGATTTTAGCAAGTGTTTTTTTTAGTAAAAGCGTTTGCTTAATTGTTATTCATACACATGCCAGCAAATGCTTCAAAATGGGTAGTAAAAGCAAATGCTATGTTTTATTCATACGAGCATGGAATCATTTGTACTTTATGAACTTTGTTAATATTAATTTTTCGCGATGAACATTAATAAATGCAGTAATTTTTGTGCAGAATTATTTGCTTTATATTTGCGAAGTTGCCCCAACCCAGCCTTGTAAAATGACAAGTGCAAATTTGAAATCTAAAGCATTTACTTCTTTTTTTTTCATACGAAATGAAGTAAACGATTATTTTATTTTTCTTTTATTCTGGTAAGGAAACCAAGGACTCCGCAAAAGTGCATGCTCCAGGCACTGTAAATCGTAAACCTGAAAAAAAAAACAGTAGAGAGAAGACAATGAGAAGAAATTACAATCTTTCTTTTTTTGCTGCAAAATTGCAGTCACGTCAAACAAAGGTGGGTCCGGCGGGGCGCAATTTGGGGTTCATAACCCCTCCTAAGAAGTGACTTTACATTACTGTATAAATGTACAATTTCAATTAATCCATCCCTTGTTCATTTATATCATTTATTCAATGTTGGATTGGTATCATTCAACACTAAAACAACATGTTTTATTTATGAAATTAGGATGCGACTGGATACATACATTGTATTCGTAATTCGTAACAAGAACACAAACTTGAGACAAATTTCTGTCCCTGTTATGAACAAGAAGTCTTGAAGATGTGTACATCCTGTAGTTAAAAAAATACCTACCGGTAGAGGTTTAATGTCAGATTAGCCAGTTGCAATCCCTCTATGGATAGCTCTACTTTAGGAACAAATTTGGGATAATTCATGTTTTCATTTACTGCTTCCAAACACTTTAAAACTTATCAAACTTGCTGGTGGGGAACGTTCTCACTTGGATATTGGATATAAAAAGAGGAAAAACATGACAGATTACTTCATGTATCATCGACCATGGTTCCCTCTAAATGTCACACTTCTGTTACCGTTTGTGTGGAAAGACCCTTACATCAGATTTATACTAGTCGGAGATTTTATACTCACTTACATGTATATCTAGGGTCACAAGCTGGAGGACAGATTAAAAAAACGTGCGCCAAACGTGACGAACGCAAAGACGTTTATGTGCTCAATGCGCTGTGCATCGGTACCCTGGTCTACATGTGGAGTGGGTTTTCAGTCCATACCTGATTCCGTGGTTTTTCCCAGAATATTCTTTTGGGGTTTTCCTCCCTCCTCTAAAATTGTAATTTCTTCTCATTGTCTTCTCTCTACTGGTTTTTTTTTTCCTCAGGTTTACGAGCTACAGTGCCTGGGGCATGCACTTTTGCGGAGTCCTTGGTTTCCTTACCAGAATTAAAAAAAAATTTAATCGTTTACTTCATTTCGTATGAAAAAAAAAGAAGTAAATGCTTTAGATTTCAAATTTGCACTTGTCATTTTACAAGGCTGGGTTGGGGCAACTTCGCAAATATAAAGCAAATAATTCTGCATAAAAATTACTGCATTTATTAATGTTAATCGCGAAAAATTAATATTAACAAAGTTCGAATGATACCATCATGCTCGTATGAATAAAACATAGCATTTGCTTTTACTACCCATTTTCAAGCATTTGCTGGCATGTGTATGAATAAGGGAATAAATGTGTGCTCCAGAGGTTTTTATCACTCTGTTTAAGACCACTTAGAGTCTGGGTGCTGATAATTACCCGAGCCGGAGGCGAGGGTAATTATCAGCACCCAGACTCTAAGTGGTCTTAAACAGAGTGATAAATACCGACGGAGCACATATTTATTCCCATTCATAAATACCTTTTCGGTAAAAAAAAAATCATATAATTCGTTCAAAACATCCCGATTTTGTTCAACAAATTCACTTTATGCTTTTTGAAACATCCCTCTTGCAAAATAATGGTAAGATGTAAACAACCCTTTTATGGAGATTGACGCGCGCGTATCATGTTCTGCGCGATGTCGCGCAGAACGCACCTGGCGCGTTGCGTTTTGAATTTAGAACTATAAAATTCTGACTCCCTGGTAGTGTTGCGCATGCCTACGTGAGGATTGTGAACGTTCAACCAATGAAACGATAAGAGGCACTGGATTTTTAGGAGTCCACATTTTATTGTGACACTGGAAAAGTGTTTAAGACCGGCCACGTGACGGGCTCTCGACCAATAGGAATGCGTAAACTGTCTTAGGTATTTATGAATAACAATTAAGCAAACGCTTCTACTAAAAAACACTTGATAAAATCTGAAAATAATCACTCTTTCAAGGCTTGGCAGGGGCCACCTTAAAAATTTAAAAGCACATAATTCTGCGCAAACATTACTGCATTATGAATGTTCATCGCGAAAAAATAATATTAACAAAGTTCATAGTAATGTAGGGAGACCAAGTGCGCCCTCAGTTGTTCGTCCAAAAGTTTAGCAAGGTGATTTGCATAGTGTGACCTTTGTGCTTCCCGCACAAAGGCAACTTGTAACAAGTTTTCTTCTGTGGGACTTGAACAGGGAAGACCACCACAAATTTGGGGCATATATTCTCTCTATTTTGTAGGGAGCATGGCTCCGGCCATGCTCCAAATTTATATCATTTTGGAAGGTTAGTATTATAGATTCGTCCCTGTGAGTACTTTAGTGTATAATGTGATCTTTTTGTGAGAATATTGTGTTCATTTTGAGGCCGGATGATTCACGTCTGTAATTTGTAACATAAGTAGCCAGCCGTGTGTTGACATTTGACCTTTATCGTTCTATTTTATTGTGCCTTACATTTATCATGGATTATTGCTTTGTGTAAAGAATATTATCATCTTGTGGCTCTTGTGTAGAAATAATGTAAATACAAGTTCGGTAAGCTCATCTCATTGTCGTCGTCATGACATAGGTTCATAGTTTTACTGGCATTTTAGTGGAACACTCGTCCTCTTTAAATAGAGGGCCGGCCTCCTTTTGCCGTCCCGCTACAAAATGGCGTCGTAGACAGGATTGAGTGCTCCGACAGTTGACATTTCTACATAGCCGTGAACTTTTTATTGACGACGCGTTTTTATCCGGAAATATTTTGCCCCGGACTTTAGATTTTCTAGTGCACCGGAATTCGTGTTCACGAATTGCACTAAATCGCTTCCGTGTGTTTGATTGTCGCGATCATAGACGTGATGGTCATCATTTGATTTTTGCCTCACCCTGCGTTGAGAGGACTTCATTGACAAGGTACATTGTGTGCTGTGTAACTTTCATTGTAACAATCTATTTTTAGAATTGTATTTGATATTTGACCATTTTGTATCCAAGCTTAGATCTGTTCAGTTTTTAGGCAGTTGTGCCTTAATTGTGTGAATCTGTAGTAGATTCTATATTAGGAGCAGATAATTATAGAGCCATTTGTTGGCCTGTGCTTTGGATTGAGTGTTTTTGAGTCAAATACTAGTATTGCTTGTTGCACACACACCATTGTAACTTCTGGTGTTCAGCTAATTGCATTTTTTTCGACATTTTATACCGGTGCATTGTGTCATTTGCTTCTTGTATTATTAGATTGTTTTATAGTGGAATTGTACTTTTTTTCTACAGTGTAGTATACTTTTGACTTGTATTTTATTGTCTGTTTGTATGCAGACTTGATTGTAGGTCAGTGATTGAGGCCTGATTTTATAACAAGTCATATTTCTGTGTGTGCATTCCAAGGTAATTATTCCAACTGTGCCAGACTCTATTTCGAAGTCAAATAGTGCTTTAGCTAGGACCATAGTTAGTGCCTTCACAAATATTTTATGTGAACATAATGAAGATGCTTGTCCTATTGATAGAAATGCAGTGAGTAGCATTGAAGCTGCACTGAATGATAGATTTGCCGCTATTTTGAAATGTTTCGAGAAGCCTAGTGAAGACAGGGTTCATGAATCGCAGTGTCCTGACCTTGTTATGTGTTCTCATACAGTTGAGGTGGTAGATGCTATTTTTGAAGAGGCTAAGCCGCTTCTAATTGAGATGGTTTTACTTGAAGCTGCTGATTTTTGTAATGTGCAGGTGGAAGGAGTAGTTTCTGTTTCTCCCACTGTGAGTGTTTTCGATGATAGCCTTCATGTAATTAGCTACAGTAATGTAACACACCCCTCACTTAGTTTGTCCGATGGCAAAGCCCAAGAAAAAGTAGGGAACCCTCCCTTGTCTTTGGGTATCGCAGCTTATTTCTGTGTGTTGGCAGTAGTGGTGACCATAATGACTGTTGACAGGAGTACAGTACCTCATATTCGGGGTCTGTAGCCAAATGCCATTACTTAAAAGTACTTGTGTTTATCTATACCTAGCATGATCATTGTACATGTATTTGGCTATGTACTGATAGCTCAAGCTGCCCCTCCATATCTTACTGTATAAATATTGGTGTTTTGCTCTTTAAAAAAAAAAGGGACACAGGATTTATCCGCACCATATTTCCTTATTTCATTGTATAAACTTGTATTTTATATTTTTCCATTTATTTTGGAAATTTTTGTTGTCAATCACATGTTTGAATGAGATTATTGTACGATTTGTTGTACAACTATTATATATGCCTTTTATAATTTTGTGTTTTTATAGCATGTTCATGTAGGTGTATCTTTTGTATGATGACTAATGGATCATTATATTTTCATGATTCAGGCAGATGCATTTATTAAGGGTTTTCCTGACTTGTCAAGGTTGGTTCACAGAGACGTGGCATTTTCATGTTTTTCTCTCTCATCGATTTTATATGGGATAGGAATTTGTGTGTCTTTGTTTCCATTTCCAAATTTATTCCCTAAGAACGTTTAGTGACGGGATTGTGGATTCCTAATTTTAGTGTAGTTGCTAAGTGGAACAGTTTGTCAGCAATTTTGTAGTTTGGTGTATTCCAACTATTTTTACTCACCAATTTTATGGGATATTTTTGTATACCCTTTTAGTGAGTTTTGTCTGGCACTTTCACCATGCAATCTACCATTTATAGGACCATTTTCAGGAAATGTATGTGTGTATGTACTTTGTAAATTCCTTTTCTATTGTTGTTGCCCTAAGCACTATTAGTGATGGGTGTTGCTCCTACCAGTTTAGCTTTGCTTTGGGGTAGAAATGTAATTGTTTTCCTAGCCTTATGTGGGTGAAGGATATTGTAGTTGGTTGAGTTGTCCAACTGTTTGTTTTCACAGTGTGAACGAGACTTTGTATTATTCTGCCTTGCAGCCTGTCTTGGGATGCACTGAATTGGTTGAGAAAAATACATTTTGCCTCAGTGCTTTGCTAGCAAAACGAGTGTATTGACAGCCACTTGTATCTGAGACCTATATGTAGTGTATGAACCTCCTGTTTGCCTGCCACTTCATATCCAATTGTTCCATTATAACAAACATTCACTTCTATCTTAATCCAGATCCAATGTGATTTAGATTTCATTACCTTGTTATGCATATTAAAATTACAACGAGTGTATGTTCAGAGTTGTTGGCATGAAACCACAGTTTTATTGTATAGTGTATGGTGCATGCAGGGGTGCTCTGTAATAATTTCACCATGTATTGTGTTTAACCCTAGTTGATCTCATTGTATTACAATGCATCAATTTTGGAATGAGATTGGGTGCAACACTATTGTACTTGGTTTATCTATACTGTGTACAGATCTCGACATGTGAAAATTTCCCAAACAGGGTTTATGTGATCCTTTACATGATTTTGAGCTGACTTGGGAAGGTTTTGTGGAATATTAATTCCATCATGTATTTTATGTCAGTTTAGACTTACTGATGGTTTATATAGCAAACCTTGAGTGGATATGTACATGTATGTTGTATTTTCCTTTATCTTTAAAGCGTTGCTACATGTCTATAAATTTTATGCAGTATTATTACATCGAACCTGTTTTAATTTAATGTACTGCATTGAGATATGTAAAAGGTGTTATTGTTGTAGATCACTTAATTAATGGGAATTTTATATAATCATTTCCAGGTCGCCCTTGTATTTCTGTTATTTGGGACCACTCGGGTCGCGTGGTCTTAAAGTAGGGAACCTGTAGGGAGACCAAGTGCGCCCTCAGTTGTTCGTCCAAAAGTTTAGCAAGGTGATTTGCATAGTGTGACCTTTGTGCTTCCCGCGCAAAGGCAACTTGTAACAAGTTTTCTTCTGTGGGACTTGAACAGGGAAGACCACCACAAATTTGGGGCATATATTCTCTCTATTTTGTAGGGAGCATGGCTCCGGCCATGCTCCAAATTTATTTTGGAAGGTTAGTATTTTGGAAGGTTAGTATCATTTTGGAAGGTTAGTATTATAGATTCGTCCCTGTGAGTACTTTAGTGTATAATGTGATCTTTTTGTGAGAATATTGTGTTCATTTTGAGGCCGGATGATTCACGTCTGTAATTTGTAACATATGTAGCCAGCCGTGTGTTGACATTTGACCTTTATCGTTCTATTTTATTGTGCCTTACATTTATCGTGGATTATTGCTTTGTGTAAAGAATATTATCATCTTGACTCTTGTGTAGAAATAATGTAAATACAAGTTCGGTAAGCTCATCTCATTGTCGTCGTCATGACATAGGTTCATAGTTTTACTGGCATTTTAGTGGAACACTCGTCCTCTTTAAATAGAGGGCCGGCCTCCTTTTGCCGTCCCGCTACAATAAGAGTACAAGTAATACCATACCGTAGTTCGTTTGAATAAAACTAGCATTTGAATACCATTTACTCCCATCTGTATGAATACAAATTAAGCAACTGCATTTACTCAAAAACCTTGAGTAAATGTCCTGCACAACGTAAAGGTATTTATGTTGCATTTGGATAAGGAGTGTTAACAGATAACATTATATAATCAAATCTAAAAGCACATGGGCGTCGCGAGGGGGGGGGAGGTAACAAGGGGGGGGGGGGCGCTTTGAAAAGGAAAATGGGGGGAAAGGAAAAAGAGGTGCGAAAAATCGGCAAAAAAGGCATTCATATCGCAATAACTTACTGCCCGTCCACTGTGCGTACAGTGCAGTTTTAGTTTTTTGGGGGTGGGGTGGGGGTTTATTTCATGCTAGATACCCACTTCCCATGTTAAATATCCCTCAAATGACCAAATACATCACCTCTAAATTGGGCGCAATCGTATTCCAAAATTTTGGTTTTTATCCCCATTATCACCCCCGATTGCAGACAGTCTGACAGGGCCCTTAGACCCCTTTACACAGGTCCAGGGCTGCGACTTTTGGGCCTCCCTTTTTCGACCATAAAACTGGCCAGGTCGCCGTTGGAGGCTCGAAGGAGGCCGAATGGTTGCCTAGGTCGTTCAAAGGTGGTACACAGGATGTTCAGACATTGCCATGGACGCCATGGTAGCCGTAATGTTCAAAACAGTCGCACAATGTCGCCGAGGAGGTTGGTTGCTCAAAAGTGGCTCAAATTAATGAGGCAGAAGGGAGGCACAAGCATTGCCGTGGTTGCAGAATGGATGCACAATGGTCGGCCAATGGTCGCCATGTAATAGATCCGTTCTGTTGCAAATTTTCACCGTCATTCTGGGCGATACTTCTGCCTCCCTTGTGCCTCCCTTGTGCCTCCCTTGTGCCTCCTTTGGCCGACCAATAGCGTGCATTAAACTGTGGCGACCGATGTGCCTCCATTTGGCGACCACGGCAACCATTGAGGCACCATGGCCTTAGGTCGCACAGGGGAAGCACAGGGGAGGCTGGCAAGTGGCTCATGGACGTACAGGTCGCTCGTAGCTCGACATAAAAATGCCCGAAAATTGCAGTTTTGGTGGTTCAAGAGAGGCACAAGGATCGCTGGATACATGGAAACAGGATTTTTGGGTTAATTAATTATTAAAACCCTCGCAGCAGCCACGCGGTGTTAAAATTCTCCACATTTTCCAAATATGGGCGTAATTTTCCAAATATGGGCGTAATTTTTTTTCAATGGGCCAATAAGGCCAAGCTTCCATGTAATCTTCACCCCTACTATACACCACAAGCCTGTAGACTCCCATTGGCCAGACCTATAGTTCAGATGCTATTGAACCATCACTGTTGTTCGCTATGCATGAGCGTTTATCGTCTCGTGTTCATATGAAATGTAATATCCTATTACACTGAATAATCAGTTCCGCTAATCTGGTATGACTGTGTAGCCACTCCGGAGTAAGGAGTGTTGAAAGACAGAAGCCAAGATGGTGCCTAATGCCTTTGTGCAGTAATTGGAGATCTTAGTGGCCAACCCCTAAGTGCCACCGATCCCTTTGTGTCAACCCCTCGTGCCGCCCAGAGCTCAGGTTGTAAACAATCCCTGGCCATGTGAATGGCCTTTATCTTGTGCATGTACAGGCATGCCAGGGTTATTGACCTATAAGCACATGTGGTGACAAAATTCTCCACTTGGTTCCACCGCGTAATTTTTTTGGGCTTGATCCACGAAGGGTGCGACCATTGAGCGTCCTGGCCATTTGTTGGTCGGTCATAGGTGGTAAAATGGTCGCAGCCCTGTATACAGAGGCCTCAGAAACATATTTTGTGCAACCTTCTTCTCCCCTAAATGAATGTAAACTATTTGACATTCCTTTTCGGTTAATTTTATTGTAAAGTGCACTTTTTTAACATTCAAATAATTCCAATGTTGAGAACGGTATGCCAAAACTTGAGTAAGAGTGCTGACTTGTAAATCAACTCCCATAGACCTCAGTGATAATTACTTGTGCTTCCAAAAACAATTTAAGTATTCACAACTCTCCAATATGTTTGAGACACCCATCAAATTAAAGCTTATTTCATCATCTTTCATTTTCTGTTCAATGTTTGGTTGTAATGTAACCCGATTACTTATGGGAGAAACTTCCATCCAAAGATGATCACCCTTACAAGTAGTCCTGTAGCCCATCGCCATTTTGAAAAGTATGCCTGCTCTCCATTGCAAAATAAAGCAATGGTAGGGCCCAATTTCATCTGACTTTCACAGTAATACGAGCTCACACTCCTATAACACTTCTTGTTTACAAACTTTTAAGTTCATGGTCCACAAAATGCTTCCAAAGCAAAGAGGGGACATGCAAATCGTGATTGGGCATACAAAACCGTGATTTGGCTCGCGTATAGGCAATTCTGGGCCAATTTACAGGACTGCACCCGTCAGTGTGATGGTGACATCACCTGAAAGCGCGCCCTCTATAATTTGGCGATGTGTATGGTAATGGTGTATGGGCTGGTCAGGATTGATTTCGTAACAGGATGAGGTAGGGACGGATTAGGAGGACACTGAGTGAAATGGTCAGTTGTGGTGTGCGTGAGTTTGTTTCTGCATTCAATTGGGGACGTTGAACAATAAAAGACAATAGGGTCCCCAATTCCCGAAGGTCCCCAATTTTGATTCGTTTACAAAACATATGGGAGGTCTTCCTAAAAAGAGTACAAACAAGGGAGATTGCAGGCAAATATACACGTCGGTTATAAATGCGTTTGTTTATGGTGTAAATCGAGGACACCCTCGTGTAACATCATCGATGAATCGAGGACAGGAACCAAATCGAGGACGACCTCGATTAAAAAAACGTGTACAAAACCAATTAAGAGCTGTTGCTAAAAGTTAGAGTATAAACAAAGGAAAAGGGAAGAGTAACAATAGAAAATCCTCGATTTACACCATAATGAAATGTTAGCGCGCATGTGCGGGATAGACTGATTTTTGAATACGTATGATAAATAGTGGGGTATATTTAAGAGCAAACTGTGATGTGGTTCGGATAATGTGCTAAAGAGTTCGCCTGATTTTGCATCGAGATCAGGCTAGGGACGATAAGAAAACTTTTGTGGCATGGTCCGAGTTACGATCTGTGTGTGTGTGGGGGGGGGGCGCCTCGGGATAATTGTATTTTTCGATGATGGTGTATTGAATAAAGACTCGATGAGGGTCGAGCTACGATAAGTGTTAGTGTCATGGAATAGGAGCTAGTTGTCTCCTATCAGGGAGAGGGTGTGGACTCCACCTCGGGGTTGAGGGTGTGTACCCTTGGGATGGAATAACAACTCTGGACTGCACTCACTGATCTTGTACTTGATTATCTCATCATTTAATTATCTTGGTTCGTCTTCATTGATCATCAATTAGCATTGGCACATGGTAGAAACATCAGTATTGTAGAAAACTAAAACCCCCAAGCCAGACTGCTCTCACTCACAGCCGCATACTGCAATAAACAATATAGGGCCGAGTTGGTTGCACGTGTACGATACGCACTATTATTTACGAAAAACAGCCATTCGTACACCCCCAAAAGCACACATTTTCCAGCTTAAATCATCAAGCCATTCAGCTTAAAGTTCCCTCATCGGAAGGAATAAACAATAAACTTACTTCTGGCATCCTGTCGGGATGCCTATCATCTCCCAAAAAGAAAGAATTTGGCTTCCAATTTCCAGCAACCTTCCACGTCTTTTAGCCCATCGACAGCGAAAAGCAGAGAGAGTGAGAACCCTGAAAAGTTGTTACACACTCGTACTAGCTGGGCGGACTTATCACTCCGCACTTAGTAAGTGTTTATCTCAATTAACAAAAGTTATAATATGCCCCATAAACTATTCAAACAGAATTATTAATTAATTATGTAAAGCTGAATTTCCCATTTGATAAGCAAAATGTTTTCCAAAGCTTGCAAATGCAAGCACTATATTCCAATGGTTGAGAATGGATACAGTTGTTTACATGGGTTAAGTGGCATCTGCCCAGATACAGTGCTTAACATTAAAGGGACTTCATGTAAGTATGGACACAACTCGAAGAAGTCTACACAATCCAATGCATTAAAGGGGAAAATACCCCGTTCTCCCACATTAGTATGACACGTCCAACATTGTGTGAATACTTTTATTTAAGTGGAGTTGGGCGTTGAAACTAACCACCCCCATCCTTCAGCCGCTGACTAAAATGTTATACTAGTCAAAGGAGGGAATACTTCCGAAATGTATTCTCTAACTGCTTCAGAATGTAGGAGGGAGCATCTTACATTTTAACATTTCCGAGGCCATACCTTGATAAGACCCCTTAGCAAAACGTGCCTTCTGTATGTGCTACTATACATAATTATTGAGATCGACTGCTCCCGATGGCGTCCTCAAGTCGTAAGGTATACTACCGCGCGAGAAAGCATACGCAGTTATCGAACACCAATGTCTAGCGTTAATTTGGGGAATCCCTAGTTTATGTTTATCTCTACTATAAGTAAATTCTTGTAATCGACCTACAACCTTTGGCCTATCCCAGCACTGCTAAACTAAACAATGACAGGCATTCGAAGCTGCAGCAGTACAATCACTGTCAAGGCAAAGGGCAATCGATCGCGGTCTCCAGGCAACGATAATACAATGCAAAACACGGTATTTCGCACTGTCGGAATTTAAAGAGAACTACGTCCTGTAAAGCGTCAAAGTGCGATTTAAACCAAGGGTGTTTTGTATGATAGAAATAACCCGGGTAACAGGCTTCAGACAGCGCGCACTCGCGCGAAGTACGCATGTCGGATGAATGCGCGCGCACATGTCAGATGGATGATTGGTGTCTATTCTGGGAAATGGTACATTAATTTTGTTCCCGTGCAATGAAAAAAACATTCTGAGCGTTTTCAGGGTGCAGTAATCGCAGATCTTTTCAAAATAATATTTCCGCGATTACTGCACGGCAACTGGAGAGAAATCACAATTTCAGACGGTTGCAATCTAGGCTATTACCGTGATATAACAAAACAATAATTGCCTGCCGTGATTGGAGCTCATGGTTTTTGTACACCCTCGGGTGCAAATGACACCCTTGAGTGTACAAAACACCATGGACCCATCACAACAGGCAACAATTGTATTCTGTTTGCACTTGTCCGATTTGTACGTACTGTTCCTTTAATTATCTTAAAACATGAACGCAAAAATTTGGGGGCAACGTCCAAAGGAGAGACTTCAATATATTTACTATGGTGTACTATAGAGGACACCTATCTGTTATCGTGCCTGTGAGCAGGTCCATCGTGCATGTGAGCAGGTCCATCGTGCCTGCGAGTAAAACCATCGTGCCTGTGAGTAAAATCATCGTGCCTGTGAGCAGTCCATCGTGCCTGTGAGTAAAACCGTCGTGCCTATGAGGCGCCATGTGTAAATAAATTATTTAACAAAATTATTTAATTAATTAAATTATATAATTCATTATTTATTATATAATTCAGTTTTCCAGATAATTATATGTAAATAATTGTTTGGCAGCTTGCAATATGTGTATATAAATTTATTTGCCACTGCATTATTTATATATATTTTTTTTGCAACCTAATTATTAACATATAATTTTGGGCAAACTATAATTATTTATATATAATTTATTTGCAACATTATTATTGATATAAAATTTTACGCACACTAATTAATTCATTATTTATTATATAATAAATAATGAATTATATATAAGTAATGAAATATGTAATAATTAATGGATTATATAATAATTAATGGATTATATAAGAAATAATGAATTATATAATAAATAATTAAAGTGTCGTAGAAATGTATATATAAATAAATAAAGTGTGCGAAAAATTATATATAAAAAATGAGGTACCAAATAATTTTGTTAAATAATTTATTTACACATGGCGCCTCATAGGCACGATAGTTTTACTCACGGGCACCATGGACCTGCTCACAGGCAAGATGGTTTTACTCACAGGCACGATAGTTTTACTCACGGGCACGATGGACCTGCTCACAGGCACGATGGACCTGCTCACAGGCACGACGCTCTGCTCACAGGCACGATGGACCTGCTCACAGGCACGATGGACCTGCTCACAGGCACGATAACAGATAGGTGTCCTTTATAGTACACCATAATTTACGTCCGGAAACACGTAAATGCCTATTCTAAAAAAATATTAGCCACGTCAGAAGTAAACAACTGTGTTGGGGATTTTTCTTTTTCAAAAACATTGCGACATGATGTAAGTTCCCTTTCGAACAGAGTTTTGAAATAATTAAAAACTCTTAAACATAACAATTTCGGCGATTTCAGGACCATGCGACACAGTTTAATCTACCTTTGGTTTGTGTGGAAAACGTTACTATCACCATTACGGAATAAAGCACACCAGTGTCTCAATAGGAAAATTCTGCACATCAACACGATGACTGGAAAGACATTTTTTGTGTTCCTGATCGTCCTCAGCTTAGTAGTAGCCACAGCATCCCAGCCCTTGGTAACGGTGCAGCAGGGTGTAATCCAAGGCACAACCCAGATCTTCATAGAAGATGAGTTCACCGGAGCAGGAGGCACGAGGGTGGATGTCTTCAAGGGGATACCGTTTGCTAAGCCGCCTCTCGGTGGGCTCCGCTTTAAGCCTCCGGTAGAGAAGACGGCGTGGAGTGGGATACATGATGCAACCAACTTCAGGCCTGCTTGTCTTCAAGATCGTAACGTCGGGTTGGGTTTGGAGATAAACGAGGACTGTCTTTATCTCAATGTCTACGCACCCAATCAACGGATGGTGAGTCGAAGTGGGAGGATACACCCACCACATAGGCCTGATAATCTTTTTATGCCATTAAATGTTTTAACAGGAAAGGAAGAGCTGTCTGTCGTAGGTATTATGCGAGTCACACATGCTGGGACAAGTCAAGCCCCCAAAAAAATCGGTCTCTGGTCAGACCGAAGTTCCGGAATTGATGATGCGGCGACGCGGTTTTTTTTTTGGGGGGGGTGGCTTTTTTTTCAAGCTTGAATTGTACAGACAAGGTGGGTACTATTTTGCTTTGTTGGGTCCTCATTATACATTGGTGTTCTCCATAATTTGCCTTGGTGCCCCTTTATCATTTGCCTTGGTGCAATTTTCCCCATTCCTTGGTGCTCCTTGGTATGACATTTGAGGAGGTGCGGCAATAGAAGGCGTTGTTGTAGCTTCCGTGTTAATTTGAAGAAGAAAAAAGGTTGACGCGCATGATTAAAATTGGCGCGCGCGCTGACCAGAGACCGAGTAATTTTTTTTTTTTTGGCCTTAGCAGTCTCAATACTTCTTAAGCTTGTCATGAACCCTAAATATGGCTCAATTTTATTTGTAGATTTGTTTTAACGTATAAACCACAGTCCACTGCACGTAAACTGTTTTTGTTTCTGTTTTAAGGCTGGGGGAGCTGCTGTTATGGTCTGGATCCATGGCGGTGGATTCACGTTTGGGTCTGCAATACAATCCGTCTATAATGGGCTGCCATTGGCTGCTGTGGGTGACGTCATTGTAGTTACCGTCAACTATCGCTTAGGCGTCTTCGGTTTTATGTCAACAGGTACGCTGTTTTAGCTCAGGAACCCTCATATATACGTACGTGTGTGATCTCTTAAAGTGTACGAGTCCTCAGCATATGTGAAGTCATTGATGAATGCACATTCCTGTCAATGTTACACAAGTTACAAAAGGTCAATGTCTCATAGAAATCTACACACACCAAGAGGCAAATAAGGCAAATAACATATAGCATAAAAAACAAGACACCATTAGGCCTACCACACCTTCAGGCTTATTTGTTGCATTTTAATCGAATTCGCCAGAGAGCACTCACCTTATAACAGCACTTCCTCTTTTTAAAACAATTTTCACCCGATTGCAGATGACAAAGCATCACCAGGCAACGTGGCACTGTGGGATAATGTCATGGCTCTGAAGTGGATCCAACAGAACATAGAAGGTAGGCTAAGCCTTATCACACAATAGTGTCCTCGGTTTATGAAGTAAGCATGTTGAAGACATGCTGAGTCCTCGATCTTAGCAAGCAAAACATGCTTTTTGCCAATATTTACATATCCAGCATGCTAAAAAGGGAAGTGAAAGCATCTTATCTTTGAGGCTTTGGCTTACCAGCTCTCACTGATATGCAGAGCAGACGAAGCCACAAAGCTTTTCAACGACTATAAAGTGCAGGAAAATATTAAGTAAGGTTGGCAAGCATAATTATAGCTGTATCTAAATCACACACAAACTGTTGTTCATGACTATGAGATGCATACTCTGTCCGACAGTTTTCGGCGGCGACAAGCAGCGGGTCACGATATTCGGTGAGGGTGCTGGAGCAGAAATGGTCGGATTCCTCGTGCTGTCTGAGATGGCTAAGGGGTTGTTCAGTCAAGCAATTATACAGGTAGGCTACAGTCACCGAGAAATAACAATCGGGGAAATACTGACATTGATTACAACCCCAAGGTTACATACGTAATAGGTCTGTGAAATGTGTTAGACATCACGTTAACTTTAAGTGATAATGGTTTTGTTTTTCATTCAAACACTGCTTAAACGATTGCTATGTAAGTAACCACGTTAACAATGTTAATGCTGGTAAAGTTTGCGCAATGAAGGCTATTAGAAGTACTTGTAATTATATTAGCATTAAGCTTAGTTGGTAAATGTAGAATTGAAAGGCAGCCTACTAGTTTTGATAGTTATGTTCGAGACCAGCCGTGTAAAACTAACATAGGCGTCGCCAGGATTTTTTCTAGAGGGGCAAAACATATTTTCCCCAAAAAATGCCTGTATTTCTCAACATATTCTCGATTTCTCAGTTTTAGAGGGAGCAGGGACCTTTTGCCCCCCCCCCCCCGCTCATTAAATTTACACCACTATGACTTCACGCCTGTTTTTCCTTTCTTTTTTTCTCTTTTTTTTTTTTTTTTTTTTTTTTTTGCTTTTCCGGGGGGGGGGGCAAGCCCCGCCCCCCCCCCGCCCGCGACGCCCATGAACACTAATAGTATAAACTGCGAGAGAGGGAATTTACTGTAACTATACGCAGAAATGTACATTAATGAGTAAACGTACAATAATGGTATTTATAGTGAATGTAAGGAACGTCAATGATAACCAAATCAATATTTTTTTTCTTTAGAGTAATGGGCCAATTTCGCCAGATGTGGGGCCATTATCCGAAGAAGGTGACAAGGTACTCCGCGAGAAGGCCTTCCGGTTGGGCGAGACTGTTGGCTGCAATTCCTCGGACAGCGCAGCTCTGATAACCTGTCTGCAAGATGTAGACGGCAATGATCTTATACAGGCTCAATTAAAGGTATGACCTCACCAACGTTGATTTCCTTCATCTTAAAAACACTATTATAATTCAAAGAAAAATGTAATGACAAATTTTACACTTGAATGGAAAAGTCCCCTATTATTTTACACGAGGTGGGAACTTGACTTCATTGTTAAACGTTCAGTCACCATTGTGCTGACTGCCAAGATTTCGTTGGACATTCTCCGATTAACAAACCCGTCCAGGATAGCATAAAGATCTGCAATTTGTCGAATACTTCCCCGGCATGCCCAACTATGGGATGCGCCACGGAAACGCCACATTGTGCCCACAAAAGCAGTTTTAAGTCATAATTGTTTGTGAATTTCAGATTTATGAACGGATTTATCCTGTCGTCGACGGGACATTCCTGACCATGACCCCACTGGAAGCGTACGCCTCTGGAAACTACAGCCACGTGCCGATGCTCATAGGCTCAAATGCTGACGAGGGAACGTTTTTCTTTGCGTCCAACCCCATGTTTGCCGAGTACCTGACTCAACCAGACCCGCCCTTTGTCAACAGGACATTGTTTGAAGAACTCCTTGTGAGCAGCTTCAAGACATTCGGTAAGTTTTAAGAAAGTTCAGTATATCCTTTAAAGAAATAATTTTACCCATTATAGATTGAGTTTTTGTCCAGGATTTGATGGAGTACACCAACACTAATTAGAGAGAGCATGCTTTTTATGGGCTATTATACAGGTGATGAGTGTTTATGAGTGCAATGGTAAGAATAATTTCAGGAGGTGACAGATGGATGTTCCATTCCACGGGGCGAAGCCGAGTGTAATGCAACATCCCATCTGTCTCCGAATAAAAGTTGTTTTTTTTTCATTACACGAATGGGAAACATTCATTATTTGTTTTGTAAAACCATGAATAAATCCTCGTCACCCGATTGGTCAGAACCACCAATCGTGTGACCGTGCAATGGAACTTCTATTTACCTTGAAATACAACTTCTATTTTTTTACGGTGCGGCCGGGCCGTGGGTTTTGACGAATAATTCAATGACATGTGATCCAGAACCCCACCCACCCCCACCCCTTCAATCAGATGACGGGGATTTATTTAGGCAAAGGAGGTTACCGTCGGATAGGCATCCCATCCTTGGAGGATTATGACATTCTCCGTCGTTCAGTGCGAGGAAACCTCTCACCTGTCTGGTGGGTGTGAAAAGAGACTTCGTTGCTTTGTTTGTAATCATTGCTTTAGGGCTTTTGTTTTGCTTCCACAGCTGTCGGTGAAGGAGCAGTGTTGAATGCCACCAAAATGAGGTACATTGACTGGTCGCAAGCCGAGTACGAAGACGCGGATTACTACCTCTCACTTAAGCAGTTAGCAGGTGACTTTAACTTCACCTGCACCGTCGACATAACCGCCCGGCTTCATTCGTCAAAGAATGAAGTGTACCGCTACTTGATGACACACGTTCCGACCGTGTCCTACTATAACTATAACGGAGTTCAGCCGGGACCGCGCTGGATCGGGGCTGGTCACGCGGAAGAACTCGCGTTCGTCTTCGGTGGGGCGTTCGCGCAAGGAAACCCCTGGGCTCGTCTAACAGACGAGGAGAAAGTACTCTCTGTCAAGTTCATGAAATTGTGGACTAATTTTGCCAAGAGTGGGTGAGTACCAATGAAGGAAACCTACGAATAGCACTATGAAACTAAAATGAAATGCCTCACCGATGCTCTAAATAATTTGTATACGTACCAAATCACCTATAGGACGTCATGTCTGTCGGTTGCCGACTTGCAAACCGCCATCAAAGCGTCTTTCTCATGTTTTCTATGTATCGCTGTTTTGTTTCGGATCAGTAATGCAAGCAAGGAGTCACCGAATTCCTCGTCAATCTCAGAAGACTACAGCTGGCCCCTGTTCAGCAGCCCCGGTCTGGAGTACAAGGTGCTAGACCTGAACCTATCCACGAGCCGAGCTCTCCGGAGCGACCAATGCTACTTCTGGAACAATTACGTGGAAGAGCTTCGGACAATGTTAGGTAAGAACATTATCTTCGTCAACTAAAATGCAGAAAAAAAGTGTTGTCATGTGCCTTTGGTTCAAGGGCGTAAATCGCGGGGGGTGAGGAGGATAAATCCCCACCTCTACGTTTTGACCTGGTAATGGGCCATTGGAACTCCCCAGATTCCTGTAGTGAGCAATAAAGAAAATATCCGATTTTAATGTTTTTAACTCTCCAACAGTCAAATTGTATATATATTATTTAAAGGTAGGCCCTTCTATCTTAATAAATACTCGCATGAAAGCAAAGTCAGTGAATCATAAATATCATGAGTATAACAACTATAGGGCAGTGAGAAGATGCCAATTTTAAGACAATTACTCTGCCCAGTGGCGGCGCTGCGAGGGGCCAGGAGGATTTGCTTTTGTAAACACAAGAAAAATTTACCGATATTTTTTGTTTATAAAAACTGAGCGCCATTTTGTGTGGACGGTCACTACTTCCATAAATTCAACCTTGGTTGGCAACAGCTTTTTCCCCGACAATGCTCATTTTCTTGTTTTGCATTTAGGAGGGAGGTATCATAATTTAGTTTATTTATACGTTCATTTCGTTTTATTCCCATGAGTGGAAACAGACGGCCATGAACTTTTCGATACTTTTGACCATGCATTTCCACAGATTCTGGTAGCGAAACGTCGACCACTCCCGATTCACCACACAAATTCATCCCTACCACAGAGGCAAATGACAATAATTTCGCCAGTAGTAATTCATCTGAATATTCTACGTTTTTGGTAATCTGTGCATGTACTCTTGCGTTGATTTTCCTTCGCATATAAACGAGTTTATTCGGAGGGGGCGTAATCATACATGCAGCCAGTGTGTTACTTGTCCAACCAGATTCGACGTGTTTTTTTCTTGGGGGCGCCATCATGCATGATAAATTATGTTTGTCAGACTTGACCGGCTTCGAGAGAAGCGGGTTTTTTTTGCTGAGAAAATAGCAAGGAAGAACCGGTATAGATATGTGTAGGCAAACTTCAAGGAATAATCCGTTGATATTAGTTTTATTGTTGAAAAATTCCAAACAAAATGCCACTGTGAATCTAAGTTGATTTAAGGGGGAAGGAAATTGGGATTTGTTAGCAGCATTAGCAGTAGGACCATTGCTCATTCTTTTAGTGTTGGAATATGAGTCAAAATAATGTGAGGCTTTAGTGCTATTCGAACTGATTGACATTTTTACTTTATCTTGCCAAGTAGAGAACATTACTATTGATGTACACTGGTATAGAAACCAGGGTAGGCACACGATTGAACTGCCTAGAGCGTATTTGTTATTATCCTAGTTGGAGTTGAGGTCTTGTTCTTGATTTTGTGAGCTTGTCAAATTATTTTGAAGTAGATCAAACCTGTCTATTTTTATTTGTGTTGTAGCCTGTAAAAGTTTCACATTATCTGCATTCAAAAACTTATTGATTTCAGGAATTGTATACGTCTTATAATGGATCCCCAGAAGAATGACGTGATTATGTTGAGTTGACACGCACAGATCACAAAATATGACGGTATGTTAATTTCACCTACGCAAGGGTGAAAACTGCAACTACCCAAAATTGGGTTGTACTTTACTCAATTGTTTGGATTAGAATTTCTGCTAAATTCAACGAAAACTTGTGGTCAGACAATTCCTAATTAAATTCAGTCTGGTATGACCACAAGTGGGTACGGTGTTCGACTCGTGTGCCGTGGTCCGTGGGCTCGAATCCTGACAGGGAACATGGTGCTTGTACTTCGGATGGGACGTAAAGCCGTAGGTCCCGTTTGTTGTGTCATGCACGTAAAATAACCCAGTAACAGTTATCGCTTACAAAAGAGGTTTGTCCCGTGTTTTGGGCTGGCAGTGGCTGCAATATGCGCCGCATACGCGCAGCACCATGTGCATTTCTTATAAACTTCAATTACCTGTCTGTACAAATAGACATACTTTCCAGCGCCTTGAGTACCTAATTGTTGGTAGATACGTGCACTATATAAAACCCTGGTATTACTATTATTACGTTTTGGATGAATTTAACAGAAATTCTCACCCAAACAATTGGAAAAAGGACAAACCAATTTTGGCAGTTGCATTTTTTACCCTTGCTCAGCACAGGTAAAATTTACCCTGGCAAGTTTTAGTGCAGTATGTATTCAGTTAGTTTCCAGTACTGAGTTATTGTTTTTCTTTTTCCTGTTTCTTGGTCATTGTAATTATTCATAATTTATTTGCCGTTTTTATGACTATGTTGCTTTGGATATGTCGTTTGCATGTTTTGCTAATTTTGCATTAAAGCCAACTGAGTTTAAGCTTTGCTTTTGAGTATTATTTTGTGCATGTTCTGAGTTACTATTCCAAATTGAATTTGGTTGACTGTTTATTAATTGTGTTTATCGATTAAGTTTGGTTTAGTTCTATTTGTAATTAAAAAGTTATTGTAATCCTTTGGAATTGATTTTAGCCGTGTTGATCGCGTCTTTCATCCTGGCTTGGACTATAGCGGCCCATAGCCAAAAATTGTTTTCCCTATAAATCAGCATTCAGTTTGCACATTCTTAATGATAACGTCATCAAACTGTAAGAACGTTCGGGTATACTGAGATGCATTATACCCCAAAAAATACCAAACAAGAAATTTGTCGTCGTCGTCGTTTTTGTAACGCGCATACAAAGATATACGACCCCCCCCCCCAAAAAAAAAAAAATGAAACGTTACGATGAATATCCAGCTTGATATCCCATTTTGAATTTTGTTGGGGACATAACTAATACAGATCAAAAATATTAACTTTACGGACATACAAAATACACGTTTGCATACAATAAAGGAATAGGAATAAAGGTGCACCTAACGCAACTTTTTACCCTACGCGCTGAACAAAATGGCGCTCTCCGTGCCGGAAGTGCTTCTGTGCGCACTGCCGATCATAGATATAAGTGATATGTAATTTTATTCCATATATAGCTGTCAATCTAGTAATGTTATTCTACATCTATGGCAAGCCGCAATCATCGCAAAGTTTAGGTCAAGCTTGGATCGGGTCAGGCAAATACCATATAAAGATATATTTACATATGGTTAATACAAAACGATTGATTCCAAAATTAAAAGTTGAGTATAGAATCATTTGCAGCCATCCAAAAAGTAACTGAAGAAATAATAGTTGGAAAGCTAACTTGATTGAAAGATAGCTATGGCACGTATGAGCTGAAATATCGTTAGATTTGAATACTATGTTATAGAATTTCGCTCATTTAAAACCAATTTTCAATGTATAAAGGCCTAGTATTACAGAGTTACAAACTCAGGGTGATCGGGAAGGAAACTATTCATTGGACATTAATTGCCCGGTTCAGTTTCAAGATATTTCAAGATATTTCGGATTCGGTTCAGATTATGGGACACATTAGTCGCTCAGTTTCGATCTTTGACCTAACGGTGCTTTCACTATATGAGCCTGGTGGAAGCAGCAACAACTATTTCAAAATATCTTGAAATCATTTTGACATATTTCGAAATCGATATCGGGATTATGTCAAGATCATTTCGAGATATCTTTCAAGATTTAAAAAAAAAATCGATCTCCACTTTCCCTGAAGCGATTGAAGGTATCTGGAGACCGATTCTGAGATATGTCGCTATACAGTTCAAGATATCGTAAATTCAATTTCAAGATACATGTATCTTAAAATTCATTTTCACGATGTCTTGTAATCATTTTGAGACAACAAGATATGAATATATTTCATGATATATCGAAATCCTTTTAGGGATATCTTGATATCAGTCGAGTTACTATCACAGCGGCCTTATAAGACGAAGTTTTAAGGCCGTAGTTTTCACATCTACCAATAAAACGTAAGACGAACGCAAATAAAACTCTTTTTGCGGCTCTTCAGACATCAAAACCCCGCGGGAAACAACCGCTGAAAATGAAGAACATCATGTTATTAATAAGATTTTTATGCATAGATAACTATACAAATACTTTATTCTCTATTATAGAAGTTTTATTTACATTTTGTCTGATATAATCACTAAAAAAAAGAAGGATTTTTCTACATTCAGAATTGTTTTACTTTGTAGTTGTGTTCCCCGTGCTCTTCAACGAATCCGTTATTTTTTTCGATTAAGAACTGTTCAGCTGACACTTTTAATTCCAATCAAAACTTTCTTTTCGACTTTTGCAAACGTCTGAATTTTTTAATTTCTTTTTGGACACAAACAGATCCGCTCTGCGAGCAGACTGGCTCCCGGTCCGTGCATTATCGGTACTGATTGTGGGGTGGGAACCAGCCTACCCCGCAATAACGGAATTATTGTCGGGCAGCCAATAATTCACAATTGTAATTGAGTTTTCTTTTTGGTCGACGTCTCGTTCAGAAGTGGATAACTTTTGCACTGCTAAAAAAAAAAGCAATTTAGAAAAGGAATCTATTTCTAGGGATGAAACTCGGAAATAGCATGCGGATCGCATCCATAATAATTCAAGCAAGTTGTAGGCCGACACAAGGATTCTCGATTGAGCATTGTTTTGCAAATTTAGTTTTTTTTTTCATGAATCATTCAATTTGCGATGATATAATTTTATCTGACAAGCCCTATCCACCAAAAAGAAGGAAATTGTCGCTTGGTCCAGTTTGGTCTCTTAGGGCAAGGATTTCTGGATAACACAACAGATTGGATCTGAGTATAGAGGAAACATACAGAGGAACTGGCATGACCACCTCCGCTGACTGGTTTCCTGTCTTTCCTGGTAACCTTCAAATTATGATAATCCATTGTTTTACTTTACATGGAAATATATATGTATACATAATAATGTGCATAAAACTAGCAACTGTGTTTAATGGGGTATAAACAAACATTTCTAAAAGTCTCTAAAGCATCTATAAAATCTCTAAGTAAATGTAACTTTAAAGACAAAGACAACGGTAAGATAAAGCTTTCCATAACTATTTGAACCATTTTTCGATAATAAGTGTTCCTAGTAAAGGGGATTTTCGTATGATACCTCCGTTTCGTCGGATATATAGAATTTTGTGGCAATCGATTGATTAAATAAAGTTTTATTTACAGCTTATTACATTCTGGATTTATACGGTGTTCCACATACTCATTATTAGTTACCATTATGGTGTTCGTGGTGTTCATTATATATACAGGCTGGTAAAAAAAAAAAACGGAACCTGATACATCCACTGCCCTGAGACCGAAACCACCTGAACCAATTGATGAAGAATCCTTTTAAAAGAATTATGATATCACCCCGATAATATCCCGATTCGTTCCAGTACTTTTTGCTGCAGAGCCTATTTTGTGAAGCACACTTGCATGTGGGTATTATTACATAACAATCCCTCTATCAGTTATAATATAAGTCAAATTCCCGGGCACGGTTTATAAATTCAACGGGACAAAAATGGCCCTATCTTGCTTCATAAAATAGGCTCTAGAACAAAAACTACTGCACCGAATCGGGCGATCTTGGTTTCATTTTCTTCTAAAAGGATTCTCCATACATTGGTCCATGTGGTTTGAGTCTCAAGGTAGTGTAAGTATGAGGTTCCGTATTTTTGTTACCACTTTATTTAGGATTTCCAGCATAGTGTGAATTCAATGGCGAGGAAGGCTAGTCTTGGTAACTGTAGTCTTCTCATACTCAACAGTTTCAGTTAGTGGGATACATTCTTTGTCTCTTTCGCCCGCCTTAGTCAGGTCAAGCTCGGTGTAGGCGGCGGCATCTTCGCGTATCTCGTCCGTCTCCTCTTCGCAGCCGGAGTCCACACTGCTCATATCCCAGGTAGATGCATCGGAAACGTCGTCAGACAAACAGTCGTCGGCATCTGCCGAAAGATACTGACCGGGGACGGCAGGAGGCGCTGTTGCGACCGGGTGCGTGTCGTCGCCAACAGCGTCGCCATGGTGGCGTTTCTTCCTCGTCTTGTCCGGCTTGGCATACAAGGCATCACAGTCCGGAGTCACCTCCAGCCTGGGGAGGTCTTGTTCCTGGACTTCTTTTGTTTCGCTTTCCACGTCCCTGACTCGGTGTTGCCACTCTGGAGGTGGTGAGTTGACAATCACCTCGATGGTTTTCAGTCTGACGGAGTCGGGATTGATGAGTTCAGGCTTAGAGTTACTAACGGAGAGACGCAGAGATCTCAGACGTTTTAAGGGCTTATTTTTCCTCTTTCTCTTGGTGACCCGCCCGCTAGTGCGCCCTCTCTTGGTATAAGCTATGTAGACGATGACTCCAGTGGCCAGTGCGCAGATGGCGAGTACGCTGAGTGCTGCTGCGAGGGCGCTGTTGCTTGATCCCTCCTCGCCATCTGGGCTTTGCTGAGGAGAAAGCTTTTCACCACAGTCCTTGCCACATCCTAAGATGTTGATCACGTCGCCATTGTCATTGGTTGTGCTGATCTGCTGATTGGTGCTACCCAAGACCTTTCCAGTGGTCCTGATTGATGGTGTGGGTTGGGAGGGGTCCATGGGTTCTCTGGGTTGAATTGGGTTCAGAGACTCTGTTGGTTTCTCCGTGGTTCCTACTGGTGAGATGGATGGTGACATGAGAGAGGTTGTTGCCCGCGTTGTCTGAATGTGCGTTGTGACTTGTATGGTTGCAGAGCCAATGTTCTTTGTTATTTCATTCATGACGACACAGCGTACACTCAAGTCATTGTCCTGCATTGATATTCTCCCGATGGTTAGAGTCGATGAATCACCGTTGTTAATGACCGTGAACCTCCCTCTACTCGTAGCAATCTTGACGGTGGATACACCAGAGCCGCAGATCCATCGGTATCTTGTCACACGCGGGATAGCTGTACCACGGCACCTGAAGGTAGCACTGCCTCCTAGGAGTGCGAGGGCGGTCTGTGGGGTGACTTCAGCCCGTATGGGTACGGCGAGGGGCATTACGCTGCAGTTCATATTATTCGCGGTGTCGAACGATGTTCCCACCAGGCAGGTGAACTCGGCAAAGTTATCATTGTTGTCAAGAGTCTTGACGAAAGAGATGCCGTGGTTGGTGGATGGGTTTGCCGATGGCTGGATGCGGACCGTGCCAGCCATCCACCAGGATAACATCTCGGGGGAGATACCCCTTGGCGCGGTGCAGGCGAACGTCACGGTCTGCCCCAGAGAGGGCGATTCCGGGTAGTAACTACAGGTAAGGGGCTCGCTAGTCGCAGCTTGTACGACACTCAGGGTACCTCGTGGTGAAGAAGTAGAGCCACCGGCATCAACACCCATGCACCGGTACTGACCCGAGTCAACGGCTTCAACCGCGGCGATCTTCAAGATGTACGAATACTCCCCGTTGACGCTGCTTGTCTCAAGAGAGTATCTCTCAGCGCCCAGATTCCGGGCGTAAACCTCCGATCCTCCCGTGATGTAGTAGCCACCGCCATCTTGTGCCTTGTACCAGTATAGTGTCAAGGATCCACGCACGGTGCGTAGATCTGCGACACATTTCAGCCGAGCTGTACCACCGGCCGGTATGATCACGCTACCGGGCCCGCTGACGAAATCCAGCGCTGTCACTGATGACAACGCGATGGTGACGAGAACAATGCCGTAACACAGCATTCTTTAAACCTTTCCTCTCATGTAAACTGTCAATTAATCACATGAAAAGTGTTTGTTTTCACAAGATGACTCTGTAGCCTGTCTGGCTGACGACTATTGATATGACTTTCTGACGCACTGAGCTGACTGCCTGACATAGTACTGATACCCATCAATTATCTGTTTTGCTTTCCGTTTATTACTGTCTGAGGCCGGTTAATTGAGGAACCACACATATTGTGGCGCGTTTCCGCTTCCCTTGGTTTCACAATGCAGTGCATAAACAAGGGAGGTCACGGCCTAACAAAGAGGAAGTCCTCCATTAAATGTCCTGATTTCATTATGGTTCACTTGTGTTGTATATCTCTTTACATTGTTAACCATGATTTAATTTTCAACAGGATTTGACCAGTTCCATGTTCTAGTAGGCCTAAACAATTTAAACGAAAATGTCCAGGCTTGTGTTTATCTCGGCATGCGAGTTACATGAAAAAATTACTGAAGTACAAGTTTCTCATGCAGACCTCTCATAATCTGCTATTATTTCCAACGCGTTTGTTTGACTCCGTCACTTCTTTGAGTCATTAACTTGAACCAAACACACGCATTAAAAATCACTGAATTATGTAAAAAATAATAATAATAATAATCGTCAACTAAGAGACGGAATGGAATTTCACTGTCAACTCAAGGAGCTCTTTCTCAGACATTCGATGACAAGACAAAGCAAGCTCGTTAAAGCTGGCCCCAGAGAGCACAAAATTCTGTTCAATTGATTCAGAATGGATTATTATTGGAAGCTCATTCTGTTAGTGATGGTTCACAATTGGGCGGATGTAGCCCGTTCATTTGGCATTACGAGGTAATCCTATAACCACCATCTTCTACTGCATGCCCCTCCCTGTAGAAGCTATGTTTATACAGGGTGAGTAAAACAAAACGAAACCCAAATGTCGGGACTATTATTTAAGTGAAGTTCTGCATGTAGCACTTTCAAAATCTAGGATACAAAAGCCCAATTCATAAGCTGTCTTTTAGTACAAGAATCATTCAAATCACTCAAGTACTTTTCAAGTTACGGAATTTTAAACACAACCACCGTTTTAAAGTTCTGTCCAAGGATCACAAAAGTAGGTGTGCGTTTTTTCAGCAAAACGAAAACAAATCACACACATCCCTTTGTGATGTTTTTCCGTTTTGCTGAAAGAACACTTACCTTTTTGTGATCCGTTGACAGAACTTTAAAACTGTGGTTGTGTTTAAAATTCCGTAACTTGAAAATTACATGCCTTTGAGTGATTTGAATGATTCTTGTACGAAAAGAAAGCTTATGAATTGGCGTTTTTATAACCCAGATTTTGAAAGTGCTATATGCAGAATAAAACAATAGTCTCAACATTTGGGTTTCGGGTTTTTTTTAATAACCGTGTACAGTGTGTACGAAACAATGAGAGAAACATATTAAAAGAACTAGCTCTTATTTTGTTTCATAAAAACTTGTACACGCTTAAAAAATGATTATTTCTCAACACAATGCTGTTTATCCTGTCTCATTTTATACACCTACATGCAGAGATACAGACATTTAATTGAAAGGGACGATATGTCAATGTGGTCCAATTTGCAGCAAAGTGGATGAAAGGAGATTAACATGCCAGCAATTTCTTTCTATAGGCCAACTTTACCTGTTGTTCTTTTCCAATCAATATCGGGTTGGAACAATCTAGACTTGTGCTCCAATGCTTATGTAAACGATTACATTATCAATGAAACATAGGTTCAAGTTGAGGTTTTTCCAATTCACTATTGATTGGCAAAGAACGATAGGTAAGTTGGCCAATAGATAGATTGCTGATATATTTAATCTCCTTTCATCCACTTTGCCGCTAATTGGACCACATTGACATATCATCCCTTCAATTAACCGGGGTTTTTTTGTCTGGATGTAGGTGTTCAAATGAGATAGAGAAAACAGCATTGTGTTAAGAAATAATCATTTTTAAGCGTATATAAGTTATTATTAAACAGAATAAGAGCTAGTTTTCTTAATATCTTTTCTCTAAATGCATCATTTTTAAACAAAATGTGCCACTGCAATGGAACGTCAAAGATGCTTTCAATCATTCACACCACTTTCTTCGTCGGACTCATCATTCCACTCGCCGAATCCGACCTTCCATTCGGCAATTTCATCGTTCTCCGCCGAAAGGAACGATGCATTTGCTAACTGGAATCATGATGATTTGGCCGAATGGATTGATGATTTTGCCATTTCAGATTGGAATAGAATGATGAATGTGCTGAATGGTAAAATTAAACCTTTCTTAATGGAAGGAACTACTGAAGGCAGATCTGGCGTTCTATACACTATTCTGAACAGCCTTTCACTCCATTGGTGAAATATTGAAAACGCTTTGTTAAGAAATAGATGCGAGTTCAAATATGCTGCAATATCGATATTAAAGGCGATAACAAAAATGTAAGGCTTCAGAGTCTCTTATGACGTAGGGGGTTTCTTATATCCGTCACTCAGCCAGATGGAGGAAGTCAAGGGTTCATGAAAAGGCTTTACCAGAGTGATCGTATATAGGTCACAATAATAAAGGGTGCATTTGAAGACGGCAGTACAATCCACTTGAGAGGAGTCTACTGGAGAAATGACCACGAGGCTACGCGCGATTTAAAACGATAACTTGGACAGAAATTGATATTGATCACGTGTGCTTGTACGGCTAATCGAGAAAACAATGTCTGGAAAACATATTCTTGTCATCGACTCTATTGGTTCTGTCATTGGTTCCAATTGAATCATTTCCAGTACCGGCTTAATATGGGAGATACTGATGTAAATGTAATGCAAACCAGCTTGAAATGTTGCCAACTTTTGTCATATGGCAAAATACAAGAAGACGGTACCCAGACGTCTCCTTTCGAGTCGCAGAAAAAGTACACCGTCAATTTATTCAAAAACTGTTTCGTCAGTATCAAAGTTTACCAAACGCTCAAAATCTGAACGTTGATTTCAACCACAAGAAAACTGGGGTGCTCTTGATGAGACCTTAAACCAGCAGCCGATTTCATGAAACGTTGCACAATATTCGTAACTCCACCCACGCCACGTTGTTTTATTTCGTAAGTTGCGCAAACGTTTCAATTTGTTGACATATTCCACGAAAGATTAACAGTAAGTCCGCGGCTTACGCAACAAAATTATATCGCACTAATCCAGTCACTTACCTGGCTTTAGCTATGACGTAAACCCACTGCACATGCGCTATTTTACTGACTAATTGTGGTAGTCGTACAGCCTGTCATTACTCAGTTGATCAAGGTTTATATAACAATTCACAGCTCGTTTCGAAATCATTGAAATGCTATTTTATGACAGAACTTTAAGAGTTGCCGCCCCATCTGAAGTAAGTCGGACAAAACCATGCACTAAAGTACAGTCAGGTCAACCTAAAAAGGCAATTACAATAAGATTTTCAACAGAGATTTCCTCAAATTAAAGTATTTGGATTGTGCCTCACTGCTTTCAAGAGTCGACTGCAGACCAACAACGTAAAATATCACTGTAAGTGCCCTTTAGTCTGGTTTCGTTTTTCATTTTCGGCCCAGCATTCAGAGAAATTCTATCAAGGGTTTGAAACCAATACCACAGTAGAGTGATAGTAAATAATGCCGGGTCTGTTTGAAGTCTGTGATTAACTTCACTGTTGCATCACTTGTCTGCGCTGTATAGTTTCGTTTTCTGTTTAATTTTGGGGTTATTTTATGATTTTGGGAGAAAATTCCATCCAAAGATGATCACCCCTAAAAGCAGGCCTGAAATCCATCGCCATTTTGAAAACGGAAGCTTGCTATTGCAATATAGCGCCATTTTAGGGGCTAATTTCATCCAAATGTACGAGCATGCTAATATACGAGCTTGCAGTCCTCTGCATGGCTTCCAACCTTCTTTTTTACAAATCCTCCAGTTCACGGCCCTAAAAATGCTCGTACCGGAGATTTGTAGGGCATGCCAATTGCAATTTGGCCGGTGAAGGCAATTTCGGACCTATGTACTGGTCTGCACCCTGAGGTCCTCGTCTAGTCTGGTTTCCTGACCAGATGTTCCCGACATCTCATAATATACAGTAGGTCAGGTAAACGTCACATTCTATTAAGGTTGCACACCAGTAGATATAACTGTCATAGACCCCAGTGGTAAATACCCCCACTCCAATTAGTATCAGGAGAAAAACAACTCTCGAAGGTGATGCAGATTCACATCAAATTGAATCTTATTTCATCATCTTTCAATATCCGTTCATATTTTGGAGGGTTATCCGATGCCTTTTTGGACTCATTTCCATCCAAAGCTGATCACCCTTATATTAAAAGTAGTTTTGAAGCCTATCGCCATTTGGAAAAATGATGCCTACAATCCATTGCAAAGAAGAGCAATTGCAGGGCCAATTTTCTTTAAAATTTTACAGAAATACGAGCTCGCAGTCCTGTTTATGGTCCACATATGCTCCAATAGCAGCCTGAAAATCGAGGGCATGCATATCGTGTTTTGGCCGGCGTAGGCAATCTTACTGGTCGGCAACCATAGGTACATGACGCAGCAAAGGCCGCCCCACGTGCGAGTCATACTACAGGCGCAAAGTTTACATTGGGCATTTATTACAGAGTTATTGACAATACGCCTGACACTGGAACTTTTAAATGCAAGCAATAAATGTATGTACGTTCACAATTTTCAAAACTGATAACAAGCATGACAGGTCTTAAGTAATAAGTAAATAAACTCTCTCGCCCGGAAATACCCGAGCTATTGCGAATATATCCGAGTGTATCTGTTAACCTTCGGGCTTATCAGAAACGGGCAGGGTCCTGCTCGTTTTATGGGCATGTTTATTTTTAAACGTGGTGGCTACCTGATCTCAGATTTGGCAGAATAGTCAGAATCTTTTAGTCAGGGACCCAGACTATTGTCCTCGCATACAGCGCCCTCTACTGATTCATTCCTCGAAGAAGTCTCATGACAAAGTGACCTGCACAAAAAGTGCAGGTGTCCAGTCTAGTGCTGAGCTTTTCCTGATTCGCAGGAATCGCCCTAGGTGACTCAGTGTTCCCTGTCAAACCCAAACACAGCTGATTCAATCTGTGCTCCAGCAATGCCCTTTCCGTATTAATCTTACTTTATTCCTTCCTCCTTGCGAATCTGTCCACAGCGGTAGGTGTCTGTCCCCTAAGATCATGAAATGCAACACGGAAGTCGTAGCCTACTCTGCAGACGACTCCAAATCCCACCGATTTAACTTGAAAGTTGCATCCAGAATTGCATGTGGTAATTCATGTCCGTCATATACGCCCAGGGAATTGTGATTGTGAAAACAGAGAACATTCTGGTCTTAGTCACGCTTTGTGGTGCCATGTTGTCTTCTTTAAAGATAAACATTAATGTATTTTCCATTTTGAGACCACGGGAATAGCGCACACGTTGCCTTCGTCACTACTGTCCGGGAAACCTTCAACAAAAAACGCCGCATGATGGTCTTAACCTTTCAAGGCATGCACAAAATCGTTGCAAATTTACTTCAGTTTTACCAAGATTCATTTCCCCTATCAAGCCGGGTAATCTATATTATGACAATAATAGGCTTATTTAGTAGTTATTAACGTACGAGCCACCCTATTTTTTCCAGTCTTGAACCACGCCCAGTTTTGGAGGCTACATTCTTTATAAAACATCAACCCTTATTGGTTGCTGTTCAGTTTGACTGGAAGGACTAGCTTATCAGGCGGTCTGAGTCATTCGTTTCCTGTACGGACGGATGCAACCCTACGTCCCCTGTGGTTGAGCTGAGCTTGGTAGGCTCTAGCAGGGTTCGCCTTTAAAAAGCTTCTCATCAGCTAGCAGCAAACAAAGCGTGCCGGTCTACATTATTTCAACTCAATTTCACGTTAGGTTTATTTTCATAATTTAATAAGAAATGAAAAAAAAGTTAAACTATAATGTCGACGTACAGAAGAAATGTCAGATATTGATGAATATACTCTTAAAAGTACTGGGTCAGATTTAGCCTGGGTTCAAAAGGACAGATTTGCCAAGATTTCCGGGTCAAAATAACGGAAAATGATCGAAAAGAGTCATTTTTACCTGTAAAGTGTCATTTTGACCCGATAAAGTATGATCCATATATATTCCTAGTCAAATCGGATCCAGAGCTTACAAGAGTGTAAGATTAGGTATGCAGGTGATTATGGCCCGCGTGCAGGAACAGCTAGTGGCCTACTCAAGATGCAACGGAGGACGACGCATTGGTTGTTCCTGCATCCCAAGTCTGCTCGCGAGAGCCCATGAGTGTAAGCGGCCAAGTTTGATCTGAATGGGCATGTAAAGCCCTCGGATCTGCGTATGAGGAACGCACCTCCACACTCTTAAAACATCCGGGTCAGATTGACCCGGAATGCGGGTTCTATTTGGCTCAGACCTTTTCCAAGTCCAAAACGACACTTTTCCGGGTAAAAATGACACTTTTTCCGGGTCTAAAATAACACGTTTCCAGGTCAAAATGACAGTTTTCGAGAAAAAAATGGAACATGACGTGGAAAAGTGTCATTTTCACCCGGAAAAAAATCGAATGAGCCAAGTATAGAACCCAGATTCCGGGTCAAGCTGGCCTGGATGTAGGAGCCAGCTTCAAGGAGCTGTTTATAAGCACAGACGTTTGCTAAACACAGGAAATATACCTGCCCAGCCAAACACAGGTTGACAGCCAACATGTATGCGACAGCCAACATGTATGTGTTTGTGACTGATTCGCAGCTGATTTATGCTGAGCATTATGCTAAGCAATATGTTCTACTTAGCGGATTCGTAAATTTGGACCTGAGCGTGAACTGAATCAGCGATGGCGCCCATATGTCCTTTAGCAACAGCGCAATCGACACTTTCATCCTAGTGAGGTCCTGATGCGAGATGTCATGGCAGTAATAGTAGCGTGTCAGTAAACAGGGTCAATCCCTGTAGCCCAGGGATAATAACTTGCGCCCCTGGCGACTTTTCTTTTGAAAGTCAAAGTGATGCTGACTAATGATGAGCAGTGGTGATGGTGATCATTTATGTTTCCTTTCAGCTCACTCCACAACCTCCGGTGTAGTATGAGATTATGCACAACGAAAAACCGGACACAGTGATTGTGCATGCATGAGCGGACAGAATTCACGTCATGCATAAGGTATTACGGGACCAGGTTTAGTCCAAATTTCATATGACACCGACAATTCTGCAAGTTTTTCTTGAGAACCAAATGACCGAGTTACACTGTTTATACTACAAAACATGACTGGTGTTCGAGGTGTTCAGGCTCTTCGTTATGCGACGATTTACCAAGTGAACCAAGGGTTCAGCAGAAATACGCGTACTTCCAGTCCAAAACATTGGGCCATCGTTGAATCTAAATATGTTTTTACTGCATTGCAACACAAATAATTTCGGGCTTTGGCGTTCATGTCAATTTAACGTCCCGGCAACATTTCAGTGGTCTTTTTCGGTCGAGCAGGAACTTTGTTTTCCTATAATTGTCCATAATTCCTTGGCAGGGACAGACACTCACGCTAATTCCCAGAGATGCGGTTCAAACAATCACGGTCTACGAACACAAACTAAAGAGGGCGCTTTGAAGAACTTCCTCATCATCAGTCGCCGTTCAATTGAAAATTGCAAAGTCGTTCAACTGAAAATTGCAAAAGTTAAACACATTTTAACTCTGTCGAACTTTGCAGCGACCGTTTCCTGACATTCAAGTCGCATTCTCGTCAACCGGCCTTCACTATTACACATTTATGTCCCTCATTGCCATTCCGAATGAGTCAATGTAGGAGAAAGTATATGACACCTAATTTGGTCACCAAACAGTGGTCGGGTTATAACTGTGCCAGCTAAATGTATTGCAGATAGTGATAATCCATGTCACAGAAAAACACGCCTACATGAGGCGTCGAACTTGAGAGAAACTTTTAGCAGTTGTCATTGGCACTTCGAATTGCCACCCTTTTCATTGTATCACATTCATGCATTGTTAGACAGAGGCTGTTATTGGTACATTGTAGTGACGGCTTGTAATGCAACTGAACAAAAGTTGTAGACGGTCGATCTCTCATGAAATCGTTCTGGTTTGCCATCTTTGTCACTTGTGTAAATTTCGAGATTACGTCGCGATAAAAAGCATTTCTAATCGCGACACAAAAGGTATAACCGATATCTGGAATTAACAACTGAACTGAAATATTACGAACCGTGCAATGGAGCCAGTGTACTACTGCTAGTTCATGGTTTAACCAGCGAGCATCTGTCATTTTCGCCCGAGTTTCAGATCGGTCATTCTATACTGTTTCATTATTTGCAACTTGAGGTGGTTTTTTTCGATCTTTTTTTTCGATCAGATGTTTTGCTAGCGCGGGCCCGCCTGTATGACAGCCTGGCTTGTATGGGGCTGTAGACCCATGTGTCACAGCTATTGGTAATTGGTTGGATCTGACATGTTCTGTCGCTTTGCGTGGGTATGTCAGTTTCCCGTAAACTGCGATGTCTCTTCGATTGATCCCATGATTCATCCAGATTTGTATGGTGCTGGTACGACCACGTCCGGGGTACGAGAAGAACATCAATATCCCTTCATGACTGCTATATTGGGACGGGCACTCAAAAAACAGCCGTACCCATATGTATTTCCTTTCAGCCTTTATTTTGACAGTGGACCTCATTGATAATCTTTAAAGTGCATGTAAACCTAAGCTACAGTGGCGAAGTCTAAAGCCAACTGTTTCCTTTAGTTCATTTTCTGCTGGATCACCAAGATACTATCTCCGTAATCTCGAAGGGTATTTTGACTCATTCAGACCTTGAAAGAAGACTTCCACCTCGTAGGATTACGAACTTTTTGGGGTTTGACATTTTCAAGGTCACTCTAAAGAACCTAGTTTGCTGGTTAACCAAGACTGCTGATGAACTTTGCATTGATTAAAGTAGGACTGTGGATGAATAACCTTTACATCATGTCAAAGCAAATCAAAGGGCACTATTCTGACCATTTGCGGAAGTCAAGACATATACCTCCTGTCTCATGAGAGCACTTCAAGATCAGCACGTGACGTTGGTGGTGCCTAATTCATGCGCCGCCCGCAGACACGTACCGCCCTCTATACGAGGATGCTAGCGACCTCAAACTTCTTTGATTTCTCATTTTTTTTTCAGTCAGTAACCAAGGGAATGCACTTCCGTCCGCGCACGATCCCTGCGTACAAAACGCACGAGCATACCACTGCTTTGCGACGCCTGCGTTTCCTTCACGAGTTTTCGTGAAATGGAGTAACAGTGCCCATGGACGAGCGTATTTATTTCGTGCTTAATAAGTGTAAAGATACATCAACGGTTATTTTTGTTACTACTTGGGTGAGAGAGTTTATACCTTGATTACACCAGCTAATATATGCTATAAAATGTTTTCGTATACCGCTGTCTGTTGAAAGTCTTTCGATGTACGCTTAACAAGAGGATTTTGTTTATCATATAGTATTTGAAGTGAAACACTATTATTGTGGCTATTTCAAGGCTAATTCAATGCCACTAGACAATATTATACACTAGACAATATTATTATTATTAAACATAACATGAAGGAGTAGTTCAAGTTGAAGTTCACTTTAATTGTATTTAGATTAAATTTATTAGTTTTCGCTTAAAATCAAGCAAAATCTGTGGGAGAGATGTTATATAACAAATAGTGACTGCTTTATCTCGTGGTGTAGTGCATTTTATTTTCCCTCGCCTCGCCTCGGGAAAAATAGAATGCTTCATGGATCACCTCGGGAGACTAGTTTTGCTACCCCAATAGGTCGTCAATATTTGTATATTATGGACCAAACCCAGCACGCTTTCATTGTATATTCACCGAGGCTCCCTTCAATGGCGAAGGCATTGTGCTAGCTATTGCGCCAAGCAAATGCCCAATGATAGCAATTTATAGGGGCCTCCGTCGGTGGACAGTGATAGCGTGCTCAAATCAGCTCATTGACCTATAGTGAGACATCGTAATGATGCGATGACACACGAACAAACTTTTATTTGTCTTAGATCTCCTCGGACTAAACTAGAAAAGTCAGCTCGGCCTACTAACACAGTTGCCGTGTCCAGACACATAATGCGCGGTCATTTCCGCTCTCAACTCAAGGAGTACGAACCTCTTGGGTCTCCATGTATCGGAAATGGCTAACATCTGGCTTGGTGACAGATGCGGGGTCAATATTTTGGCGTCCATGGCAAAGTGACTTCGTAATGTATGATTATTACGAAAACTGAATATTATGACGGGATCTTCATCAGGCAACGCATGTCAAGGCAAGGAGCCTGGTCAATCGATACAGCTGCGATAAATGACGTGAACGGATATCCCCAGTCTTATTCCCAAGGTGTTCGAGTGTACGGTCCCTCGCACTCTCATCTTCCACTACATGCATTCTGCAGGGTATATTGTATGGTATAGGACCTACTGTAGGGTATACTGTAATATGCAAGTTTCTCCTCCTATGTCTCATGGGCGTCGATCGGTTGGGGACGGGGACATAATCCCCCCGGCTTCCCCCAAACAACCACTTTATAAAGTGGGGGAATATATATGGTTGTATGGTTGGTCCCCCCCCCCCCCCACTTTTTTTGTCACTGAATAAAAATTGTATAAGGCCCATTTGATTCTAGCTGATTCATCGACGACAATGACGACGATGCAAGTGTTCTGCTTAAATTGAACCGATTTCTAATTGGAACTCAATACATTATTAAAAACAGATGTAAGCATGTCCTTGTTACTCGCATAAAACTTATAAAAACCTCTTGACAAAAGTTTGAAGAAGGCTTAAAGCAGATATCAAAGAACATCCTTCTTCCAACAATATTTAAACTACGCCATATACATGCCTTATATCTCTTTTTCCCAAAGAAGGGGGCAACATGGAAATGAAAATATATTGTTCTCAACTTTTATAAGCAACTTTGAAATAGCAAAAGTTTTTAATGAAATAAATTTTGCAAAAACTTTAGCTCAACAAAACAAATTCGCTAAAGTGGTCAGTAATGCCTCAGATTGCACCACAGAGCGTCTAGAATCCAAGTTTTTTGAGAAGCGATCGACGCCCTTGCTATGTCCTCAACAACGGTGATGTACTGTTATTGTAGTCTTTCGGTCTTTCCTCTTTTTGTCAAGGATATTCATTTGTTTGATCTCGATTTTCAAAGCCCATTTGACAATCACATTAATTTAATACCAAAGAAATGGTGTACGTACGTCTGACCCCGATTTCGTTAAATGTCGAGGGAACGTTATGCGAAACGGAAGACACCGAAACAAACACAACGGGGCCATACCACTACCTTGATGAAATATTGATAGATGTGGCTTAATGGTTTCTTCCTATAAACGTTGTCACATTAACAAATTTCTTCCTACTTCTTCCTGAACAATATTATATTTAGAAGTTTCTGACAACCGGAACGCATTCGCGTCACGAAAGTGAATGGAAGTTTAATCAAAGGATGCCCAAAAAAATCCGTAAAACAGTGTTACTTTCATGTTAATGTTACTAAAAATGAAACATGGTATCTAAGTCTGGCTAAAAAATGTCATGTTGTGCCCGTATTTAGAAACAGGGAAAGAGCCATTTCCGTCTTCAAAAAAAAATACCCCTAGATGGATGAAGCTAATAGTGATTAATAATGAAGTAATCCCTTCCAGTCTATCTCATTCCTTCACTTGGAATCACGTCATGGGTAGCTCTCCAGGAGTTAGGGTGGGGCATGCCCCTAAGTATTTTGATGACCAAAATAACATGGTGTTAAAAAAAACACTATTCTCAATTCGCGCAACATTGTATGCCGTGCCTGGCTGAGGCGATATCCAGTCCAATCGTATTACCGTTTTTCACCAATCAAAATACTCAAAAGACAATTCTAAAGTATCAGTGACATTTAGACCCTGGACAGCCAACTCCTACTAACTCTATCCGACAAGGGCCGGCCTTGACCTTAGCTCTTACACAACCAAAATCTATAACAGGTCATTGTCGCATAAAGTTCAGGCTTGTCAATCCATTTTGGAGGAAGAGTATTGAAAAATATGATTGGCATTTAGTTGTTAGTTCTCTAAAAGATATTGTCATCAGCGTATATATGAAATTGAGATACACAATATGAAGACATCACGGGCGTCACTCTGGGGGTGTTGGGGGTCCCCTTCCCCCATTGGGCAGTTTTGTCGGCAAAATCATTGTGCTGTCGGCAAAATAGAAGATGAAAAAAGGAGAAGGGAGGGGAAAGAAAGGGGGGAAGAAGAAAGTGGAGAATGTAAGTAATAAACACCGCTGCTCAAAACCCCAGGAAGCTAAAATCCGGTTCTGTTACCTGTGGCAAAAGATTGCACATTCTGTCATGTCGGCACGAGCTGCAGCGCGAGGTCGCTTCATATCCGGTGGTTGACAGCTACAGCTGTGCAAAACACAACCACGTGCTCGTTCGCAGGCAGTTACGAATAGAGCTGATTCTTAGTGACGACTCAAAATCATGGATCAAGCTACTGAGGGCAAATCTCGAAAGAGAGTCAAGCTACAGTTTATGTGTGTTGTTTGTGATGTAATATATTAACTTTGATGACCAACCCCCCATCTCCCTAAACTCGAACACATTTAATTCAAAAAGTCAGGGGAAAGTAAAATTAACCAAGATATGCTTCAGATTGCACCACAGAACATCTTGAATCCAAAATTTCCCAGGGTCCTTAAGCAGGCACGGACTCCACGCATTCAGGGCTTTGCGCTCCGCGCGTCCGGTATAAAAAAGTTTCACTTTAGGATTTAAAGCCCCCCCCCCCCCCCCCCCCCCCACAGTCTGGTATCAGGGGACGGGCCTGAACAAGGTATGCGCACACGTACTGAGCGTGTACTCGCTGTTTTGCAATGAGCAAGTGTCCAAAACTTTTCAATATGATCGGGCAAAATCTTGACGATTTACTTTTGAAGTTGAACTTATCCCATTGAAAAGTTACATCCATTCAAAGTAATGAACATAATAATTAATTAACTACTTATATATTCGTGAAGAAAATCAAAAATGGAGTGAAAGGGATCATTTTCGGCGGAAATTATCAATTACACTCTTTTTGCGTGACGTTCCTTTGGCAAATTTTATTATGGAACCCCCCCCCCCCCCCCCCCCATTTCAAAATTGTCTGGCGACGCCCGTGGAAGACGTGTTAACATCTAGTATAAGGTTTTCAATTTGTTGGTCTTAAAATAAGACACAAAATATAAGGACTTTATCATCACTTTAAGTGCTTAACCCACCTGTGAATTTACACGTTCCGAAGACCACTTTCACGGCACGTGGGAACATTGGTAATAGACTGTTATCATGTTGCGGCCATCTTGAGTTTTTCCCATTCAATTCAACGTAACCACAGCGAGGCTGGTTGGAAAAAAATCTGGTTTCTTTTTGCACAAAACAAAACATTATCATTCAGTGGGTACAGGGAACGTGACCGAAATGGTAGCAGTATGACAAAGGTATAACCCTGTACCTTTGCGGCGACGCGGTTTTTTTTTTTTTACCTGTTTTTTTTTTTTTGGCTTCAAATGTCGGCTGATGACTGCAAATGGTGCCCGACTAAACTTAGTGCAAATATATGGGAGTCCAGCGAGGCCACATAAAGCTTATTCTCGATCATAACCCCATCTAAAAGCACGTTAAAATTGTGCAGCAGCAGGATTCCAGTCAAACCAGTGAGTTTGGCGGTTTTGAGACATCATCTTGTATTGAAACAAAACTTTTTCATTTTGCCGACGCGCATGGCTACGGCGACGCGCGCGCATACCAGAAACCGGAGACTTTTTTTTTGGCCTTATCGATCGTTAAATCACGCCCGATCAGCTCTGTGATTGGTCGATAGTTTGCAACCCGAGTTCGAGTGCGGTGCTCACATGATAAAAGGGTCGGCCACGGAATCATTTTATCGGTCCAGATTACACCATCAGTGTTCAGCTTCGAACAGGGAATATGTGCTCACTTATCATAAACCAGCCTGCCAGGTTATGTTTCCACAAGCGTTATACGGCCCTGTCTATCATAAAAGGACATTTGAGAGAAATTTCAAACTTCCCGTCAAAGCGGAAATTCAAATTCGAATATATACAGCCGAGTTCCCCTGCCATTGGCATGCCCCTCCTTCTCCCGGTGTGTCCTTTAGCAAAGCATTGGTACGTGTAGTTAAGAGGCATATCCCTCCCCGGCCCGCGAATTTAAACGACATCCGAATATATGGGTATATACGCTATGGCATTTTGGACTTTACTTTTCTAGAAAACATGAGAAGAAAATATAAAATTTGAAGAAAAAAATGCATTCGAAGGGTAATGAAATTTTGACTTTATTTCCCTTTAAAAAAAAATCCTCCGAAGCCTCGGGATAGAAGAGAAAATTAAATTCGAGTACAAAATGGCGATTGGAACCCGCAACCTCAAAGGTGAAAAATCACGACCCTGTATCGACTGAGCTATCGCACTGCTCGTAAGGAAAAAATATCGTAAACCTGCTTACGTATCATAAAAGTATCGTAGAGGGCGCTAAACAACCATGTATGCGGATGTAGTTTGGGAAAAGAACATTCGCCCACGGCTTCTGCCTAGCACGATCTCTCTACTCACGAAGTTTACTCCACTTTATTCCTCATTTCCTGCATTGCCTCAATGTCCACAGCGACAACAGAATTAACACCCACAAGAAACAGTATAACTTTGTTTCTTTCTTTGTTTAATTTTCTTACTAAAAACATCGGTCTACATCTGTTTACACAAGATTTCCAAAATATATACTTTCACATCGCCGAATAATTCAATTTACATCTTCGAATTTTAAATTCTATTTAACCTTCCTCCAGGGAAGGGTAAACGCAGCATTCTCATTTTTATTTTCAGTCAAATCTATATTGTTTCGTTATTATTTACAACAATTCCTTAATTATTTTTAATCGATCCACATCAATTATCCTTTTTTCGAACAGTTTTACTGTCATCTTTTATATTGAAACTTATATAGAGAGTAAAGTAACGGCACAAAACTATCAAAATGACGAGGGAAAAATTCTCTTACAATCTTTTCAACGTGACAAACAGCTTCCTAAAAGTCGATCAGCTTTAAAATCATATTTACAAATCTTACTGAATATAAATGTTTTATATCACACAAAAAGATTTCGAATTGCAGCCTTGATAATGACATCATCTATTAGTCATAAACATATTACTTTTTTTCAAAATAAAACTTTTTTTATAATAAATGTACTCTGGGAAGAAGACCCTTACCTTCAAAATATATAAATGGTTTTTCATATATATGATATAATAGTAAATCATTCAAACGAGAAGAATATTATTATTACTTTATCCTGTAAATGTTTTCATTTCAGTTTGGCGACATACCCTAGAACATCCGAAAACGACCTTTCTAAATACACCTATGTGTGTTCACATATTCAACCCATCTCCTCATAAAAGTCATTTACTGCTGTTAACATTTTGCTGACAGTATAAAACATTCATTTCAAATTAATGGAATTACAAGATTGTGGTGATCCTTCGATCCGCACTACATCGCTGTAAGTTTGGGTTATTAATAGAACGGCGAGTACAAGCTACCGGTATTGAGACATGTTAAACTTCCCGTGTCCGAAGGTGAGTAATGACAAGCTGACTCAACACAACGAATGACAGGGGAAGCCAAATGTCTCCAGAGATATCTGTCCACAACTCTTTGGTGCGAAATCTAAATCAAATGGACATGCCCGTGACAAGTACGATTCCGACAGGCCCGCCCTGCGTGCCCCCCCTTCCCCTCCCTCCCCCCCCCCCCCTCACAACCAACACAACCACTACTTCCAAACCGCCCGGCCAACAACACAAGGGATCCCTATCCGGTTCGTTAGTGTGACGTCATCTCATCGTAACCACGCGTACTTCACACGACGTAGCAAAGCAAGAATGGAATCGGAAATTAACGCAACTTGAATGTTTAGCCAATGGGCGCTGCAGTGATTGACACTTCAAGCTGTTGCAAGAGGGCGTGGTGCAACCTCGTTCAAGTTTGGTAACTCTGCGGAAAGCATACCATTGATTGGTTGGGTTTCATAATCCAACAATGTCATTGTTGGCATATCTTAGAAACATGCACAAAATGGCCGCTTACGCACACTGTCCTGGCTGCAATTTTTTTTTCCTGCAACCAAGTATAGTCAATGACCACTTCTCACCAAACCAACATAACTCCTTTGGTACCAGTGCATTAACCTGTTTAAGGAGGTTTTTTTTTTACTTCCAATATTCCGGAAAGAGAGCCTGCCAACGCTCTGTTGTGACTAATCTCAGCGAGTGACAGTACCCAACTCAGAACGGACGACTATAAATCCCCAATGGATTTGGCCTTCGTAGAAATAATACTTTGTTTACTAACACACAAGTTTGTCTGACAAAGAGAATAACAATAATACCTTTCATGGATCACTTAAAGGTATCGGTCTAAAAGGAATATTTTTGGAGTTTACACAAATAATATTAATAGATCCTCATTGCATATCCCATACATCACGTCCAATATTTGCGTACATTTGTCATTAAACAAACACAACAGACGAAAAATATAATACCCCTGAAATTGGGATTATTATACAGTGTGAAGTCCCAGCTTTATAGTGGGAGTTCCAGCAACACACAAGTTTGATTTAAGTCAAATGCGTGGTTTATTTAAGGGTATCCAAAAGTTGAGGTTCAGGGCTAACTGTAAATTGTTACAGATTTCTTATGCCCCCCCCCCCCCGATAATTTGCCCAGCAAAACGTTTGATAATGGTGAGCCCAGCTCACTTTAACTTCGATATTTGGGTGTCATTGGAAGTGAGTTTTCCTTACTTTTTTCAAGTTATGATCAATGTTAAATAGATACTGGGGCAAACGGGCCTTTGCGGCTTGACTTGGACCCCCTATCTCGGTCCAACCCCTCTGACAGAGACAATCGAAGCGGTGTTGCATTCTCATAGAGCGAGACGCTCTTGAGGTGTTTCTGAGGTATGGCTGGTAAGGAGATTTTTCTGATGGGCGTGGTTTTCTTCTTACACATGCTTAGATTCCGGCATAAGGGTTGGTAGGAGGAGGAGGACAGTGGTCGCCGCCTCCCGTGCGACGAAACACTTTTCCCAGGGGGTGATGAAGCGGAGGTTGATGAGCGTTCTTTCATGGGGAAGGAAGCAACATGTAACGGTAGCTGATCATCGCTGTCTCCCTCTGGTGAACTCAGCCGTCGTTTGATGGGCTGTCGTAAGCAGGCTATGAAGACCATGGCTAGGACTAACAATATGGCCGTCCCAACGGAAGCAGTTAAGGCGATCAGGACGGTTATTAGAGTGCTATCGTGCATTCCACGGGGCTGGAGCCTAACGTGACTGTCGTTCTCAGCATCACTCGCGCTCGTCGATTGGTCACTAGTCTGATTCTTGAATTTATTCTCCAGCATGGCATTCCGCTGGGCCAGCGGGATCACGTCCAGGAAAGCGGTGACACTTCTCTTCATAGCTAGCACATTCTTGACAGTACAACGCACGGTGTACTTAGTGAAATCTTCACCAACAACACTCAGGATCTTCATCTTCTTCCCATCGTCAAAAATCTCAAATAGGTCTGGTCTCTCAACGACTGGGTGTCCCTCGTAGTACCACATGTAACTGGTGGCCGGGGGGACTGATTCTGCGATGCAGACGAAGGTTGCCGATTCACCAGATGCGACTTGCTTTCTTATGGGGCTAACTGACACATTCACAGGCATGTCGAAAGGGACAATGCTGCAAGAAGCTCGTTGACTGCCAACTGCTGGCCATCGCTCCGTACATGTGTATACGACCTGGTTATCCATATCGCCTAACGTTTTACGGAAGGTCAGCGTTGATCTGTCACCCGCTAAGACATTGTTGGCAGGCACTGGCTCGCCATTCAACGACCAGGACAAATTGGTGATGGATCCTTCTACCATGCTAGAGCAGCTAAACTGAACCGAGGTTCCTGGTTGTGGGTGGGGTGGCTCCACCTTACACATCGGCGTGCCTGTTGGTAAAGCTCGAGGCACGACCTCGACTTTGGCAAAACTGGACAGGGAGCGTCTATGGACGTTAGTGCGACTGTACACAAGACAGCCATATAATCCACTGTCTGCATTAGTAGCTTGGCTCATACGTAGCGTGTATCCATAAGACGATACTTGAGCTATTACTGAGTATCTCCGTCGTTTATCGGCGGTCAACGCCGCTGAGATATACTTCCCCTCCGTCAGGAATGATTGCTGGTCGCTCTTGGGATCTAGGCGCACCCAGTGATGGTTATCGTAGCCCGTTAATGCGTACTTAATGCCGCAGCTCAAGGTAACAGTTTGCCCTACGAAGGCCAAAACATCAGCAGGTCGGACGATCCAAGTTATGGCTTCGGTTGTCAGTCCCATCGACCCTAGCACCAACCCAACTACGACCGTCCACCGTGGCGACATAATTGTTCAACAATCTGGAAATCCTCCGCCGTTTTAATCCGATATCTGTGGCCGGCGACTACCTTACGGTTAGATAGAGCAGAATTGCACCGCAAATCTGGGGTCGATGGGTCTTGCGGCTGACTACAAGCCCTTTGCCCTCGCTATACATCTCGTGTCGACTGCTGCCATTCTGAGTCACCATGCATCATCCATTACCACGAGTTCCGGTGAATTCACTACTCACACTCTGTAGTCTTGACTTGACACGCTATGTACAATCTAAGTAATGACCCTCCCCTCGACCCTCGTCCAAAAACGCTTTTCTAGATGTTTGCTTCAAAAACCTTCTCCTGTGAAGTCGTAGAAACTTTGGGGTTTTTTTGTGGGGGGAGAGAATGTTTAAACAACAAAAGTAGACTTTACGAGACCCCGACATAACATTCAATCACCAGTCAGATCGGAGAAGATATAGATTAAAAGCCAATCCCTTGAATTTTTCCCGCTGAATTTAGGTGAGATGTGTAGCGGACGATCAACATCGGAAAAAAAATAATGTAGATATTTGATGAAGAACAAAACGCCACATTGGCAAAAACAATCGTTACAAACTATTTGTGTAGGGGGTGTGCGTACGCTCACTGCGTGCACCCCCTCCCTTCCTTTCCCTCCCTGGGCACGGGCCTGGATCCATTCCTGAACTTTTTAGGGACAGTTTCAAACTTTTCAAACCCTTTCAAACTTTCGATCAATTACAAAATGTAGAAATGGTCCAATCAAATAGCAACAAGGCATATCTCGGGGGGATGTCCAAGTCATTTGCACTCAGGAGTCTCAGGTCAAGGTCTTGATCGAAGTGGACAGGAGTTAAGACCAGCAAATTAAACTGTGACAAGTTATGTAAAAACAAAAATGGTGACCCGACATGTGATTTGACCTGTGATTGAATCGATTGCATCTCTGAGATAAGAGTAAAAACTAGCTCCTTAAAAACCGAAGAGAAGACCTAATGCGCGTCAGCCACCTTTGTGTTTATACCGGTAACATGTAGGAGTGTATTATGTGTTGAGTGCGACCTCCATTGTTCAATGGCATCCAATCTCTCCCACACTCCTCCTTGGGTCCCCTCTTCATGGACGGCGATCCCCGGGGACGGAGAAGGCATGCCGCCTCCCCCCCCCCCTTCCCAATTTGTTTTTAGATGTGGACTCCGATGGCGATGCCCCCCCCCCCGATAATTTAACAGAGCAGGTAAAGATTTCATCTGAAGCTACCTAGATCTTCACAATTTAATTTCGACCGTACAAGAGCTCCAAGTTTGGTCTACGAAGGCGCGGTTCTACGGGGGCTAGGGTGGGCTTTAGCGCCCCCCCCCCTCCCCAGCACGCCTCCCTGCAACAAATTCTGGATCAATCCCTGCTAGCCCCCCCCCCCCAAATATAGGCTCTAGAGCCGCGCCTGGGTCTACTATAGCATGTACGTGCAGCACCCCCTAGAGTCTGGCTGCGTCAAGCACCCCCCCCCCCCTATTTTTAACTAGATGCCAGTCCTCCGCTACAAAAAGGCATCGCTGCCACTGCGCTCCTTGTACTTGTATTGGAGTCTCTTTCAGCAGTAATTTGTTCGAAAAACATGATCAATGGCATTCAGCAGACTCTTTCATGATGCATTATCTACAATAAATGGACAACTGTTTCAGTGGGTTTACTCGTGCGTAACCGTAGAAGAACAACAGCACACACCGCAAAAATGGCTGCCGTGCAAAGGATCTATATAATCGCAGAAGTTTTTTACAAATCAAGAAAGTGAAAGAGCATGGCAATTGGGGCAATTCCGGTAAGGTCATCATAAGCCATCTTACAAATGAGATTTATTTTTTTGCAAAATTCCAAGAAAATATCGTATATCATTGAAAGTAATTAACTAGGCGCCCTTTTTATTCTTTTTTAATTTTTTGTATTTTTGCCATGTCTTTGTCATCTGGATTCTGAAAGTATGCTTCCGTGCCGGGGACATATTCCCTGTGTGACGCATAGCCGCACCGCTCGCTCAGCGACGAAGACAGGCGTGAACCTTCAACCATGCCTTTCATCCTCGTTCAGGTTCGGCAGTCGAACACGGGAAGGGCCGGTGTATTCATGGACGATTCCTTCGTCTATTAATAGAAAATTGTACCCATCCTGCCTGCCTAAAAATAGTGCTCTCTTCGCTTTCAGGCCAGAAAGCATATTTAAACCACGTTATTTTTTTGTTCTCATAAAGCGGAGTTTGCTTGAGTTTAAAGTACTCAATATTATTCCCAGCGCAGATTACGAGCTAAAGAAATCATTATGCAAAATCGTTGAAAATCAAGCATAAAGTTTGTCCTCATAAAAGTGTGAAAGGCTCCAGAAAAAAGGGCATTAAGTTGCGCTGTGCATTATTGTGTAATAGCTCGCTCAACATTGAGAGGGTGAACATTTCGTCAAAATGTGATTTTCGTTTTTTGTTCATGAATGACATCTTTAATACCTACAGTTTCAGGTTTCGTTCACAGAAATGTTGAGTTTGATGAACAAAGTGGAAAAACAACCATTTTGTGTGCATCGTTCTGTTGTTTTACAACACAGCCAGCTATTTCAAAGCCTGCTTTCTCCGTTGTGTGGTTAAGGTATAGTAATTAATATGCAAATACATCATATCTCCAGAATGGGAGGGGCTATGGAGCTCTATTATATACAAATCAGAAGCTTACACTGTGGGCTTTCAAACCATGTATATTTCAGCAGGTTACATAAGGTCTTAATTTCGACCGAATTCCCATGTATGTAAGAGTGGGCTAGTCGGAGAATGCTCAGAAAAATAACACTCGAAATCAAAATTATGATTGACACAAACAAAGTAGATTATTTTCACGTTGAACTTTTTCTTGACCGAAAAACGTTCTCCATTGTCTTCGCGTTTTGGTGAAGTGGGAGGCCAAGTATTTTTTTTGTAAAAAAAATAGCATCCACATTTTCGTGCAGGGGAAACTGACCCTCACCATAATTATGTGCCACTGACAAGATTATTTACCAATTACTTTCGATTTGTATATTTCCTATGCACGATGAGTAAAAAAGAAAGTTACCTGGATTCTTGATTTATTTTCTCAAAAGCAATAAAATTTAATTCAATGCACATGGATGAAGTATGTCTTAAAAGAGCAGGTTCACTCATCTGAAAAATGATTTTCAGATCTTTTGAGTATTCTCAAGATGCTTGCGTTTCCCCGACAAACGATTCCCGTGATCTTCATTCATGCTCAGCGACCGTTTAAAATTGACACCCGCGAAGAAGTCCAGTTCAAGAACCTCTGAAGATTAGGGACTCGGGAATTAACTTGACCGATGCCCAGTCTGACCACAAGGGATATCAAAAGTCTAAGCAAGCGTCAAATTAGGTCAGGTCAAACAAAATCAAAGGAAATCAATCCTGTCAGCGCAACTTTGATTGGTCTCGAGAGCCTTTGTCAACTCACCATCCCATACACACAGAAACAGGTCAAGGTTGAGTATAGATTTAAATCTTTATGCTTTATTTAACCGGCACAACTGTCAGCAAGACCGGATGCGAGTATATCTTCTAGTCTGAGGTAACACGGTGTCATAAAGAGAATACGACTGTAATTGATACTAGCAAGATCAACAATCTTGGATATCCGTACAAATAGTTCTAAAATCAATTGCATTGATAGTTCTAAAATCAATTTTATGAATATATGTAAATTGTACAACCGATTCTTAGCCTACACTCTATTCACAGATGGCATTGTCTTTGAACCTTTGGTCATAAGGAACAAGAAACTGTTTATCAGTAGAAAAAAAACGAATTGAGATAGGCAGGAGCTACCGACGGCATATACCCAGCAGGATTTGTGGCAGTGGGGTACCCCCCCCCCCACCCCCGTGTCCCTATACCCTATGCACCTCTAGACTGATTGGTACCCAACACATCCCTTCGATATCTAACAAGAATTCCTGAGATTCTGGCAAAGCAATGACAACACATAAGGGGGGGGTCCTCTGCCACAAATCTTACTTCAAGCCAACCTCGTCCCCAGGGTGTCGAGCAGTGCGCGCCCACCACTTCCTGCTCTCTCACCCTGGTATTGGATAATTTGCATTTGCCAGATTTTTGAACACGTATGCAAATGAGGAATAGTCTGGTGCCTGCATGTGCGTTACATTAGCGTTTGTTTTTGTATCCGGTGTCTGGAGTAAAAACAGCATCTATTCGTCGCACCGTGAGTTACGAAAACACGATTGTTTTCCAAGTTAAAATAATCTTATCCCGCCAATATGCAATATCACATTTCATAATTTTATGAGCAAATTGGAAAAGAGTATTTTTGAGAAGGCGTGGACGTTATAATCACAATGATCGTGAAAACACGTAATACACGTTGGAAATAACAACACCAACTACATGATATAAATCGATTACTAACCAATTGCGGTATCGAATCAGGATACAGGACTGAGAAAGTTTCCTATCCAGGGCTTACTATTGGAAACGGGGTTAAAAATAAAGTAAGCACTGGGGACGAGGTTGACTACATGCATAATAATATGACCGACGGATTAGTCTGTTTACCTGAAAGGGCGATAGATCGAAGGTCAGGTAACCGTCGCATTAAAAAAAAACATAAAACGATTACCTGTATATCCAAAGAATATCACAATTGTTATACAGTGTATTCAAAGAATACCCGAGATATCGCGGACGTAACGGAGCATCAACGAAAACGAATTAAGGAAATTTGGAATATTTTTGCCGTGATGTCTACCTCAGGCTACCTGTCCTACGATTCATCAGAATTGCTAGGTCTGGGAACCAGACTACACTGTGTACTTCTCAAAATTTTATTTTTAAAACGCCAAGTTAATATCAGCCATATGAAGATCGCCGTGAAAGATCAAGGTCATTCACGAACATCTGCAACCGATTTTTGAAACGTTATCCTGATCAGGTGTTTCCACACAGTATCAGATATGCCATGAATAAAGAACACAAAACAGACATACTTTTTTTTGAAGAATTGAAAGTGTGATTTTTATTATTTGATCTCGTAGTCTTATTAGCAAAATGGTACTACAGTAAATGGATTACTGAGCGTGACTAGAGACCTGGAAAATAATCTGCATCAATACATCAAAATATCGGATTAGTACAAAAACACTATATGGCACCACACCAAAAAAATATTACTACATTGGATATAAAAAAAATATATATAACCAAAAAAGAAAGGAAAAAATCGAAACCCTTATGACAAAGAAGTATATATATACAAGTCTTAAAATATCATGAACAATAATAGGAAAACATCAGGATATGAGAGCTAATTACAAAGCGATGATTAATGCACGAATGATGACCACTCACCGGTAAAAACAAAGGGTGGATTTTGGATTGTTAATAATTACATCCGGTTTCGGATGGGGGGATGAAATCAAAGGTTAGCCATACTGAAAAATGTGACCAAACTTGGCGTTATGAATATTGACAGCACACCGAGATAACGCGATGACAGCAATAATGTACGCTAACGTTTCAATTTCTTGTCTCCTCGCGGAAGTTTTAGAGTACAATGACCTTTTTTGTCATGAATAAAATTATTCAAATAAGTAATGCATGGAAACGCCCGCTGGGGCTTAAAAATGTCAAGATACGGCCCTCTAATAATTCCAGCTTATTTCGAAGTACAATGTACTGTATTTTGGCGAATGAGCTGGGGCCAATTTCAAAAATTTGCTGAGCACAAAACAGTCTGGCTTTAATGCAGGTTACCAGTCAAAGCTCCATGGATTTGCAAACAACAGCTGGATACCAATCATAAGCAATGTACATCACATCGACATTTGGTTGGTAATCCTGTTTTTGCCAAGGAAGACTTTTCACGCTAAGCAAATTTCTTTGCTTAGCGAATCCATGAAATAAGCCATTTGCGAATAACCTTTACCCTTTTGCGAGTGAAATTTGAATAACATCTGGTACACTGACTTGCTCATAATGCTTGGCACGGGCAATCTCTTTCAAAGTTACGCAAATGACGCTCAGCATATACATTGTTCACAATGGGTGAGAATGGCACAAAGACACCAGACCATCCCGGAGTTGGGGTGGCTAGCGTAAAGCTTGCCCCGAATCATGTAATTAGTAACAGTCTCTTTGGTCTGGAGAATTCAAAGTTAAAATGAGCCAAACATTCGAGCAAGTCAGGGTGCCAGATGTTACTCGAATTTAATTCGCAATTAAATGGCTTAATTATTGGCCCCCAGGTTACATGTTGGCAGTGGTAGCCCCCCGTCAGGTTTGCTGAGGTCCCACCCGATTCTCAACGTTAAGTTTACAACCAAATAATGCCGCGGTCCTTCCCAATCATATCAGTTCAGATTTAGGAATCCTCGAAGGGAATGAAATGAGTTCCTGATAAATGTCATCCGCATGCCGCCAAACAGAAGCCCCAAACGAACCAAATCCAGACAAGATCGGAGCTACTTATCCCAGAGTTGAGACCCAAGCGACACTGTCTCCCAGGTACCACAAATCAGCCTGTTTTTTTTCTTCCTCCCACCCCCCTGTCTTTCAGTACACGCCGCTAGCATATTCCAATGTCGGTCATCTAAGTACAAGCCCTAGCTAGCAGTGACTAACGTTTCCTTCTACTGTCATGCAACTGCCACGTTTTATTTAGTCCATTACCATTCAGGCCTTTATCTCTGGATTTTCTCTAACAAAACCAGGCACGTGCTTATTACGCCATGAAGATGCAGCACATTTCATGCAACGCTTACCACCACGATGTACAATTAAAAAAGTAATCCAAAAATAATGGGTTAATTATGTGTCCATGTGAACTTGTAACACTATCAATGTAAAAGTATCTTATGGATGGTTCATCAGCTTTCCATTGTCACCTACTTGCACCCTGCAGTAATGAATGACGGAGCACCTTTGATTTCAAAACGCAAGGTGTGCGTGTGTTCATTGTTTGGTCAGCGCAAGCCACCACATGGGGCCGACTTGGCAAAATATCGAATACAATGTAGTGATGTCATCTATGACTTCAGGGGTCCAAGGTATCAACTGAACACCGGTCAACCAACTTTTGACATGCAAACTACATTGTGTCTCAATTTGTGATTTTAACATTAATCCATTGTTTTTGGGGAATATTTTTTGATACACACTGTTAAGCTATCTATTATGAGTCTTGTACCGACATGTCGCGACAGTTCAAAGCAGGGGAAATTTTTCGAATCATTAATTTATTTTGAAGTTTACTTTAAAACACTTTAGAAATTTCGTTTCACTCTGAACATGATATGTACTAAGAACTCCGTTTGCATAATAGCAAGCCATCGTTTCCCGGTGCATGATTTGTTTTATATTAGTGCAGAACGAGATCTTCGAGTGTTCCCTGCGGTACCCGACTTTTCCCAGTCACTAAGTTTACACACCGGAAGACACGAGGTGCAAGACACCATGTTTAGGAAGTGACATCATACTTGCCATGGGAATATCCAGGATTTGGGTCGTATTTCTGCTGCTTGTTTCAAAAACCAATTCGAGGACTTATTGAGTAAGAAACGTGGAAGGTTTAAAAAGTCAATTAAGTACATGTATTGCCTTATAAAAATTTAATCTAAAAGTTAAGATCTACAGTTTTCTTGAATGTTTAAATACGATGTAGCAGTTATTTACAGTTGTAAATCTACAATTGCCCAACTTTGCCGGAAGACTCAAACAAACCATTTGGGGGTCCATTTTTAAGGATCAATTCATGTAAATTACTTGATTTGTTAACTACATCAAAATTAACTTAATCTATTCTACAAATTAAAAAAAATCAATGGTTACATATACAATTTTTTTAAAGTTATAAAAGGTTACATAAAACAAGATTTAGATGATGGTAATTTGTTATACCAGAAGTTCGTTGCGTTATGTTGTTGCGATTTTTTCATCCATGTACCAAAAATCTTGTGGTTTATGAGCTGTGTTATAGTGATTAGTTAATATAATAGAAGGGGAGGAAATCTGATTCCGGTGGGTGAGAATCTAAGACTGATTAGGCTGACTTGCCATAGACGCTGCCATTCCCTTCTGGGTATCCTGATGGACTGGGAACAGCCAAGAGCGCGCGATTCCTACGAAACGGCTACGGAAGTAGACATCATTGTCTTCTGGGGCGCCCTCTGCCAGTTTCTCGGTGGATCTGTTGGTGCTGGAGGCACGTCCACGCCTAGCAACCAACGCGATGACAACGATGAGGATCAGCAGGCCGGCAACTCCTGCCACAGCGCCACCAACGATCATGGGCAGAGTGCTTGGTTGGTAGTCCTCAGGTCCTTCATCTATGATGGGGCCTTCATCGTCTTCTTCAGTGGGTGTGCCACCGTTGGGGGCGCCCTGTCCATCCTGGTCGGTCTCTGCCGATGAGGGCTCTCCAGTCGGGGGAGGGCCAGTGACGACAGTGTAAACGGGCTCCACATGCATGACAGCGCGAGCTGACATGGTGCCCGTCGCTGCATTCACAACGCACAGAATCTGTAAAATGTGAAGATAGACATCTCAAATTAAGATATCTTATGACAAGGTCTGACTCATGACGATAAGTGAATGTTACACTGACCTCTCAGGGTGTAAACCGAAGTGCATCCTGTCCTGAACATTTGATTTGTCTTTGGATAGAGTCAGGCTCCGGGACTGAATAAGCCAATTTGAGACAGCTCTCGTCTCCATCATATACACATAATACATCATACAAACTAAGAGAGTGCTTTTATATAGAGACCCAGAAGCTAAAATGAACTTGTTGAAATTGATACCTGCAGATATGTATTTATCACTTATCATCCAACTATTGTCAGCAATAATGAAAACAGTTTGTTTCATTCAAACAGCATATCCGATAATAACCTTTATAATGCTGCACGTTTACTTCATGCGCATGCGTCTTGGTTTAATAATGTAGCCAATGAGCACTCAGAGATATTAGCTGTCACCAGCGCCCTTGTAGTAGGACGGTTGGTACGAGTTTGGGAAGGAATAAAAAACTTTACCTGAACAGATTGAACTTCGTTCCCAGCATCATTCACGAGAAGGACGCTGCTGCTCCCGATCGTCTGTACCGTCATCCGCGCCGTACTGCCCGCCTCGCTATCCACCTCTTGACCGCCTACCAGCCACTTGTAGGCTGCTCGTGGCGCAGACTCGGCATTGCATAGGAAGGACACAGACTGGCCTGCTTGAATGGTGGTCTCAGCCGGTACCAGACTGACGGCGGGTGGGCCGCGAACCAGACGGAATGGACCCATTCTGCAGGTCCGAGGCTCGGCCCAGAAGCGCTGGGTGCCGATGCAGATAAACTCGGCCGACTCGTCAGTTTCGGCCACAGTCCAGTCATATCTGTTGAGGAAGAGAACAATGAGGAATTATTGAGCAGTTTGAATGAATGATTTATGTGACTTACCGGTACTGGATTTCACATTGAACTTTGAATCTCATTTTTTAAAGCCTTTCGAGACATGCCCTTCAGAAAATGTCAGTTTTTTCCCCATCTGTTGGGGTAATTTGACTCCAAAAAAGAATATAAAAGTACATGCGTTTTTTGGATACCTTGGAAACTAAAAAGAACCAATGGCCCGAAATCGAAATTTTAGGGAACATTCCTCATTTGCCTCAGTTGCTCAGTGGGTCATGTTATTAGTTAACCCACAAGCGCGAGTGGCACACGCATGGAATGTCATTTTGTTTGCCTGTGTTCAATAGGCCTATGCCAACGGGCAGACCGATATTCCTCGTCGTGTATGGGAAATTGGGGTGTCGATGACGTCGACCGTTCCAACGTCTTGGCAATCGGTCGAGTATCATGTTTTTCTCTGTCTGTTGAGACCCAATAGTCTTTGACATTTTGTGTTCTGCATTGTACACGTTGATTTCATTATCTCTAAACCCCTACATTTCAAGTGATGAACAACATACTGACTTGGCTTGCCTTTCTCAGTGAAAGCAAGTGTCACGTGGCCACAACATGTGGTTTGTAAACAACTTAAGTTAAGCGTGGATGACAAGCGCCTTAAAAAGGTGGGCCCACAACTGTAAATATTTACCCAACATTAAGGGGCGCGAACTGCGCTCCTTGCCCAACCTAAATGCCATTTTGCGTTTGAAGAGCCTTAATAAAGTGTACTCTGTCCAGCTTCAAAAACGACTAAAAATTGGCACACATTGTCAGATAGAGAGCTGCAATTTGATAGGAAGAAGGAGTAAGCTATAACGAGCAGAGGGATCTACCTTACTTTATTGAAAAGCGAACGTACTAGCCAGATGGTTCGTCGGTAAAACTCGGTGCAATTAACAATTTGTAAATTTCTAATTAGCAAATTGTTAATTGCATCGAATTCAAATTATAGAGCTCTCTTTATGACGAATAGGTTAGCAATAGAACAGACACGCCTACTTACAGTTGAAAGATACTTAATAGGAACCCCTTATCTTGACATTTAAGTTAATAACGTTGTCAAGTAAAATTCTCAGAATGTAAAATATATTCCATGTAACTCAAGGATGATGGCATCACTACTTAGTGGAGAGCATGACGCGCAGCCTGGCTCAATAGAGGTCGCTATGTTGTTTACATATGCATTCTATAATGACTTTAAATTTGACATCAATATTTACACTCTTTCACTGAGTAATTCACATATACAAAAATAGCTTGATGGCATGAATTTTTACATTTCCATTCCTCTGAAATCTAGGCAAACTGGGAGACATCCCTGTTAATTTAGAATGTTCCATGCTTTTCCTGACAACTGGGGGCGCTCTTGCTGTGCAGTCACTTTAGGAACACGCTTTTCAGTTTGGGGCTTGTAGACCCAAAGGTTTACTCTTTCAAATGTGTGCTAACAAGTTTGCAAATAGTTACTTTCATGCACCGAAATAACCAAGAAACACAAAAACCAGTTGATTTACCAAATCCGACATTCTGGCAACTGTTGGTGCTGAAGCAGCTGTGACACTGAAATTTCTGCCGTGAACTGTTGAATGACATCACTGTCAGTATTTACTCATGAATATGGACGTTTACATTAGCATAAAACCTCGAGGGCACAAAACACCCTTGACAGAAAGGAAAGTTTGATTGGTTACTAAAGGCCATTCAATTGAAAAAAAACTTACAGGGTCCAGCGACAGCACGTACACTAATTTACTAAGGAATCAGATCTAATGAACTTGAACAAAGGGACTTGGGAGCAATCGCTGATGAGCATCACAGAATCTTGTGAAGGAATAGCCTATATGTATAGCCTATATGTATAAAGCATCTGGCTGCAGCAGTTTAAGACCGCAGTTAGCCAATGCACGCAAATGCTATCCAAAAACCTTCTCATAGAAATGTACACCAATCCATACCGGATGTGATTTGACGATGTGGACAAATTTTGAGCGTCGCATAATATACAATTTGATCCGTCGTGAATTCGAAACGGAGCCTGCGCAAGTGACGGGTATTGACAATTTTAAAAACAGATAGGTTTTACAGATTTTCATACATTATTACGCTTTTCAACGAAAAACAGCAGTTATGAAAGGGAAAAAAGAGTGCTAACTCAAACTTGAGCGTTTCAAACCTTGCAGGGTCGTGGACGTTTTGACTTGCAGGTTACAGGTCACGGAAAAATCTATCCATCCAATCTGAGCTTAAATTCATTAGCCTATCCTAGCGTCCTGTTTGCAGGGTTTGGGGTGCGATCGAATCGCCAAGAGAGTCACTTAATAACACGAGAGGGCGCCTTTCAATACAACTTTCGTAAATACGTTGCATCAAATTCCATGACAAACTTCACAGATTAAGTGCTTCAATATCAAAGCTCGAATTTGTTTTAACATTAACTTATAGTTTGGCTGAATTTTTTTGCAATGTAGGCCCCTTAATCTTTTCAATGTTGTCAAAAAATTGTGTTTCAGAAACAACAATGTCAATGGTAAAAGGTGACAATGACATTTATTGACAATTTTATGGGTAAAAAAGTATGAACTTGACAGAATAACTTTCTTGGAATGTTGTATTGAGATGCACGTTGTAGGTTGTACGTGTAGATGTATCTTAAAAGTAAATGGGAACACTTTTAAAAATATTATGAGGAATTAATTTTTAAGGGAAAATACAACGTTTGCAAACATCAAAAAACGAAATGATCAAATTATCACGAAAAAACCTTACTGAATTGTTAGGGAATGACAGTCTAAAGCATATCCTTTGAAATCGTGGCTCCTGGTGTGCTGACCTTTTCAAGAAAACCTTTCCAACGCTAGTCGGCCGACCAGCGTTGGAAAAAAACTTTTCTTTTTTTAAAGTTGGGGTTTTTTTCTTCATATTTAGTTATTCTGACTTCTTTGCAATTATTGATCAAACACCTCTGAAGCGGTACAAGCCTGCTAGACTGATTCTCTGACCTTACAATTCCCCAAAGTGTATTAATTGCTCCGTTTCATCTTAAGTAGGGTCAGGGAACCAAACTACAAGAACATGATAGGTTTTCTTGGTTTTCCAGCATCTACAAGCCCAAAACGTTAAACAAGTCAGTTTACCAACATTTTCTATAACATATTAATCCTCCAAATCCATTTATTTCTGAAATTGAAGCAAATGAAAATGTTGTACATTCCCTTTAAATACATTATTTCAAAGTATTCAATCGTTGATTATGTTTACAATGAGTGTTCATGGGGATACAGTGGCGTCATAATACTTTATTCTTTACAAAATTCAACCAATAGCATGTAATCTGGGTAATCCTTACTTTTAGGACACCTCTATTTTGTACGAGTTCTGTTCAAAACTGACTTTTGCGGATGACTGTCCAGTACCAAAGTGACTTTTGCAGGCTAAAGAAGTTTTTTTTCTTTAGACAAACTGAGTAAGTCATGTTAGTTATAATTTTGAAAGCACTTTCAAAGAAAATGTGACTTTCCTACCTTTTTTTGCAGTTCGCCATCTTGCTTTTAAAATTTATTTTCTGTTTGTCATCGTCGTCTTTAACCCCTCATAAATCAAAACCCTGCCCTCTTTCTACAAAATCAAACCCGCTGATATTCAAGAGGTGTCATTGCCAAATGTTCAAATGTGTCAATAAATATCAGAATGTCACTTTTGTGTGTCATTTAGTCAGCTGTTTTGGTGAGTCTTTTATTTTTTGTTTACCTTATATAGGAAAGAGGTCCTAAAAGTAAGGATTACCGTAATCTGATTAAAAAAACACTTGTTCAATGATAGTAATTCAACTTACGCAATTCCCGTAGCAGTTTCTCTGGTCTCAACGGCAACGTCTCCTCTGTTCAGGAAGAGTTGAGCCTTCGGGTTGCCTCCCTCGACATCACAGGCCAACGCGAGCGTCTCCCCGACCGCCACCTCGCCAGACCCCGCCCCGGTGCAGGTAGGATACTCCACGGTGGGTGAGGACCATATCTGCAGGTTAGCGGTGTTGGAGATCAAACCTGTACCGCCTGTGGTCACCACACATCGATAAGAACCCGAATCACCTGCCTCCGTGTGGGAAATGACCAAGTTGTAGCTACCAACGCCGGTCATTCCGATGGAGAACCGGTGGGAGTCTGAAGCTACCAGGATGCTGAAGCCACGAGTGATAACGTTACCGTCTTTGACCCAGACGAACTGACCACCCTGCTGACCACTGACTGAGCAGTACAGAGTGACCGTCTCGCCGCTGATGGCCGAAGTATCCCGCGGTTGGAGAACAAACTGCGGGGTGTCCGCCACGGCAAAGACCAGCGGCGAAGTCGCCAGGGATAGGAGGAGTAAATACAGCATTTTCCGCGGGTGGAGTTACTGCGGGACACGCTAAGAGGAAGATATTTCGCGAAGATACGTCTCTGTTCTCCGATGTCTCAAATGCAAAATGTTGTCACTCCAACACTCCTTGCGCTGACTGTAGGGCGTGGGTGTCTTCAGTAAGACCTGAATAATCTACTACAAAGCATTCCAAACCGTGGCCTCTATTGTTATGCTAAAACCGTGTCATTCTATAGAAAAGAAGGTGGTCATAAGTCGAGGGGGTATAAAAAATGAGGTCACGACTTCTTAACACCAGATAGTAAGTTTTTATCATTCATACCAAATTACTCGACATATATAAATAAATATTACATGTATATATGGTTTGTTTTTAGGGGACGGAACTTTCTGGTAAACTCTTCAATACCTTGAATAACATGCGTGCAGTTTTCAATTCCCTTAGTAAACGGATCAAAAGCGATTACGTAACACACACTCAACGACCTTTCCGTTGTGTAAATGCAAGGATGCCACCGCGGTGCACCGTAAGCTTAGCACTGCGTCCTCTGTTGGGACTAAAATTGTCAACCTGTGTGATGCTGAAGTGCCGGCTATTACTTCCCAAATCATTCCATGTATTGAATTGCCTAGTTTTTTTAGCCGGGATGCAGCGGTGGAACTAAAAAATGAGAGGGGGAGGGGGTGGGGAGAGGGGGTATCTTTCCGGGCCGAGAGCATGCTGAGCACATTATAAAGGGCTGTGTCATTTACACACTCGGGGAGCATTTTTTCGAATCTCTGGGCGGGAGGGGGGAGTGGCACAAGTGAGGCTGGGTTGACCACCCTCCCCCTTTGGACCGCCGAAAAAAAGGCTTGGTCCTAGCCCCCTCCCCCCCACCCTTTTTTTTTCTTTAGAGATGCGTTCCCCTTGCTCTTTTCGAGTTTCACCTCGAAAAATAGATTATTTTTTTTAAGTGCTATTTTCTTAGAAGTATAAAAGTTGCACTTTTGAATGACACATCGAACGAAAATTCAACTTTTGTTTAGTTATTGAATTATTTCTTCACAAGAATCGAATTATTGGCAGCCAGACAATAATTCGGCTCTCGCAGGGAGGGTCATTTGTGCGCAGATTTAATAGTCTTTTTTAGAGGGTTTCAGATGCCCCAAATCAGAATAGCCTAAAGCATTTTTGTTCACCCGTTAAACAAGCTGGATCGGAAATATCTCGGAAGCTGCGGGTCAACGAATTCGTGTTCATGCATGAGTCACGTGATTGTGCCATGTAATTTCTGGAAGGAGTTGTGTTTTGAGTTTAATAAATCAGGTTTTTGACACCAGTGACCGCATGATGACCTTTGACCCCATTTTGGTCATGTGACATGAATGAGCTGGGCTACTGATACTTTTGACAAAGTTGGTAGAAATCGGTCAAAATATGTCTGGTATTTGACAAGCCTTTTCAACTCGCCCCACAGCCGGCTACACGCAAACAATAATCTATATATATAAGAGAGAGTTTAACTCGGCCTCCGAGACGATGTTTGCTCATGAAAGGATCCGAGACCGCGGGCTCCCGCGGCGCCAAAATCGCTCCACGTCCGTGGAAAAATACGGAGGGTGTCTTCCGCCGGGTCGGACACTTCGGGTCGTCCTGATTTTCCCGTACGGACCGGCGATCCTTTTCGTCTATTTTTCGTGACAGCATTTTGCACAGGAATTTGCCGTCGTGTGCGCTTTCACGTCGACGGCCTGGTCGCCCCCTGTGCTGGCTTTTCTGCGAGTCTAGACTGTGCGAGGTCAGCGAGGTCAACGTAGGGGTTTCGTTTACGTGTTCTACTCAGCCGTACTGCCAAAGCGTTCACCAAATTGTGATATGGGGTGACCTTGGTAAAATATTTTTTCTCCATGGTGCGTAGCCACCGAGTGCCCCTATTCTTTCATATGCTTCGCTTGCCGCCCCTGCGCCGAGTGCAACGAATACTCAGAAGGACTACACATTAAGTATGCCTTGCGCGGTCTGACCAATCGAAAGTCTACACTGCGTAGTATATCCGGGCTATGCAAAACTGTCGATGGCAACGCGTACTGCAGCCTGCTCCACACCCTGGAAACGAGGTTGGGTCTACGGTGCTCGCTATTTGCATGATTTGAAGCACAAACATGTGAGTGACGTGTATAGTGCTCTGTTGCTTCCATCGTGTGTTAATACAGCTCCATGCTTCCACCAAGGCTGAGCGTTGTGAGTTCGCTGCCCGCCACAGTGTTGCGTTATAATTTCGGGGGCCTGTCTGGGATCAACGAAGGATCGATGCATTGCTTCAAACATCGCGATCTTAAACGCAGTCACACACAAAAATCAACGAAAATGTGTCCGATCCGGCGGAAGACACCCTCCACATTTTTCCACGGACGTGGAGCGATTTTGGCGTCGCGAAAGACCGCGGTCTCAGATCGTTTCAGGAGCAAACATTTCTCGGAGGCCGAGTAAAATTTGCTCTTATATAGATGGTTGACCCAAGTTGAATAACAGTTGACTCGACAAGTTCCTCGCAGACAGTCTCGCAAATTGTAAGACGTTCAAGTTTACGTTTGTTGAAGAGTCCAATATACTGAAACTTAATTATGACCTTCTTAATCAGCCTTCGCCTGTGTACTACGGCAAGCCTTTCAAGTACGTTTTCTCACAAATGCCACTGCCTCACAAAATGCCAATTTAACAGACCAAAGGGAACATTTACAGACTGTTGCCATGGTACATAATTATCATGGGCGTCAATCGGTGGGGGACGGGGAACCCCTCCAACCCCCCCCCCCCCCCATTTTAAAGCGGTGGAGACTTTTTTGCCCCCCCCCCCCACTTTTCTTCCCCGAATAAAAATTGTAGCTACTACATGTATAATGATTCCATTACTCAGAATAGCTGATTCAATGACACCAAACTCGAAAATGATGTTTAAAAGATGATCTTCGTTTTCCAAATGCGACTGCCTCACAAAAAGCCCATTTAACAGACCAACGGCAACATTTACAGACAGTTGCCATGGTACATAATTATCATGTGCGTAAATCGACGGGGGACAGGGGAACCCCCCCCCCCCCCCCCCCCCCCACACACACACACACACACACACATTTTGAGGGGGACATTGTTTGGTCTCCCCCCCCCCCCCCCCCCACACACTTTTTCTTCCCCGAATAAAAATATTGTAGCCTACAATAATGATTCTATTGCTCAGAATACATGTAGCTGATTCAATTACTCAAAACTCAAAACTTTCACAGATGATCTTTTGCTCAAATTGGTTTTAGTGATCAGAAATTGCCTCAGATCACACCACAGAAATTGATATTCTTTAACTGCATGTCTCACCAACTATATCCCCCATTTACATTTAACTCCCCACATTTTCATCCCCAACACTACGCCCTACCCGATCTATGATCGGGTAAACCAGCTTGTAATTTATGAGGAAGTAAAGTCTTACGAGAAGTTAAGAAGCTATAATCTATTATTACTTTTCTAACTTAAGATCTATATTTTAACATCCATGTATCCAAGTTACGCACTTGTCATATTTCGTGGAAAAGAATTTTAATTCACAAAAATTGAGTACATTTCCAGAACCTTCGATCAAAAACCATTTGTGAAAAAAAAATACAGAACGTTCCTTAATTGAACTCAACATTCACACACAGTTTCCATCCAATTTATTAAAACAAAAAGGAAAACATATAGGCCTAAACTTTTTATTCCATTTTCTGAAAATGCCACATTCTTAGGTCGTTTTTGCCATCCAAGGGCTGCTCTTTCCTTCTTCAAATGTCCGCAAGACATCAGTCTACCGAATCATAAAAGATGCAGGCTGCATGCATGGACATATTAAAGATGTATACCTCGTGCTCTTAAAAAAATGGAATTTTTTTTTCACCTAAGGAATTTTCATTCTGTGTTAGTTTTAGCTGCGGGATAGCAGCTCAAATTATCATGTATCTCCGTTAGTTAGTAACAAACATTGACATTGTCTATTGCTTCTACGTATTGGGTTCGTAATAAGTTTAGTATGTATTGAGAAATAGGCTGTTTTCCAAAAAAATAAATTTAAACGATAGTGTTCGGCTATCATAAACACAGGAAAAACTTTAAAAAGAGGGTGAGCATGGGCGTCGCGAAGGGGGGGGGGGGGGCAAGGGGGCGCTTGGCCTCCCCCCTCCCCCGGACAGGCACACAAAAGAGGCGCAAAATCATATTGTTGTTAATTTAATGGGTGGGGGGGGGGGAATGTCCCTGCCCACTCTTGCAAAGATGATCAATCCGAAAATGCTGGAAAATACAGGGATTTTGTGGGGAGAACTTGCTTTGCGCCCCCCCCCCCCCCCAGAAGAAATCCTGGCGACGCCCATGAGGGTGAGATAGCCTCGTGCCATCTTCAAAACCATGATCCGCTCTACGACTACGAAACTTTTCAGAAAACGGGAAAATGTTCTGAATTCAAAAACACACAAAAGGGTTGAGATAAGGCGAGGACTGAATCATTACAAAACGCTTCGTCTGAGAAACCATGTTTACCAAAAAAACATGATTGTTTTTATGAACATAGGTGTACCTCATGTCTTGAAAATCGGCCGGTATTTACATTTCTGAGATAAGAAAAGGGCCGGGCGGTCAAGAAGGGGTCATTTTATTGGTCAATCTAGCTTAAAAGAGTCAATGAAACGAAAATTGCACTGTTTCATATTTGTGGCAAATATGTAGTCTTCTGAAATGTATATAAAAACAGTATGAGAAATCCGTTTTCCTTAAACATTTTTCAAAGTGCACTTTTTTAAACATTATAAATGTTTCATGCTTTTACTGACAACTGAAGGCGCTTTTGTTATGATGTCATTTTAGGAACACACTCTTCAGATTAGGTTTTTTTCTTCGAATTTTTAAACCCAAATTCTGCTTATTGAAAACATTTGTGCCTACAATTTTCTCATTATCGTACCGCCATATACCGAAACAACAATGAACCACTGAAAGTAGAAAAAACACAAGTAAACCCCAAAAGTGCTGGTGACTTTTTATGCTGAAGCAGATGTGAAACTTAAGTTTCTGCGCATGCCTTGAATGACATCACAGTTGCGCTCATAACATAAAAACCAAAAAGGCACCAAAAGGACCTTCAAATGGGAACATGAAGAGTACAAATAAAGTTAAATGGAATACAAAGGTACATTTCAAGGATTGCATTTAACAAAATGTCATTGTTAGGAGGGCCTACTGATGGAATATTCTGCACATGTTGAAAACTAATGCAGCTCTGAACCTGTGAAAAGATTCACTTTGGCGGAAAACGGACACACCAACTGACTAGTCTCTGTTCTGTTTGATCAATATACTCCATCCGGAAAAAAATGTTCTTCACTAAATGACGCACAGGCTCGAGAAGTGTGAAATGAATCAGGGGCGGATCAAGGAATTTTTGAGGGGGCGGGGTTCATCAGCCATAAATTCTCAAATGTAGACATGTTTTTCTCTCCGGACACATAGCTTCCGAAAATCAATAGGGGAGGGGGGGGGGGGGGGAGGGGGGACTCGTACCATACTTTAAATGGGGGCGCTGTTCAAATCCGACGATTATTAACACGATATTACATAATACTGTACAAATACCCCTAACCAAGCTGCCTCTAACCGTATTTTGGGCACAGGCGGACATTATTAACAGTATTGGGGGGGGGGGGGGGGGGGGGGGGGGGGGGGGGGGGGGGGGGGGGGAGGGGGGGTCGCATTATTTTTAATGAATTTCTATGATTTTTTTGGGGGGGGGGCCAGAGCTGGGGGGGGAGTTGGACCCCCCCCCCCCCCCCCCCCCCCCGGATCCGCGCCTGTGAATTACAAAACGCTTCGTCTGACTGAGTTAACAGTTTCCATAATACCGACTAAGCACGCTTCTATTATGGAATACATCAGTCATAAAAACAGACCGGTCTTTGCATTTCCGGCTGAAAGGCTCTGGAAGGTTCCAATGCAGGTCAGAACCTCCAACTTTAAGATTCATTTTTGCGGGAAACGGATACACTGACTGACTAGTCTCTGTTTCCGCTGGATAAATATCTCCCATCCGGTATGATGTAAAACCCAACAAACTTGAGGACAAAGGTCACTGCGGACGACCACATGACTCTCACGTTTCTCATTTTAAAGATGGCTCCCTGTGCTATTTTTGGAGTTTCAACTCGAAAATAGATTTTGTTTTCCAATTGCTATCTTAACAACAATATATGCAAGTTGTTCACTTTTGAATGAGACATCGAACTAAAAAATCCACCGACGTTATTCTTTCACAAAATTCGAATTATTAGCTGCCAGACAATAATTCGATTCTCGTTATGGGGTTCATTTATGCACAACATGAAAGCCCTTTTTCAGAAAGTTACAGACGCCCAAAATCGGAATAAAGTAGGTTTTTTTTTTCGTTAAAACAAACAAACAAAATGAAAACTCGTTAGGAGAAAACAATTCGTTTGTGACGAGCATGGGGTATCAACTTTAGTTTTTACGTGTGGAAAACTAATTTAAGGATTGGGTCTTCTGCACAGATTTACCGTCATGCCATTGTTGAGCAGTCACCCGAAAAGTATGTTTTTTATATCTATTTTTTTATATTTATATAGTGCCGTGACCTCGTGGTCTGGAGCATTGATTTCGTGGTCTGCGGGTAATTCTGCAGGTTGTGGGTTCGAGTCCAGCCTGGGGTCATGGTGCATGTGCCCTTGGGCAAGGCACTTTGTCACTCATTGCTTCTCTCCACCCAGGAGTAAATGGGTACCTGTGAGGGCAGAGATGGTTATTGTGGTTGATTTTAGCCGCTTTGCGCTGAAATGGAAGAATGGAGCTGTATACTCCCGAGGGAGCTGAGATTGTCTTTAGAATGTTTCATTGACCCAATGAGCAGAATGATAACGATGTATCGCCTTGAGCACCAATACTTTACAAATGCACATGTTTTCTCCTCTCAGAGGGATGCAGAGGCCAAAAATAGAACGAAAATAATTTTTCGTAAAACAAAACAAAAATGAATGAAAATTCGTTAGGACAAAATGTTGAAGAGCCACGAAAATATATAGGAAAGAATGTTGCAACCTGACGCCACTTTTTTTCTTCATAATATCATCTCAAAAAGGTCAGTCATTGCAAAAATGTTGAAAAGACATGAATTTCTTGACTCTCCACAGAGTACACAACCAAAGAAGTGGCGTCTGGATACAACATTCTTTCCAAAATGTATACTTCAGGTTTGAAACAATGACACGAATAAAAGAAAATGCATCAAAAAAGCTCCATCAGCTACAGGTCTCGAAGGCAAAACTCCCATTTTGAAACCCGGCTCAATCTGGTTCCTCCCCTAAAACAAAGTCGTAAGTAACCGCCCATCTACCCGTCATGCAATCTTTATGATCCGAAACTTATGAAAATGATCACTATTTTGTTCTCGGAAGCCAAGAATACTGACAAAAAATGAATAAGAACAAAAATTAGGAAACTTTATATAAGTGGATTTTACTTAACTTAATATGTTTTATTGCAAAATTAAAAGTACTCAGAAATATATATAAAAAAAATAGTTGTAAAAATCATCATGTAGGTTTACAAGTACATATTAAGAAGAAGAAGAAAAAACATTAATAACATATCAATATTGACACATCATTTGTTTGTGATGTAAATCTTCAAATGTTGATATCCCACTTAAATTATTTTTGCTTATAGTTATCAATTTTCGGTTCTTTTTGTGGTCTACAATCAAAAAGAGAGCATCCATATTTCCAAATTTAGTTCAAGTCATATGGGTGTTACTCCAAAACGATCAAAGCTTTACTGAAGTCCATCAATATTTAAAGTCGAAATTTCAGTTTTACTAATTAAGGGATAAGCCCAACAATAATATTCATTGACATTTCTTTTGTCAGCACGTATGTGTGCACGTGTTTGTATCTTATTCACATGGGCGTCGCCAGGATTTTTTCTAGAGGTTGGCAAAGCACATTTCCCCCCCCCCAAAAAAAATCCCTATAATTTCCAGCATTTTCCCGATTGATCATTTTTTCGAGGGTGGGCAGGGACATTTGCCCCCCGCCCATTAAATTAACAACAATATGATTTCGCTTCTCTTTTTCTTCTTCTTCTTTTTTTTTTTGCTTGTCCATGGGTGCAAGCGCCCCCCCCCCCCCCCCCCCGTGACGCCAATGCTTATTCAGTAACTCAAATCACGCAAAAAAGGACTGCAAAAGAAATGTCTATACCCAGTCCACATCGATTTGCTTCCTCAAAAAAACCCCAAAATGTACGTATTTGTAGCTTAAGTTTGACTACCTCTAAAATATCATTTCGTAAGTTATTTTCTAAAAGCAAGTTTATAAAGCACTTTCATTTATCTTTTTAACATTAAAACATGTCAACAATCTTCTGGTTTCAATAATGCCCGTCACATCTCTCACATTACTTTATTACATATTTTTACAATATCAAATATCTCAATCAGTGGCGTAACTAAGGAGGCATGGCATGGCCCCCCTCAACCCCCTAAGTTTCATTTATCTTTTAACATAAAAACAAATGTAAAACAATCTTCTGGTTTCAATAATGCCCGTCACAAATATCTTGCACATTACTTTACTGCATATTTTTACAATATAAAATATCTCAAGTGGCGTAACTAAAGGGGGCATGGCCTGCCCCCCCCTCTCCCTCCCCACCCCCACCCCACCCCCTTGCACCAACCGTCAGAGTGTCTTAAACTTTGACCAAAAACATTGTGTTCCCCTACAGAAAATGAGCCCTCCCCACGTTTCCCTTCAAGTAAAACCCCAGTTATTACGCTACTGAGTACTGATCTCAATCGAACCATGATGGGGATCGTGTCACACCTTCATGACACGAACGCTCTTTAAAACTAAACTTTCTCTGCAGCGGACTGTCAATTCTCGGAAAACGCAATTTTTGGGGGTAGCTTTTACAATATTTTCAGTTCATTTAACTTGTAAAAATGCTGTTCGCCGTCTGCCCAGACATACCTTGGCTACTCGATTGTGTTACAATCTTATCATCACCAATTTATCTTTACACAACGACTTTTACGTTTGACTGATTCCTTCCAGATGAGCAATTTGGTTTGATAGAGATTTTTTTGTCAAAAGAAAAGAAAGTCACGGCTAAAGTTCATTCCAACGTTACAGTGCTACAGGGATTTTTACCGACCGAACCAAAAGCCTTTTACTTTTTTGTTCAAGCCCTTTTGCCTTTGACCTTTGACATTTTCACCATAACCTTTGACCTCAGCTCCCGGATGCCGAGTCCACTTTGACCATGATATCGGTTGCTGATTCACAATTTTGCAGTTGTTTTTGCAATTTTTTTTATACATGTGCACCATTTTGTTACTCATTTCCACATCCCGGTGGAAATTCATTGTACAGTATTCACATCACAAAACTATATGCAAAATGGTCTTGGAAGAAAGTGTCCACAAGTTTTTCAGATGCACAAACTGACCACGAGTAAGGGACTGGTCCTTCAAGTATTTTTGTCAGCAACCAATGGTTTTGTTCTGGTCTTCTTGGACCTTACGATCAGGGAACTTAACGAGTAAAGTTTTGATCATACCACACTCTTCGACACCAGACTAATCGATACCAGCATCAGACCTCGACGTGGGACATCTTGCGACCACAGTTGCAGTTATTAGAGGACTGGAGGGGTGGGTAGGAGTCATTCAAGGGTTTGATGAGAACGTCATCTTCTCCAAAGCCAGACTCAGGGGACGTCACCGACATTTGGGATTCGTTATACCGCTTACGGGCTGAGATCGGTGTTAGCTCGGCGTACTCGTTCTGCTGTACCGGCTCCGCGATCTTGGGCAAGGGGCGACCGGCTTGACTGTGGGCCGAGTCGCTGGGCTTGCGTTCCTTGATGGGGGATGAGTCAAGGCGCTTGGCGGGACGGTGGGTAGGAGACCCATTGCTGGGGCTGCGGTACTCATGGTGGCCATGATCATGACGGAGGGGTTTTGCCTAGGGAGTCGACACTGTACTTCCTGTGGGTAGGGGAGTCTCGAGAGTGCGACCTGTTAATGTTGACCAGAGCAGAGGCTGAGTCCAAGCTTACGCTGTCGAACATGTCCCTGCTGTGGGAGCGACTACGATTGAGTTCATAGTCGACACGGTCGAGATAAGGCGTGCCTGTCCGAGAGATGCCACCAAAGGAAGCTAAGGAATGCACGTCAGCGTGGATGTTGTCTAGATCAGTCACTGTGATGACGGCTTGGGTCGGTCGCTTCTTCCTCTTAACGACAAAGATGACCAAAGCGATGGTCAGTAGCAGCAAGGCCGCAGCTATCAGTATGAGAATGATGACGTAAGGAGCTGTGATCAGGGAGCCTGATTTAGGCTCAGGAGTGGCTGGAGGCGGGGCTTTGGTTGGGACCACAATGGGTGGTGTTGGGCGCGGGGGAGGCGTGGTTTTCTTGAAGACATCAATGGCGAAGGAGGCATTGAGTGCTCCTAGACCGTTCCTTGCCTCACAGACAACCACAGTGCCTTCATCCTCGTAAGCCACATCTCTCAGGACCCATAAATTACCGGTAGCCCCGGGTCTATCCACTCTGCTCGCTTGACTCTCTCCAATCTCTGGGCTTGGCGGGGTGATGTACCAAGTATAACTGATATCCGACATTGGGTTAGCCGTCGCACCGCAGATCAGGAAAAGAGTCCCACCCTCCTTAGGAACAAGCGGCGTGGCTGAGATGGTCGTCTCTACGGGCGGGTAGACCACATCAAGAGGTCCTACTTCGCACATCCTCGGTTCTGGAAGGAGTTCGTGCGTCAAGGTGCAGATGAAACTCCTCCCGTCGTCCGCCACGGTGACATTCCTGGCGAAGTTCAGCTCAATAAACCCTGGAGTTGACTCGGTCAGTTTTACTGGGAGCTCTGCTCCGTCCAGGGTCCAGTTTAGACGCGCTGCCGGCTCCCCCCTCTCCGTGGAGCAGCCAAGTTCACCTGCTGACCGACTTGTAACCCCGTGGTGCTACGGTAATCAGGAAAACATTGCGGGTAACCTTCTCCTGGTGGATGCTGAACTATCAGTATCGCCGGGTCTGAAACGATGGGCTCACCCCCTGACGACGGCGCGCGGAGCTGGCACTGAAACGGGGCGTTGTCCGATGTCAAAACATCAGTGATCATCAGGTTGTAGTCAGTGCCTTGGATGGAATCACCAGCTATGGAGTATCTGGCAGAGGGTACTGCTGAGGCTATAATGAACCGATCGCTACTGATCACTTTGTTGCTTTGATCCAGTTGACCGTGTACATACCCTTGTTGACGACTTTGCAGTGCAGGATAGCGGTACGTCCTGCCACGACGGTGGTCGTTTGAGGAGCGATCTCAATCCTCGGCTGGGCTTCCACTGCTGTCAGACAGAGTAGCAGACCCCACAGCACACTGGGTGATATAACCCAGAATGTACACATCATCACAAATTCGTCAATTAGTCAAGTTCGAATTAAAAGGTGATTTCACTCTTCACTTACAATCAAGCAGATCAAAATCTAGTGTGAAATATGTTTGTATCAAAGTACACCCACAAAAGAGTTTTCAAGAAGTTATATAATCACACATCAATCAAGACACTCCAACAAATCAAAATATAAGTCCAGTCTCAAAATTGTATCTGAATTCGGTATCTCCAAGAAGCGCATCCATACACTAGTAGCAACTCGTAAAACAATGGAAATTGTCACAATGCTGAACCTGCACTAGTGTCTAATCTAAACATCGCAATGAATCTGCTGATGGGTTATCTAGCTATAAAAGGACAGGCATCGGGTGTACATCCGCCCACTGTTTCCTGCTTGGGTGTTGTCTGAGCTGTGTTTCTGTTCCGTTCTAGCTACCGCAGTGAGATCGTTTACGGAAGCCGCAACTAGGATGATAGGGCTGGATTCCAAGGTGATTGTTGTGTGATCAAATGTAAATAGGCCTACTCCGCCTGGAAAACGATCATCCAATTCTGTAAATTATGATGCAATCAAGTTTTGGTTTTTCGTGGTCATTGTTACCGATCAGAAATTCCAAATATTGACTTTTTCTTTTTAAAAAGATATTTTTTAAAAGTATCTTTTAAGTATTTTTTGCTGTCTCATGCCACATCCACCTCAGGGTGCAACCCAGTAAGTAGGTCAGAGAGCCGTCCGCCGAACTCATGAATTATAAAAGTTAGCATATACACATGTACTCTCAAAATTTTAAGAGTTCTGAGAGACATGGAATTTGGGGATTGGAGACATAAAATGGCCCTGTACCTCTTGCCTGGACTTGGGGCTTCCAATTCTGAGCATTTTTGATGCAATTGGGTCCGAAAGTGAAGCTATTTAGCCATGTGGTGGAAGGATCCTTTTTCAAAATGGCTACCAGTTTGGGAAACAAAATTCGTTTTAGGGTGGTCTTCTTTGGCTGAGATTTCTCAAAAAGTCATCGGTTAACCCACCAAAAGTTGAAAAGAAAATGAAAGATGACGTGTTGATTATCATATTTCTGTGCAGCCGAACACCTGTGAGAGTTCTGAGTATTTAAACAAATAATTGAAGTATAGGGATTTATCACTCGTGGCTATGGGGATTTACTTACTGGGTTGCAGCCTTCACAATCTGTGGAAATCCACATCCAGTGCCTGGCCCTTCGATTCTGCCTCCTCCTAAAACAAACAAACAAACAAATACATGGAATCGAATTTCTGATGTGTTTTTTGCAAGCCGTCATAAACTGCAGATCCGACAATGACAGGTGTTGTTTTCCAGGATATCGACTTTAAAGGGAATTTGTTGGGAATTGGATGTCATGTTTATATGTTGGAAAAGTGCCAAGTTAGAGATTTTGGCATGACTTATCAATTATTTCTATGACTGTCCAAAAAAGAAGAAAAATACACAAACTGACAGGCCGGCCTACGTTTTGGAGGCACTATGGAATCAAATATTTATTTTTAATCCAGTATAGTCAGGCATGCACTGGGAAGTCACACAAAAAAAGAGGAAATTCAAATCTTTCCAAGACTTTGTAGGGTGTTTTGCTATTTTTAATGGCACACATGGGAAGTAAACAAAAAGAGGAAATTAGCTGATCCAAGGAACAGTTGCAAGCCTGTATAGTACACAAATTCAACATAACGTAATAAAAAATGATGCCCTGTAAAATCTGTAAACACTGACAATAAATACATATTTACATATATTTAAAACAGTAGGAAAATTAATTATTCAAATTGGATTCAGGAAATACATGAATACATGAAATATTTATCAGAATAAAACTTGAGAAACCAATATTTTCCATGACAATTTCTCTTTATGTACACAAGTTAAAGGTAATGGACACCATTTGAAAACAAAAATAAACATTTTGTGCCAATTCAAGGAACAACAAATGTGAAGCAGGGTATTGAAAAACTAACCTGTTGAAATTTCAGCTCAATACATATTCCTTTTGGGAAAACTGTGAAAGTACATCTTTGTTTTTCTTGACAAGAAAAAGAGGGGTCCGTTGAATGCCCTCCGTCCCTTCCAAACTGTTCATTGATACTTTTTGACTTGAAACCTTTTGTGGTTTGATCCCAGTTTGTGACTTGGGAAAATGGTTCTCATTTTACAGATATGGAACCGATTGCAAATTCCGCCGTCTATTAAACCATCATAGGAAAAGATGCTAATTTCTCTTTTCTTGAAAATGACAGCATACCAGGAGCTGCGATTTCACAGGATGCTTTCCATTAGTTACTTTACAATCAAGTAGGACATTTCTACAAGCATGAATCAATCCCCACAATCTTATTAATCCCCACATCTATCTTATTGGTTTGTCTGTTAACAAGATAACTCAAACAGTTATGGATGTATTTGCACAAAAAAAATCGATTAGATTTTGGAAGTGATCCGGATCTGGGTCTGGATGCAGGATTTATTTCAAGTGTTCTTCACCATTTATGCGAGTGTTTCTTTTGGGTGTACTCACAATACGGCAGAGAATTGTTTAGCCTTGGTGGAGGTTTGCGCTCTCTGCGTGCTTGCTAGTTCTAACTTGGTCTCTCACTTTTGACTCACCCTGTACAGTTAGTTACACAAGTGCCAGTGGAGAATCCACTTCATTTCATTTCAAGAAACAAGTAATTTATTATAATAATAAAAAAACTCCTAGTCTGACATTTGCAAATCATTTATGATGCAAAAGCTCAAGTCAGGGGAAAGGGGATTAGAATATGTAAAGATTTCTAAATCCCAGTGAGTATTGATGGGTCAGTTGTGTGCCCGACAAATCAGGGAGTAGAAAGAGCTGTCATGAAACACTCTTCATTTTCATCTTGTTGGCGGACACGACGGATATTTCCTCATTCCAGACTCGGTAGAAACTTTCCGTAGTTTGTCCAGAAGGAACTCAAACCCTTGGCTTCCTGTAAATACTAAGGAAGAAAAACGTGTGCATTTCCGTTAAAACAAACAAACAAAATGAAAACTCGTTAGGAGAAAACAATCCGCTTGTGACGAGTTCGGGGTATCAACTTTAATTTTTACGTGTGGAAAACTAATTTAATGATTGGGTCTTCTGCACAGAATTACTGTCATGGCGTTGTTGAGCGGCCACCTGAAAGTATGTTTTTTTTTATATGTATATTTTTATATTTATGTGGAGTGCCGTGGCCTCGTGGTCTGGACTGGAGCATTGAATTCGTGGTCTGCGGGTAATTCTGCAGGTTGTGGGTTCGAGTCCAGCCTGGGGTCTGGTGCGTGTGCCCTTGGGCAAGGCACTTTGTCACTCATTGCTTCTCTAGATCTCCTCCCATGGAGTTGTGGGTACCTTGCTGTGATTGATTCTAGCTGCTTTGCGCCGAAATGACAGCATCGAGCAGTGTATACTCCCCAGGCAGCTGAGATTGTCTTTAGAATGTTTCATTGACCCAAATGAGCAGGGTAATAAATAAATGATGTAGCGCCTTGAGCAGCAGTACTTTATAAACGCACAATATATTTTCTCAGATGATGATGCAGAGGCCCAAAATTGAACAAACAAAAAAAAACAAATTCGGAAAAAAAGAATGAAAATTCGTTGGGATGATATGTTGAAGAGCCCAGAAAATATACAGGAAAGAATGTTGCAATCTGACGCCACATTTTTCTTCATTATCATCTCAATAATATAAAGGTCAGTCATTGCAAAAATGTTGAAAAGACATAAATCTGGAACTGAAAAATTTTCAATACTCAATTTTCTTGACTCTTCATAGACTTTGTACACAACCAAAGAAGTGGCGTCTGAATACTACATACTTTCCAATATGTATACTTCAGATTTGAAACAATGACACGAATAAAAGAACATTAATCAAAACAGCTCCATCAGCTAAAGGTTTCGAGGGCTAAACTCCTATTTTGAAGTCCAGCTCAACCGGGTTCCTCCCCTACAACGAAGTCGTAAGTAACCGCCCATCTACCCGTCATGCATCCTTATGATCCCAAACTCATGAAAACGATCACTGTTTTGTTCTCGGAAGCCGAGAACAATGAACACTGACTAAACCCAATAAGAACAAAAAATAAGAAACTTTATGTAAGTTAATTTTACTTAATATATTTTATTGCAAAATTAAAAGTTCTCAGATATATATAAAAAAAAAATTAAAATTATAAAAATCATCATATGATATGGTTTTACAAGTACATATTAAGAAGAAGAAGCAAAACACATTAATCACATATCAATATTGACACATCATTTTTTTTGTGATGTAAATCTTCAAAAGTTGATATCCTGCTTAAACTATTTTTGCTTAAAGTCATCAATTGTCGGTTCTTCTTGTGGTCTACACTCAAAAAGAGAGCATCCATCTTTCCAAATTTAGTTCAATTCATGTATGTCACTCTAAAAAGATCAAAACTATACTAAGTTCCATAAATATTTAAAGTCGAAATTTCAGTTTTACTAATTAAGGGATAAGCCCAACAATAATATTCATTGACATTTCTTTTGTAAGCACGTATGTGTGCATGTGTTTGTATCTTATTCACATGGGCGTCACCAGAATTTTCTCTAGAGGGGGCAAAGCATATTTTCCCCCAAAAGATCCCTATATTTTTCAGCATTTTCCCGATTGACAATTTCTTTCGAGGGTGGGAAGGACATTTGCCCCCCCCCCCCACCCCCACCCATGAAATTAACAACAATATGATTTCGCGCCTCTTTTTTTCTTCTTTTTTTTCCCCCTCTTTTTTTGGGGGGAGGGGGGGGGTTGTTTGCTTGTCCAGGGGGGCAAGCGCCCCTTGCCTCCCCCCCCCCCCCCCCCGTCGCGACGCTCATGAGCGTGAGCTTATTCAGTAATTCAAATCACGCAAAAAAAAGATTTGCGAAAGAAAGGTCTTTACCCAGTCTACATCGATTTTGTTCCTCAAAAAAATTTTTGTGTGTTTTTAGCTTAAGTTTGACTACCTCTAACATATCATTTCGTAAGTTAGTTTCTAAAAGCAAGTTTATAAAGCACTTTCATTTATCTTTAAACATTAAAAAATGTCAACAATCTTCTGGTTTCAATAATGCCCGTCACAAATATCTTGCACATTACATTTATTGCATATATTTTACAATTTCAAATATCTCAATCAGTCACGTAACTAAGAGGGGCATGACATGCCCCCCCCCCCCCAATGCACCAACCGTCAGATTGTTTTAAACTATGACCAAATTCATTAATTTTGTGTGCCCCTATCAAAAATGAGTCCTCCCCAAGTTTCCCCTTCAAGTGAAACCCCAGTTACGCAACTGATATCAATCGAACTTAATGACGTCATGATGGGGATCGTGTTACTTCATGATACGAATAGTCAGGTGGCTTAGATCTAATTTTCGTCAAGATCGTGACCAACTGGTCCAAAACACCAAACTTGGCAGGTAGATTCTTATTGACCTAGAGAAGATATTTAGAAGGGGTGACACCTGAAATTCTTTTAGGAAGGGTGCCTTATTTGCATAAATCGTTAATCCCTGTCGTGTAATATATTTATTCCCATATTTGGGTATATTTCTATTTTTTTATTTTTTTGAAAAGTGTATTCTGGCGATTCTACTTACATATCTTTACTTAAATAACATTTTCCAAAGCATATAAGTGACTGAATAATTATGAGGACATAGTAACGATCCAAATGGCTACTATTATGCCCTAAAATTGCGCGCATTTACCTTGTCTCCAGATATCATCAATTAGTCTTGCTAAACATCAGCATTGATGAACTTCAAATTCACCAAGTAGCTTACTGGTACAGTTACCCTATTAAAACCTTATGCAAAATCATGTGAACAATGATAACATTGTGATATTTAGCCCAGAAAACAAAAACTGGGAAATAACGAGGTGTCCATAAATTGGGCTAACAAGTAGGTGAAGGGTTGCCTAACATGGAACACTGGAACAAGTTCAAGGAAATTCCAAAATTATTGTTGAGAAAACGTTTTGGCGTAGACAAAATTATTGTAAACAACAATTATAATCTCTTATTTAGGGGGATTTCGTTGAACTTGTTCAAGTCCCCACGTTACCCTTCCCGTACTAGCCCAATTTACGGACACCACATTTTCTCCCCTTTTTTGGTCTTTTGGGCTAAACATCAAGATGTTATCAATTTTCACTTGATTTCCCACTTATTTTTGTTAGGGTAACTATGCCAGTAAGTAACTTTGTGAATTTGAAGCTCATCAATACCCACGTTTGGCGAGACTAGTTGATGATATATGAGGAAAAGGTAAATGCGCGTAACTTTAGGGTAAAATGGTAGCAATTTTTTTGTTTATTATGTCCTCCTAATTATTCAGTCACTTATATGTTTTACAAAATGTTATTGAAGTAAGAATATGCAAGTAGAATCACCAAAATACACTTTGCAAAAAAAAAAAAAAATTAAAAATATACCCAAATATGGGAATAAATATATAACACGGCAGGGATTAACGATTTATGCAAATTAGGCACCCTTCCCAAAAGAATTTCAGGTGTCACCCCTTCTAAATATCTTCTCTAGGGCTATAAGAATCTATCTGCCAAGTTTGGTGCTTTGGACCAGTCGGTCACGATTCCGACCATATGCCACCTGACTAGAACGCTCTGTACAAGTAAACTTTCTCTGCAGCAGACTGTCAATTTTCGGAAAACGCAAACAAAAAATACAACTTTTCGTCCGCTTTTACTCTTTTTAGTATATTTTCAGTTCATTACATTATTTTGTAAAAATGCTGTTCTCCGTCTGCTCAGACATACATTGGCTACTCGATTGTTTTGCAATCTTATCGTCACCAATTTATCTTTACACCACGACATTCACGTTTGACTGATTCCTTCCAGATGAGCAATTTGGTTTGATAGAGATTTTTTTGTCAAAAGAAAAGAAAGTCACGGCTAAAGTTCTTCCCAACGTTACAGTGCTACAAGGATTTTTACCTACCGAACCAAAAGCCTTTTACGTTTTTGTTCAAGCCCTTTTGCCTTTGACCTTTGACATTTTCACCATTACCTTTGACCTCAGCTCCCGGATGCTGAGTCCACTTTGACCATGATATTGGTTACTGATTCGCAATTTTGCAGCTGTTTTTGCAATTTTGTTTTTCATACATGTGCACCATTTTGTTACTCATTACCACAGCCAGGTGGAAATTCATAGTATTCACATCACAAAACTATATGCAAAATAGTCTTGAGTGGCAGAAAGTGACCAAAAGTCCTTCAGATGCACAAACTGACCACGAGTAAGGGACTGGTCCTTCACGTATTTTTGTCAGCAACCAATGGTTTTGTTCTGGTCTTCTTGGACCTTACGATCAGGGAACTTAACGAGTAAAGTTTTGATCATACCGCACTCGACTCTTCGACACCAGACTAATTGATACCAGCATCAGACCTCGACGTGGGACATCTTGCGACCACAGATGCAGTTATTAGAAGAATGGAGGGGTGGGTAGGAGTCATTCAAGGGTTTGATGAGAACGTCAACGATTCGTTATACCGCTTACGGGCTGAGATCGGTGTTAGCTCGGCGTACTCGTTCTGCTGTATCGGCTCCGCGATCTTGGGCAAGGGGCGACCGGCTTGACTGTGAGCTGAGTCGCTTGGCTTGCGCTCCTTGATGGGGGATGAGTCAAGGCGCTTGGCGGGACGGTGGGTAGGAGACCCATTGCTGGGGCTGCGGTACTCATGGTGGCCATGATCATGACGGAGGGGTTTGCCTAGGGAGTCGACACTGTACTTCCTGTGGGTAGGGGAGTCTCGAGAGTGCGACCTGTTAATGGAGGCTGAGTCCAAGCTGACGCTGTCGAACATGTCCCTGCTGTGGGAGCGACTACGATTGAGTTCATAGTCGACACGGTCGAGATAAGGCGTGCCTGTCCGGGAGATGCCACCGAAGGAAGCCAAGGAATGCACGTCAGCGTGGATGTTGTCTAGATCAGTCACTGTGATGACGGCTTGGGTCGGTCGCTTCTTCCTCTTAACGACAAAGATGACCAAAGCGATGGTCAGTAGTAGCAAGGCCGCAGCTATCAGTATGAGAATGATGACGTAAGGAGCTGTGATCAGGGAGTCACCAGATTTAGGCTCAGGAGTGGCTGGAGGCGGGGCTTTGGTTGGGACCACAAGGGGTGGTGTTGGGCGCGGGGGAGGCGTGGTTTGCTTGAAGACATCAATGGTGAAGGAGGCATTGAGTGCTCCTAGACCGTTCCTTGCCTCACAGACAACCACAGTGCCTTCATCCTCGTAAGCCACATCTCTCAGGACCCATAAACTTCCGGTAGCTCCGGGTCTATCCTCTCTGCTTGCTTGGCTGTCTCCAATCTCTGGGCTTGGCGGGGTGATGTACCAGGTATAAATATCCGAGATTGGGTTAGCCGTCGCACCGCAGACCAGGACAAGAGTCCCGCCCTCCTTGGGAACAAGCGGCGTGGCTGAGATGGTCGTCTCTACGGGCGGGTAGACCACATCAAAAGGTCCTACCTCGCAAGCCCTCAGTTCTGGCATAAGTTCGTGCGTCAGGGTGCAGATGAAACTCTTCCCGTCGTCCTCCACATCGACATTGATGGCGAAGTTCAGTTTAATATACCCAGGTGACTCGGTCAGTTGTGCTGGGACCTCCGTTTCGTCGAGAGTCCAGTTCAGACGCGCTGCCGGCTCTCCCCTCTCCGTGGAGCAGCTGAAGTTCACTTGCTGACCGACTTGTAACCCCGTGGTGCTACGGTTATCAGGGGAACATTGAGGGCAACCTTCCCCTGGTGGATGCTGAACGATCAGATACGCCGATTCTGAAACAATGTCCTCACCCCCCGACGGTGGCGCACGGAGCTTGCAACGGAACGGGACGTTGTTTTCCGTAGTAAAAACCTCAGTTATCATCAAGTCGTAGTTGCCTTGGATGGGGTCACCGACTATGGAGTATCTAGTAGAGGGAACTGCTGTGGATATAATGGACCCATCGTTACTGATTATTTTGTTATTTTTGATCCAGGTGACCGTGTACATTCCCTTGTTGACGACTTTGCAGTACAGGATAGCGGTGCGTCCCGCGACGACGGTGGTCGTTTGAGGAGCGATCTCAATCCTCGGCTGGGCACCTACTGCTGCCAGACACAGTAGCAGACCCCACAGCACACTCGTCGATACAACCCTAGATGTACACATCATCACAACTTTGTCAATCAGTCAAGTTCAAATTAAAAGGTGATTTCACTCTTTACTCACAATCAAGCAGATCAACATCTAGTCTGAAATATGTTTGTATCAAAGTACATTCACAAAAGAGTATTCAAGAAGTCACACATCAATCAAGACACTCCAACAGATGAAAATGTAAGTCCAGTTTCTTGTAAGTGAATTCGGTATCTCTAAGCAAAGCATCCATACACTAGTAACAACTCGTAAAACAATGGAAATTGTCACAATGCTGAACCTGCACTAGTGTCTAATCTAAACATCGCAATGAATCTGCTGATGGGTAATCTAGCTATAAAAGGACAGGCCACGGGTGTACATCCACCCACCGTTTCCTTTTCTTTCAAGTATTTTTTGCTGTCTCATGCCACATCCACTTCAGGGGTGCAACCCAGTAAGTAGGCCAGAGAACCGTCCGCCGAGCTCACGAATTATAAAAGTTAGCCTATACTCTCAACATTTTAGAGTTCTGAGAGGCATGGAATTTGGGGATTGGAGACATAAAATGGCCCTGTACCTCTGGCCTGGACTTGGGGCTTCCAATTCTGAGCATTTTTTGATGAATTGGGTCCGAAAGTGAAGCTATTTAGCCATGTGGTGGAGGGATCCTTTTTCAAAATGGCTACCAGTTTGGGAAACATAATTCGTTTTAGGCTGGTTTACTTTGGCTGAGAATTTCTCTCAAAGTCATCGGTTAACCCACCAAAAGTTGAAAAGAAAATGAAAGACGTGGCTATGGGGATTTATTTACTGGGTTGCAGCCTTCACAATCTGTGGAAATCCACATCCAGTGCCTGGCCCTTCGATTCTGCCTCCTCCTAAACAAACAAACAATACATGGAATCGAATTTCTGATGTGTTTTTGCAACCCGTCATAAACTGCAGACCGGACAAATGGGACAATGACAGGTGCTGTTTTCCAGGATATCGACTTAAAGGGAATTCGTTGGGAATTGGATGTCATGTTTATATGTTGGAAAAGTGCCAACTTATGGATTTGAGCATGACTTTTCAATTATTTCTATGACTGTCCAAAAAAAAGGAGAAGCAAAATATACAAACTGACACGCAGGCCTTTGTTTTGGAGGCACTATGGAATCAAATATTTATTGTTAATCCAGTATAGTATACAAATTCAACATAAAAAAATTATAATAAAACACGATGCCCTGTAAAATCTGTAAACACAGACAATAAATACATATTTACATATACTTAAAACAGTAGGCAAATTAATTATTCAAATTGGATTCAGGAAATACATGAATACATAAAAATATTTATCAGAATAAAACTTGAGAAACCAATATTTTCCATGACAATTTCTCTTTATGTACACAAGTTAAAGGTAATGGACACCATTTGAAAAAAAAATTAAACATTTTGTGCCAATTCAAGGAACAACAAATGTGAAGCAGGATATTGAAAAACTAATCTGTCGAAATTTCAGCTCAAATACATATTCCTTTTGGGAAGACTGTGAAAGTACATCTTCGTTTTGATCGACAAGAAAAAGAGGGTCCGTTGAATGCCCTCCGTCCCTTCCAAATTGTTTATTGATACTTTTTGACTTGAAACCTTGTGTGGTATGATCCCAGTTTGTGACTTGGGAAAATGGTTCTCATTTACAGATATGGAACTGATTGCAAATTCCTCCGTCTAAACCATCATAGGAAATGATGGTAATTTCTCTTTTCTTGAAAATGACAGCATACCAGGAGCTGCGATTTCACAGGATGCTTAAATGATCACATTGGTGACTTTACAATCAGGTAGGACATTAAATTTTCTGCAAGCATGAATCAATCCCCACAATCTTATTAATCCCCACATCTATCTTATTGGTTTGTCTGTTAACAAGATAACTCAAACAGTTATGGATGTATTTGCACATAAAATTCGATTAAATTTTGGAAGTGATCCGGATCTTGGTCTGGATGCAGGATTTATTTCAAGTGTTCTTCACCATTTATGCGAGTGTTTCTTTTGGGTGTACTGTACTCACAATATGGCGGGGAATTGTTTAGCCTTGGTGGAGGTTTGCGCTTGCTTGTTCTGACTCGGTCACTCACTTTTTGACTCGCCCTGTACAGTTAGTTACACAAGTGCCAGTGGAGAATCCACTTCATTTCATTTTAAGAACAAATCATCATAATAATAAAAAACCTCCAAGTCTGACATTAGCAAATCATTTATGATGCAAAAGCTGAAGTCAGGGGAAAGGGTTTGAATATTGAAAGATTTCCAAATTGCAGTGAGTGTGGATGGGTCAGTTGTGTGCCCGACAAATCAGGGAGTAGAAAGTGCTGTCATGAAACACTCTTCATTTTCATCTTGTTGGCGGACACGACGGATATTTCCTCATTCCAGACTCGGTAGAAACTTTCCGTAGTTTGTCCAGAAGGAACTCAAACCCTTAGCTTCCTGTAAATACAAAGGAAGAAACATGTGTGCAGTGACAAGGAAAACCAAATATGGAATATAAAATCAGGATATTGTAAGGCTGTGCATTTTTTTTATAATTTAGTATTTGATTATTCGTGGACTTGATCAAAATACTCAAAATGTGCTAATCAAGTTTAACATGCGCCAGCCTTAAAGGGAATGTACAGGATTTGCTTTTGCTGTAATTTTCAGAAATAAATGGATTTGGAGGGAAAAGTATGTTATAGCAAATATTGTTACATTGGCTTGTTTCATGTTTTGGGTTCGTAGATGCTGGAAGAACAAAGAAAACCACTCATGTTCTTGTAGTCTGATTCCCTGACCCCACTTAAGATGCAACAGAGCAATTTATTGACTTTGGGGAAATGTAAGGTCAGGGAATCAGTCTAGAATGCTTGTACCCCTTCACAGGTGTGTAATCAATTGGAAAGCAAATGCGGAACAATTAAATAAAAAAAAACAAGGAGCAGAATTGAAAAAAATCCAGTTTTCTCAAATGCTGGTTGGCCAACCAGCTTTGGAAATTGATTCAAAAATACCACTTTACTTTAAAATGTCGGCACACCAGGTGCCATGATTTTACGGGATGTTTTAGACTGTCATTCCCTAACAGTCCAGTAAGAAATTTCGTGATAATTTGATCATTTTGTTTTTTGATGATTGCAAATGTGGTATCTTCCCTTTAACTGGTCACTGATCAGGTATTCGCATGCTCCTGAAGTTGTTGAAGAATGACAAAGATATAAGTAATGTAAAGTAGAGGTAGTGAAATGACTGATATTTAACCAATTTTTTAAAAAGAAAATTGGGAGACCATTAGCAACTGATGCATTCCATTTCGGCTGGTGTATGGCACATCTAAAAATTTGATTGGTATGTTGTGAATATTCAATCAAATCCAACTTTGAATAACTGAATACCGAAACAGTCAAACATACTGAGCATTAAGTCCCACCCAAATGTTCTCTATTTTTTTTTCTTTGTTGCATAAGCTCTCAAAAAGCATTCAGTACACTGTTCTAAAAACAATTTATCAGTCAAGTGCAAAACCAAATACCAAAATGTACATCGCATAACATGGCAAATTTTCTACTGAATGAAAACTAAGAAATTGTCACGTTCGTAAGAATGAAACATTAGATCAATGCGTTCATTATGGAGCTATGTACAGGCTGGATAAATAAAACGAAACCGAGATATTATTGCTAATTGGAACAGAAGTAGGGCACATGTGAATCAAAGGGAGATAGCCTCTGTTAGGGTTGAATCTCCTCTTTAAAATGACACCCTGATCATGTGATTACATTCACGGCTGTCTGGGCAGTGACCAATTTCATGAAAGGGTCTATAAGACTTGTGCCACTTTTCATGGTTAAATCTCTTTTTTTCCCCCACCTGCCTTGATTGGCAACCATAGCCTTTCACTCTGTGACAACTGACAACAAAAACCACAATTGAAAAGTGGCGCAAGTCTCTTAATAGACCCTTTCATAAAATCGGTCACTGCTCAGTCAACCATGAATGTAATGACATGACCAGGGTGTCATTTTAAAGAGGAGATTCAACCCTAACAGAGGGTATCTCTGTTTGATTCACATGTGCCCTACTTCTGTTCAAATTAGCAATAATATCTCAGATTTTTTTTTTATCCGCCCTGTATAATGCTCTGAAGAGGAACTATTTCTTGTCCTATTCTACAGAAATCCAGGGTTTATTTTTTCCCACAGTCCAGTATCAGTTCTGTATATTATTATTTGCTACTAGCTTCCTTGTTGATAGTGGAACTCTTTTATTGCCAGAAACCCCCCCCCCAAAAAAAAAAATGATGCCATAGAGTCAGAATGCGTGGGATGTTTGTAGAAAAAACTGCATGTCATTTCCCTTTGAATAGGCGTAATGAAGCGGACAAAAACTTGAAACGCCCAGAACTGACTTTCCATTGAATACCACCTATTCAATTTGGTAACAACTTTCCGTGGGAACAACCAGCAACTTATAGAAAAACTGAGGGAGAAAGATAAAGCCAGAGGGAATCTCACCTTTACTCCACATTCAGGCAGTATGCTTTCCAATGTCAAAGGGGACGGTTTGTCAGGACGAGTGTATTTTCCAATTTGGGGATGAACAGAAGGTAGCTCTTTCACCCTGAAAAAAAAATATTAAGAAAAAGAAAAAAAGAACCTTAAATTAGTTTGTGAGTTTCAAAACTTTCACATAATCCAAGGCAAATAGATCTAGTTTCACTTTATGTTGCCAGGGGTTTACAGGATGAACTTTGACCTCATGTTGACCCCCACATGACCTGCAGTTTCTTCCTGACAGAATTACTGTTCAGAAGACAAGAGATCAACTATGGAAACCAGTATCATTTTCTCACCACATTGGCCTTTACATGTTGGTTCTTTTACGTCGCACCAAACTGATCTCAATACGACCCTGAATTCAAAGCCAATTAAACTACTGAATCTATTTTAATATCATGCGGAACTGATGTGACATTTAATTTGCAAGCTGAATGGTTAAATGGTAAAGATATGTCTGTACTTGAGCAGGAGGTCATGGGTTCAGGTCCCTCCCAAGTAATCTTCAGAGAGCTCTGAAATGCAGCTTATAACCCTAACCTTCCCAACTCCCCATCAAAATCCATCTCCCCATTTTCATGATTTTGGGGGTTTTGGTAGGCAAGCCATGAGTACCAAGCCCATCAAAACCCACCTATATGAGTGGCGCACGTCTTGTGATAGATTTCAGCAAATTTGGTCCTGAAGCTAATATGTGAAGCAGGGTCAGTGATGGATTTTGGCGGACTTGGTCCTGTAGTCTGTACTTAGTAAAGACACTAGGGAGTTAGGTTTAAGGACACTCATATACATTTCCCTGAGCTTCAACTTTGCATTTTAGCAAACCAGATTTTCAACAATTTCCAATTGGCCAGATTCCTGAGAGTGGGATACAAACTTTAAAGAGAATATACATCATTTGCTTTTGCTGTAATTTTCAGAAATGGATGGAATTGGGGGGGTTGGAAATATATAGCAAATATAGTTACACTGACTTTTTCGAGGTTTTGGGTTCGAAAATGCTATAAAAACCATGAAAACAATCATTTTTCTGTAGTCTGGTTCCCTGACTCCATATAAGAAGAAACAGAGCAGTTTACATACATTGGGGAATTGTAAGGTCAGACAACCAGTCTAGCTGGTTCGTACCTGTTCATAGGTTTGTAATCAATTGCAAACAAGTGCGATGGTCAATTGGGGCCAGTATTTGAAAAAAAAAGCCAGTTGTTTCCAACGCTGATCGGCCGATCAGCGTTGGAAATTGATACAAAAATACCACTTTTCTTGAAAATGACAGTATACCAGGTGCCATGATTTTATAGGATGCTTTACACTGTCATTCACGAACAGTCCAGCAGGTATTTCAAAATGATTTGGTGGTTTTATTTTTTGATGTTTGCAAATGTTGTATTTTCCCTTTAATACAGATGCCTTATATCACACTGTTATTACTCTATCAACTAGGACTAGTGCGCTGTTTGCTTTCTATTTATTTACTTTTTCTATGTTATTTTACTGGGGTCTCGCATGGAGCTACTCGTCACTTATCAATGAACTGTTCTCCTTATTAGGGATCCTGGAATAAAACCTTCAAAAATGATTTAGTTCACAAAACTCTATAAAGAAAAAGAAATGTTCAGTACAAAAGTGAGTAATTTTGCCACTTTGAGCCAACAAAGATTCAGAAATGAATTGGGCTTGTTTTCAATTTGCATTAAAGTAGGGGACGTTGAACAATAGAGGACAATAGGGTCCACAATTTCCAAAGGTCCACAATTGACGATCGTGTACAGAACATATGGGATGTCTTCCTAAAAAAGTTAGTGTACAAACAAAAGAAGGACAACAGGGGGTCCACGATTGAAGGTGCTTACACACTTGTGTGAGTTACTACAATACAATCAAATTATAGATGGGAGAAAGAACATTGGCATGCTTTGATGTTGGAGTGCATGTACTCCCCTATTTTGAAGAATCAACTAGTCCATATTCCACTGTACGTCAAGTACATTATGATCATAAAAAAACATTCCCTCTGTTCAGCAAGCAAGCCAGACACTATAAAAGGCCACAACCACCTACACAGCTATCAGAGGAATATTTATAGTCCTGGTGGAGTATTGTCAATAATTGCACCATCTTGAAGCATAGTAATTACAGCCTTCATCATGGCAAGTAATTCAATACCAAAATGGAAAGAATTGATCCTGAACAATGAAGAAAACCTCAAGGACTTCAAGCGTTGGTTTTGGACAGGAAAAAATGGCAATGAGTTGATAGATGAACTGAACAAAGGTCAACGTGATCACTCTCAAAACTTCATAAGTCAGGCAAAGAGGCCTATCATATATTGTGATGTTGTAAACTACCCGTTTGACTTGAAGGATAGCCAGGAAGAGTGGAAATTTTGCAAGATCGGGTACACTCAAGTTGACACAACGCCCGGAACTGATAATCGGATGGAGACTGTACAGAGTCTCGTAAATAAACAATACCAGTGTCCGAAAGCTGCAGGTGTGCTCTTCTGCCTCCCCATTCACCCAACTGACTGCACACCAGTTTTGGAGGTGGAAAAAAGGATAAGGGCTGCACTTGGACACAAAGTACCCAAGGAAAAAGCAAAAGAGCTAAACTTTCCTGTGCCAACGGAATGGGTCATTACCACTCAAGGTTTTATCAAGAAAATCAAGCAGAGAATCAAAGCCATGTCCGAAGAACATAAATATGCAAGCACTAGAGTGTTTGAGGCCTGTGAATTTAGCAAGGAAACGAATCCAGTACCAGATGAACTGAAAAACCTCTGCTTTCCAGACGAAGAAGCACTGAAGGAATTTTCACTTAAGATGAGCCAAAGAACCACACCAAGCTCGGAATCCAAGAAATCATCACGCAGGAGCACTGGTGGCACAACCCCAAAGGCAACATCAGAAATAGAAGATGACTTAGGCAAGTTGCGGCTTGATGACGAATAGAGGTAATGGAGCACACCCACCATAGGGAACTATGTCAGGCAAGAAATGTAAACAGTACAAGATGGAAGGAAAATGAGACTGTTAATGAACGTGAATGAGCCCCCTGCCCACCCCCCCCCCCCCCCCCCCCCCCCCCCCCCCCCCCCCCCCCGCCAAGATCCTGGTCAACACTGCAACTGGGTGTTCAACAAAAGCAAGGGGACAAGAAACTATTATGTGGCCTGCAACCGCATACATTCCTATACAACGATTATATAGTCAAGACAGCTCAGATTGATTTTTTTCTCGACAGAGACATCAAACTAAAGAGTAATTTGTGAAATAGATGACAAAGTAATCCAACAATTGCTACTGTAGATAAAGAGTCTAGGAGCTAATCCCATTTGAGTCATGTAGTGTAGTAAGATAGCTCAGTGAAAACCACAAAGGTAAACTGACTGGATGAATGTATGTATCGTAATTAAAAAGTTGAAAAAGATATTGGCTGCTATATGGAGCAATTAGATCCCACTCTAGTCAATGTCTTTGGTCAAATTTATAATAACTGATTAAAAGTTTTCAGTTATCAACTGTCAGTTTTCAGATGTTCATTTTAATTTCCCTCTTCAATTCTTAGTTCTTATTCAAAACAGAAATTAAGACATTGCTATAATCATACTGTGTCTAACTTGTTTTGTGCAATGGATTTCATGTTAATCATTGTACATGTGTTGCTGCAGTGCCATGAGTAATGTACAATGTGCACTTTATACACGTATGTACATGTATGTATGTCCATATATTATTATTATATTCTTAGTTCTTAGGTTTTTTTGTTTTTTTTCATCAGGCAGCTGCGGTATTTCATTCGTTATCAACTGTCAGTTTTCAGATTGTAATCTGATTTTACTTTTCAATTCTTAGTTCTTACTCAAAACAGAGCTTAAGACACAGCTACTTACACAAGCATACTGTGTCTAACTTGTTTTTTTTGTAATGGATTTCAGTTTTCGCAATGTTAATCATTGTACATGTATTGCTGCAGCGCCATGAGTAGATGGATAGAATGTGCGCTTTAATTGTCTATATATTATTATTATAATCTTAGTTCTTAGGTTTTTATTTTCATGAATGTTTACAATGATAAAGAGAAAATAGTACAAGAAAAAAATACATATCTTTCTCAATTGACAGTCAATTTGTAAGTTCGTAATATGTATCAGTTGTTACTTTTCATGAATATCTGCCGGACAAAAAAAATCAAAAAAAAAATCAAAAAAAAAAAAATCAAAAAAAAAAAAAAAAAAATACATTATATCTTACTCAATTGACAGTCAATTTGTAAATTTGTAATATGTATCAGTTGTTACTTTTAATGAATATATGCCGGACGAAAAAATTCAAAAAAAAATTCAAAAAAAAAATAAATCACAAAAAAAAATCACCAAAAAAAATCACCAAAAAAAATATAAGAAAAAATAAAAATACATTTAACCTTCTTTAACATTCCTTATGTTTACTTTTATGAATGGGTGAGAAAGAGAGACAGAAATTTGACTGAAGCTCGCAACAATGTATGTATTTAGGTTATTTCATTAATTATTCAAGTAGTTAGTCAGTTACATTTAAAGGTCACTTTAAAGAGACACTTCCCAAACAAAATTCTCAAGCCACAACACCTTGTGGCTTTTGTGTGGGAAACAAATTCCACACAAAAACACAAAACTGAGATATTTGGTGAGGTATTGTCAAGACTATAATGTTCGGAAACCGTGACAGGTCGATTAGCTAGTTCCGTTGTTAGCATCATTTATATTTACCAATTGATGTCAAATGAACCAGCTGTTTGATTAATCAATACTGTCAATGAAAATGGAATAATGGAATTTAATTTTGTACAAAGTTTAACATCTTTCTATCCTATATTGTAATCATCCAACTGTTTAAACAGTCACAGACAGTCAAAACTCCATCCACTTCCCTGCCATGCCTTTTACACAGGCTAGTCACCAACAGTCAGATCATATTTCGAAGAAGCACTCTGACTAGTCAAACTCAGTCAACAGACAAAAGCAGGCAAGTGGTAGACACAGCTGGCTTATCAATCACCTACAGTCAAGGCATAGCCGTGTCAAGTTACATAAGCAGTCACAGCCAGTCAATCCTGTTCTTTGTTGGCAGGGAGCTTGTGAACTGTTGAAAACAGTCACTTGATTGATTTTAACTGAAAGGACATCTTGGCACAGAATGTGTGTATGCATAGGAGGGTTTTTATTCGAATTTGGTGAATGTTCTCTATTATTTTTATTAATGGTATATTCAGTAAAAAAAAAAAGTACATGTAAGGCCCCCAAAAAAGTCTCCAGTTTCTGGTATGCGCGCGCGTCGCCGTAGCCATGCGCGTCGGCAAAATGAAAAAGTTTTTTTTTTCAATGAAAGATGATGTCTCAAAACCACCAAACTCACTGGTTTGACTGGAATCCTGCTGCTGCACAATTTTAACGTGTTTTTAGATGGGGTTATGATCGAGAATAAGCTTTATGTGGCCTCTCTGGTCTCCCATAATATTAAACTAAATTTAGTCGGGCACCATTTGCAGTCATCAGCCGACATTTGAAGCAAAAAAAACAGGTAAAAACAAAAGAAAAAGCCGCGTCGCCGCACCACTTTTTGGGCAAGCTCCATACCAGAAACCGGAGACTTTTTTTTTTTGGCCTAAGACATATTATGATTGTAGATTATCAAGGTAAACTTATTAGAAATGGATTGTATATGCTGCAAAAAAGCCAATTGTTAAATAAAGATTTAAATCAATTTTAAAAAAAGTACATGTAAGACATATGATTGTAGATTATCAAGGTAAACGTATTAGAAATGGCTTGTATATACTGCGAAGAAAACCAATTGTTAAATAAATATTTAAATCAATTTTTTTTAAAAGTACATGTAAGACATGTGATTGCAGATGATCAAGGTAAACTTTTTAGAAATGGCTTGTATATGGTGCAAAAAACAATTGTTAAATAAAGATTTAAATCAATTAACAGCCAATCAGCCAAACAAACCATCGATGATAATCCCCACTTTGCACTATTGAAAAGTGCAGCTTTTATGATGAATTGGATATATTCATTTACCAAACAAATCCTTTTATTTGTCTCATTCAGTTTTGTGAGATATTTATTCCAAACATGAACCAATTTCACTTTTATGACAAAAAAAATGTTCACTGCAAAATAAGGAAAGATAAACAACGCAAAGGGCCTATAAACTAACACTTTAAAAAAGGATTTTTAAAAAGTACTTGATTTACTTCAATTTTTATTTCTATTCCATTTTGAAGTTGATGAAATTATTTTTAAGGGGTAGAGGAAAAAGCGAACGAGAAATTCTTAGATTACGTGATTAAAAGGTGTACAATTGGAATGTCACTGACTACATGTATAATTACATAGTATGTCATTAGCATTTTCATTAAATCCTAATTATTGATGGAAATAATGGTATTTTTAGTTCTTTTTTAAAGATCTTCGCTGCTAAAAAAGTAGGATGGTTTAAATGATTGTAGATTAGCAGAATGGCTTGTATATTATGCAAAATATTGTTGAAACATCATTAATGATTCTAATTGTTTTAAATGCATTTTTGTTGTGATGGCTTGTTGGCATAAGTCTAAATTTTCACCTGGAAAACAAATTTGTTTGTGAGAAAGAGAAAATAGTTTACCTTAAAAATTTGAAACTTTGCATGGTGGTAGTGTAGACTATTGAGGGTTTGAGGTAACACCATGTGGAAGAATCTCTTTTGAGAAGATGTGTGGTTCTGAAAAGAACCGGCTTCATAGTGAGCACACACCACTCCCCCACCAACAGCATCCACAACTCCACGCCTCAGCGATCAGCCTTCAGCATCCACAACTCCACGCCTCAGCGATCAGCCTTCAGCATCCACAACTCCACGCCTCAGCGATCAGCCTTCAGCGTCCACAACTCCACACCTCAGCAATCAGCCTTCAGCATCCTCAACTATACGCCTCAGCGATCAGCCTTCAGTGTCCACAACTCCACGCCTCAGTAATCATCCAGCCCTAAAAATACAGCCTCATCCACCCTGTCTTGGCTTTCTCCTGGAGACGATCAGAGCATACTGATCAGAACGTCGAGTTTCACAACCAAACGGTTCTTTTCAGAACCACACATCTTCTCAAAAGAGATTTTTCCACATGCTGTTACCATCACAAACCCTCACTACTTTAAGTTTACATTTGTACAACTGTTTACCATATGACATTTGGTATCCATACTGCAGCAAGATACTATTGAAAGAGGCCAAATTTTAACAAAGTTTCTCTCTTCTCCAGACACAATTATTTCTCATGTGCTGCATAATTTTGAGAAAAAAAAAGAATGATCATTGGTCTTAAATGTGGCTTTTCCAAGTCAAACATGCATCTATAAGCCAGAATCTTCATTAGACCATTCCAGAGATACAATAGCTTTTATTTTTAATCAAGAATGCCCAATTTGTGCCGTTTTAATGTTAATTAACACTTGAATTTTAGTTGTCTGTTCAGCAATAAATCATGTATCAGCAAAATAATCAATTGAATGCTAAAGTTCTTAAATGTGTTCATTCTCAAACTGCCTTAAAATGTAGGAGACAACATCCTAGGTTTCAACATGTCATGAGACATCCCTCCTCTCCCCCCCCCCCCCCCAGCAGTCCTGTTTGCCCCAAAAGTCCTGTACTTTTCCAGCATGTTCTCAATTTATCAGTGTTTCGAGGGTGGGCAGGGGGACATTTGCCCACCCACCGACACCCCCCCACCCCATCAAATTAAAAGCAATATGACTTTGCACCTATTTTTCTTTCTTTCTTCCCCCCCCCCCTGAGCCCTTGCGACGCCCATGCAACCATCAAACTCCCCACTCGTCTGTTGTAAAAACATTCATTTTAATTAAAGCAAAATTTACTGTTTGTTGTTTTAGGAGGCAAGTTTTTGATGACTTTTGTGGAGCAAATTTTTTGTACTACTGGATATGAAATACACCCGGGACCAAAGCATGAGCAAATCAGCATAAAAAAGTGCAAAATGGAATGTTCCCCGACCGACTGACCAACTGACCCCATTCTGAAACCGACATGTAATCGGAAGCAGAACCATTTTTGTTGGCCTTACTCAGTCTTTCTACAACCTATTTCAGACAAAAAAAGTTACTTTCGCATAGTTGAATTGAACTTCAAAGGAATTTGGAGTTGTTTTGGGTAAAATCATGGCATTCTAGCCTCATGCAGTGTCATCATTCCTTCCAAGACACCAAACTAAAGCCTTTCATTGTTTCAGCATTTTTCACGAAAGTTTTAAAACTAAAAGAACACAATACATATATTTCATTCTATAAGAGTGAATTTTCCTGTCAGTCGTCATTTCAAATATAAGCCTGGGAAGGAGTTTTAGAAAGTTTAGGACAAAAAATATGCTTGGGGCGGGAAAGTTGGCTAGGGGGCCAGCTGGCCACAGGGCGAGTTGACAAGGAGGCGAGTTGGTCGTTGGGCAAGTTGGACAGGGGGCGAGTAGGTAGGGGGATGGCGAGTTGGAAAGGGGGCTAGTAGGTTGAGGGGCGAGTTGTCAGGGGACAATTTGGGCAGTGGGGGGAGTAGGCGGGGGGGGGGGGGGCGAGTTAGTCAGGGGGCGAGTTAGTCAGGGGACAAATTGGCCAGGGGGCGAGTTGGTAAAGGGCGAGTCGGCCAGGGGGCTAGTTGACCGACAATCCTAGAGAATAGCCAATGAAAGCTGAGAATTGTGAAGGTCACTGCCTGTTCTCAAACACATTGTCAGGTCACCAGTCTGTGTTTCCAGAAACACGCAAGTTCATGGTACATATCACAGGGCAATCTTTCGTCTCACTAGTCTCTGACACTCTATCTTTCTATTTGCCACTGGCAGTAATGGGTCTAGCCTAGATAGTTTTATTGGATCGTGAGCTGCCTTGGTTGAATTTTATTTCCTCCTTGAATTATGGACCGTGTGTATGTATCTGACTGAATGGCGTGATATTTATGGCTATAGATAGCACCTCTTAGGCCAAATAAAACCAAAAAAAATATGTTTAGTGTCCCCACCCGCTTCCTTTTTGGAGGCCGACCGCCTCCTTTTAAAAATTGAGAAAAAAAACCTGAAAAAAAATATGCATTTTAAACATTGACATTATTTTGGCCTCTTTGTCTGTTGCATCTAGCCTATATAAAGCTGGTACTTCATTTCCTGAGTCCAGTGGCGTAGCCAGGAATTTTTCAGTGGGGGGCGCTGGGTTGGAACATTTCATGGGGGGGCGTCAAGCAGGGGCGTCAATCGCTTCTCAAAAGTGGGGGGGGGGGACATACCTTGATCATAACTGATGCAAGCGCGAAGCCCTTACGGCGTTGGGTTCGGGGCCCGCTTAAGGGCCCCGAAAAAATTGGATTCTAGATGTTCTGTGGTGTGATTAGAAGCAATTTCTTACGACTTTTCTCCATGCTTTAACTAATATTTTCTTGGCAAAAGATAATTATTTGAACATCGTTTTCGAGGTTGGAGACATTGAATCAGCTATCGGTATTCTGAGCTATTAGCGTGGGGTTCAGGGCCCGCTTAAGGGCCCAGAAAAAAAATTGGATTTTCGATGCTCTTTGGTGTGATCTGAGGCAATTTTTTTACCACTTTAACCAGTAATTATCTTAGCACAAAAGATAATAATTTAAACATAATTTTCGAGGTTTTCTCAGCTAAAGGCATAAGAAAATTATGTGAACATTGTTTTCGAGGTTGGAGTCATTGAATCAGCTACCAGAATTCTGAGCTGTAGGCGTGGGGTTCCGGGCCTGCTTAAGGGCCCCGAAAAATTTTGGATTCTAAATGCTCTGTGGTGCTATCTGAGGCAATTTCTGACCACTTAAACCAATATTTTCTACGCAAAAGATACATTGTAGTACATAATAGGGCCCATGGCGTCATGGAGATCAATGATAATTTTTGTAGAAACTCAAAATCTCAGTGGGGGGCAACTGGGGGGGCGACAAGGTTTCATGGGGGGGGGCAGTCCCCCCCCCCCCCCCGACAAGGTTTCATGGGGGGGCAGTCCCCCCCCCCCCCCCCCCCCCCCCTCGGTGGCTACGCCACTGCCTGAGTCCAAGTGGGGGCCATTTAAAAAAAGGGCCTTCTCCGTCCTTGTTTTCAAAAAGGCAGGAAGCTTAACTTTTTTTTTTACTTGGCCTTAACATCACCTGACATTCTGAAAAATATTACTCACAATAAGACGTCAATTTAAGTAGCTCATGCAGGATTAACTCAACTTATATCAGCATGAGCATTGTAATGCCAATTCAAAACTATTACAAACAGTAGCGTACTGTTGTTTTTTTCACAGCACTCTGTATGGAAAAAGTTATTTTACCAACCCAAAAAGCGACAATAATGATATTGTTACTAACTTCAAATACATATGGCAGATGGGAAAATGAAAATCTGAACCCTGAAATCCATTTGTGCTGTTTTAATAATTAACACTTGAATTTTAGTTTTCTGTTCAGCAATAAATTATGTATCAGCAAAATAATAAATTGAAAAGTTCTTCAATGTGTGTTCATTCTCAAATGCCTTGAAATGCAGGAGAACACATACTAGGTTTCAACAATTCATGGGGACATGCCCCCCCCCCCCCCCCCCAAAGCAGGGTGTGAAAGCTACATGAAGATCTGCCCTTGTGGAACTAGATATGGGTGTCGCAAGGATTTCTTTTTGGAGAGGGGCAACACACATTTTGCCTCAAAAGTCCTGTGCTTTTCCAGCATATTCTTAATTTATCAGTTTTTTGAGGGTGGGCAGGGGGACATTTGACCACCCACCAACCCCCCCACCCCCACCCACCCCATCAAATTAAAAGCTACTTCGCAACTATTTTTCTTTCTTTCTTTCTTTCTTTTTTTTGCCCTAAGCGCCTCACGATGCCCGTGCAACCACGAAACTCCCCACTCGTCTGTTGTGAAAACATTTATTTTAATTAAAGCAAAATTTACTGTTTGTTGTTTTAGGAGGCAAGTTTTGATGACTTTTGTGGAGCAAATTTTTCATACTACTGGACACCCACGACCAAAGCATGAGCGAATCAGCATAAAAAAGTGCAAAATAGAATGTTTCCCGACCGACCGACCAATCGACCCTATTCTGAAACCGACATGTAATCGGAAGCAGAACCATGTTTTTGTTGGCCTTACTCAGTCTTTCTACAACCTATTTCAGACAAAAAAAGTTTCTTTCGCATAATTGAAAGTTTTAAAACTAAAAGAACACAATACACATATTTCTTCTATGAGAGTGAATTTTAGAAAGTTTAAGAAAAAAAAATATGCTTGGGGTAGGAAAGTTGGCTAGGGGGCCAGTTGGCCACAGGGCGAGTTGACAAGGAGGCGAGTTGGTCGTTCGGCGAGTTGGTCATGGGGCAAGTTGGACAGGGGGCGAGTAGGTCGGGGGGGGGGGGAGACGAGTTGGTCAGGGGGAAAGTTGGACAGGGGGCTAGTAGGTTGAGGGGCGAGTTGTCAGGGGACAATTTGGACAGTGGGGGAAGTAGCCGGGGGGGGGGGGCAAGTTGGTCAGTGGGCGAATTGGCCAGGTGGCGAGTTGGTAAAGGGCGAGTCGGCCAGGGGGCTAGTTGTCCAACAATCCTATAGAATAGCCAATGAAAGCTGAGAATTGTGAAGGTCACTGCCTGTTCTCAAACACATTGTCAGGTCACCAGTCTGTGTTTCCAGAAACACGCAAGTTCATGGTACATATCACAGGGCAATCTTTCGTCTCACTAGTCTCTGACACTCTATCTTTCTATTTGCCACTGGCAGTAATAATGGTAGATAGTTTTATTGGATCATGAGCTGCTTTGGTTGAATTTTATTTCCTCCTTGAACAATGGACCGTGTGTATAAATCTGACTGAATGGCCTGATATTTATGGCTATAGATAGCACCTTTTAGGCCAAATGAAACAAAAAAAATATGTTTAGTGTCCCCGCCCGCTTCCTTTTTGGAGTCCGACCGCCTCCTTTTAAAAACTGAAGAAAAAAACTGGAAAAAAAAATGTGCATTTTAAACAGTGACATCATTTTGGCCTCTTTGTCTGTTGCATCTAGCCCATATAAAGCTGGTATGTCATTTCCTGAGTCCAAGTGGGGGCCATTTAAAAAAAGCTGGCGGCCATCTTGAAAAATAGCCCCACTAGTTGTTTTGGAAAATGGCTCGGGCGGCCATTTTGGAGGAAAAAAAGGGCCTTCTCCTTCCTTGTTTTCAAAAAGGCAGGAGGCTTAACTTTTTTTTACTTGGCCTTAACATCACCTGACATTCTGAAAATTATTACTTACAATCAGACGTCAATTTAAGTAGCTAATATGCAGGATTAACTCAACTTATATCAGCATGAGCATTGTAATGCCAATTCCAAACTATTACAAACGGCAGCGTACTGTTGTTTTTTTCAAAGCACTCTGAATGGAAAAAGTTATTTTAACAACCCAAAAAGCGACAATAATGTTACTGTTACTAACTTCAAATACATATGGCAGATGGGCAAATGAAAATCTGAACCCTGAAATCCATTTGTGCTGTTTTAATAATTAACACTTGAATTTTAGTTGTCTGTTCCGCAATAAATCATGTATCAGCAAAATAATAAATTGAAAAGTTCTTCAATATGTTCATTCTCAAATCGCCTTGAAATGCAGGAGAAAACATACTAGGTTTCAACAATTCATGGGACATGCCCCCCCCCCCCAAAGCAGAAGGGGAAAGCTACATGTAGGTCTGCCCTTGTGGAACTAGATATGGGCCTCGCAAGGATTTCTTTTTGGAGAGGGACAACACACATTTTGCCTCAAAAGTTCTGTGCTTTTCCAGCATATTCTCAATTTATTAGTTTTTCGAGGGTGGGCAGGGGGACATTTGACCACCCACCAACCCCCCCCCCCCCCACCCACCCCATAAAATTAAAAGCTACTTCGCACCTATTTTTCTTTCTTTCTTTCTTTTTTTTTTTTGCTCTAAGCGCCTCACGATGCTCGTGCAACCACGAAACTCCCCACTCGTCTGTTGTGAAAACATTTATTTTAATTAAAGCAAAATTTACTGTTTGTTGTTTTAGGAGGAAAGTTTTGATAACTTTTGTGGAGCAAATTTTTCCTACTACTACTGGACACCCGTGACCAAAGCATGAGCAAATCAGCATAAAAAAAGTGCACAATAGAATGTTTCCCGACCGACCGACCAATCGACCCTATTCTGAAACCGACATGTAATCGGAAGCAGAACCATTTTTTTGTTGGCCTTACTCAGTCTTTCTACAACCTATTTCAGACAAAAAAAGTTACTTTCGCATAGTTGAATTGAACATCAAAGGAATTTGGAGTTGTTTTGGATAAAATCATGGCATTCTAGCCTCATGCAGTGTCATCATTCCTTCCAAGACACCAAACTAAAGCCTTTCATTGTTTCAGCATTTTTCACGAAAGTTTTAAAACTAAAAGAACACAATACATATATTACGTTTTATAAGAGTGAATTTTCCTTTCAGTCGTCATTTCAAATATAATCCTGGGAAGGAGTTTTAGAAAGTTTAAGAAAAAAAAATATGCTTGGGGTGGGAAAGTTGGGTAGGGGGCCAGTTGGCCACTGGGCGAGTTGACAAGGAGGCGAGTTGGTCGTTCGGCGAGTTGGTCATGGGGCAAGTTGGACAGGGGGCGAGTAGGTCGGGGGGGGAGGCGAGTTGGTCAGGGGGAAAGTTGGACAGGGGGCTAGTAGGTTGAGGGGCGAGTTGTCAGGGGACAATTTGGACAGTGGGGGGAGTAGGCAGGGGGGGGGGGCGAGTTAGTCAGGGGGCGAATTGGCCAGGTGGCGAGTTGGTAAAGGGCGAGTTGGCCAGGGGGCTAGTTGACCAACAATCCTAGAGAATAGCCAATGAAAGCTGAGAATTGTGAAGGTCACTGCCTGTTCTCAAACACATTGTCAGGTCACCAGTCTGTGTTTCCAGAAACACGCAAGTTCATGGTACATATCACAGGGCAATCTTTCGTCTCACTAGTCTTTGACACTCTATCTTTCTATTTGCCACTGTCAGTAATAATGGTAGATAGTTTTATTGGATCGTGAGCTGCTTTGGTTGAATTTTATTTCCTCCTTGAATTATGGACCGTGTGTATGTATCTGACTGAATGGCCTGATATTTATGGCTATAGATAGCACCTTTTAGGCCAAATAAAACCCAAAAAAATATGTTTAGTGTCCCCGCCCGCTTCCTTTTTGGAGGCCGACCGCCTCCTTTTAAAAACTGAAGAAAAAAAAAACTGAAAAAAAAATGTGCATTTTAAACAGTGACATCATTTTGGCCTCTTTGTCTGTTGCATCTAGCCCATATCAAGCTGGTATGTCATTTCCTGAGTCCAAGTGGGGGCCATTTAAAAAAAGCTGGCGGCCATCTTGAAAAATAGCCCCACTAGTTGTTTTGGAAAATGGCTCGGGCGGCCATTTTGGAGAAAAAAAAGGGCCTTCTCCTTCCTTGTTTTCAAAAAGGCAGGAGGCTTAACTTTTTTTTTTTACTTGGCCTTAACATCACCTGACATTCTGAAAAATATTACTTACAATCAGACGTCAATTTAAGTAGCTCATGCAGGATTAACTCAACTTATATCATCAGCATGAGCATTGTAATGCCAATTCAAAACTATTACAAACGGCAGCGTACTGTTGTTTTTTTCACAGCACTCTGTATGGAAAAAGTTATTTTAACAACCCAAAAAGCAACAATAATGATATTGTTACTAACTTCAAATACATATGGCAGATGGGCAAATGAAAATCTGAACCCTGAAATCCATTTGTGCTGTTTTAATAATTAACACTTGAATTTTAGTCTGTTCAGCAATAAATCATGTATCAGCAAAATAATAAATTGAAAAGTTCTTCAATGTGTTCATTCTCAAATTGCCTTGAAATGCAGGAGAAAACATACTAGGTTTCAACAATTCATGGGGACATCCCCCCCCCCCCCCAAAGCAGGGTGTGAAAGCTACATGTAGATCTGAACTTGTGGAACTACATGTAGATATGGGCGTCGCAAGGATTTCTTTTTGGAGAGGGACAACACACATTTTGCCTCAAAAGTCCTGTGCTTTTCCAGCATATTCTTAATTTATCAGTTTTTCGAGGGTGGGCAGGGGGACATTTGACCACCCACCAACCCACCCACCCCCACCCACCCCATCAAGTTAAAAGGTACTTCGCAAACTATTTTTCTTTCTTTCTTTCTTTCTGTTTTTGCCCTAAGCGCCTCACGATGCCCATGCAACCACGAAACTCCCCACTCGTCTGTTGTGAAAACATTTATTTTAATTAAAGCAAAATTTACTGTTTGTTGTTTTAGGAGGCAAGTTTTGATAACTTTTGTGGAGCAAATTTTTCATAATACTGGACACCCGCGACCAAAGCATGAGCAAATCAGCATAAAAAAGTGCAAAATAGAATGTTTCCTGACCGACAGACCAACCGACCCTATTCTGAAACCGACATGTAATCGGAAGCAGAACTGGTTTTTTTTTTGGCCTTACTCAGTCTTTCTACAACCTATTTCAGACAAAAAAAGTTTCTTTCGCATAGTTGAATTGAACATCAAAGGAATTTGGAGTTGTTTTGTGTAAAATCATGGCATTCTAGCCTCATGCAGAGTCATCATTCCTTCCAAGACACCCAAACTAAAGCTTTTCATTGTTTCGGCATTTTTCACAAAAGTTTTAAAACTAAAAGAACACAATACATGTATTATAGGCCTATTTCGTTCTATATGAGTGAATTTTATTTTCAATTGTCATTTCAAATATAAGCCTGGGAAGGAGTTTTAGAAAGTTTAAAGAAAAAACTATGCTTGGGGCGGGAAAGTTGGCTAGGGGGCCAGTTGGCCACAGGGCGAGTTGACAAGGAGGCGAGTTGGTCGTTGGGCAAGTTGGACAGGGGGCGAGTAGGTAGGGGGAGGCGAGTTGGTCAGGGGGAAAGTTGGACAGGGGGCTAGTAGGTTGAGGGGCGAGTTGTCAGGGGACAATTTGGACAGTGGGGGGAGTAGGCAGGGGGGTGGGCGAGTTAGTCAAGGGGCGAATTGGCCAGGGGGCGAGTTGGTAAAGGGCGAGTTGGCCAGGGGGCTAGTTGACCGACAATCCTTGAGAATAGCCAATGAAAGCTGAGAATTGTGAAGGTCACTGCCTGTTCTCAAACACATTGTCAGGTCACCAGTCTGTGTTTCCAGAAACACGCAAGTTCATGGTACATATCACAGGGCAATCTTTTGTCTCACTAGTCTCCGACACTCTATCTTTCTATTTGCCACTGTCAGTAATAATGGTAGATAGTTTTATTGGATCGTTAGTTGCTTTGGTTGAATTTTATTTCCTCCTTGAATTATGGACCGTGTGTATAAATCTGACTGAATGGCCTGATATTTATGGCTATAGATAGCACCTTTTAGGCCAAATAAAACCCAAAAAAATATGTTTAGTGTCCCCGCCCGCTTCCTTTTTGGAGTCCGACCGCCTCCTTTTAAAAACTGAAGAAAAAAAAAACTGAAAAAAAATGTGCATTTTAAACAGTGACATCATTTTGGCCTCTTTGTCTGTTGCATCTAGCCCATATAAAGCTGGTATGTCATTTCCTGAGTCCAAGTGGGGGCCATTTAAAAAAAAGATGGCGACCATCTTGAAAAATAGCCCCACTAGTCGTTTTGGAAAATGGGTCGGGCGGCAATTTTGGGGAAAAAAAGGGCCTTCTCCTTCCTTGTTTTCAAAAAGGCAGAGGCTTAATAACTTGGTTTTTTCTTTACTTGGCCTTAACATCACCTGACAATATTACTTACAATCAGAGACATCTCTGGCTAAGTGGTTATCAAGCCACATGTTTCGATTTGACACTCTAGCTCTTCAAAACGAATAATGAGATCAATGCCGTACTCAGTACCCTGGTAGTTGCGTTTGTTTCCCTGATGACTAACAAGAAAGAGAAGGAAGTAAAAACAAAAAGTTATCAGCCACATGCACTTGTTAATGATCCAGGGTAAATATTCCAGCTCCTAATAAACAGAAACTACCTGCTTGGTAGATATTCAACCACTTGAAATGTGTTCTCTTTATCTGCCGACATGATTAAGTACAATTAAAATTTTAGTTAACAAGTGAACAAGTAAATAAGGTTATCATTTAAGGTACTTATAAACTTAGTAATTTCAGTACTCAATTAGCTCTACCCATCAGCAGAAATTTCTCGTCAACAAAGTGCGGAGGGATGGTAGGGTAGAGGTAGACGGCGACCAGCAGCTTGGAAAATTAAACAGAATAAATGTGGAGGGGGGAGGGGAAGAAGTCTTACCAACTTCTATAGGGTGTTGTTCAATCCTGTATGTAATCACGTACACGTATGTAATTATACGCGTTTCATGCCGCCATCCTCCTAGTTTGTAGTAGACCAATGTGGGGTGCTGTGGTCCAATGGTTACGGTGTTTGACTCGTGTGCCGTGGTACATGGGTTCAAATCCTGACCGTGGGAACATGGTACTTGTGCTCTTGAGCAAGGTGCTTTACCATTATTGCTTCGTCCTTCGGATGGGACGTGAAGCCGTAGGTCCCGTGTGTTGTGTAATGCACGTTAAAGAACCCAGTTACACTTATCGCTAAGGCCAAAAAAAAAAGTCTCCGGTTTCTGGTATGGAGCTTGCCCCAAAAGTGGTGCGGCGACGCGGCTTTTTTTTTTTTTTTACCCGGTTTTTTTTTTTTTTTTTGGCTTCAAATGTCGGCTGATGACTGCAAATGGTGCCCGACTAAACTTAGTGTAAATATATGGTAGTCCAGAGAGGCCACATAAAGCTTATTCTCAATCATAACCCCATCTAAAAACACGTTAAAATTGTGCAGCAGCAGGATTCCAGTCAAACCAGTGAGTTTGGCGGTTTTGAGACATCTTGTATTGAAAAAAAAATCTTCATTTTGCCGACGCGCATGGCTACGGCGACGCGCATACCAGAAACCGGAGACTTTTTTTTTTGGCCAAATGTAGATATTTTAGGTTTATCCATAACAAAGTTCTGGCTACAGTGTATTTAGATAATATTTAAATTTTGTCAATGGAATTTAATGAAAGAGTCTGACAAAGTTCTTGGATGTTGTTTCCTTAGATATATCTTTCAATTAAGTTCAGTTTATTCACTGATCAAAGTTTGCTTCTTTTTTTTTTCAACCTGAGAAAAAAACAACGAAATGAAAGTGTAAAAGCCATCTCCTAAATGAACATGTTAAGGTATAATCATGTCAAATTGTTTATTTACTGAATTTGTACAATTTGGTTAACTGTAAGCCACTAAGCCATCAACCGCATTTATAGTTTATACACATGTGGCATTTCTGTTATATCCTATTATGATAAAAACATTCTTCGTGCTCTGCAAGGTAGAAGACTGAAGAGATGTTAAAACAATTCGCTTTCAAATTGTAATGTATAAAAAAAGAGATGTAGAGAAGGTTCAGTTTCCTTAATTAAAGTGTGAAGTGTATAAAGTGTGGCTATAACCTCATCCACATGAATGCCCACAGACATTGTAGATAGAAGCTTTGCAAAAAAATTGAGTTTGGACAGGACGTGTGGTTTAGTTTAACAGTCTTGGCCCTTTTCCGTAGCATGTTTTAGGGAGTATTTTTTTTGTAATTTACAGAAGTTTTGGAGAATTCTGCATTTCTCATTGCACTGATTTTCAGTGTCGTAAATGTGAAAGACTTGCCTTCGTAAAGAATTACTTATCAGGACACAGATAGATCATTTTGTACTTACTATTTAGTCCTCCAATTCCACCTCAGACCTAAGATAATTTTTTTTAACAGGTGTGTAAATGCAGTTATAATTTTGTGTACTGAAGCCGCATAAAAACCTTATAGGCAGAAAGAACAAACGAATGCGGATATTGAAACACTGGCTCACGTTGATGGTAGCAGCTGTGGCAGTTCAAATATACCTGTAACTCATTCAAGCTTAATGTACTGCCGCATGTGTCCAAGAATCTGTTGTAACTTTCAATATAATAATACTGTGCAGACAGAATTTAAGAAGAAATATTCAGTGTTGCTGTATCTTTCAGGGATACAAATTGTTGAAAATTGCCAATCGCATGGCGTGTAAAAGTTTTCAATTTTAAAATGTTCCTTAACCAAGTTTGTGTGTTCATGTCAGTACCAGCAGTTATTTGATTGAGTCCTGATACCAGAAGAAATAAAATACATAGTATTTACTGATGAAATATTTGCATTTTGTCTATACTAGTGTGTCATTTACTTTATTTTTATAAATTGCTATAAAGCAGAATTTTAAATATTTTTTACCATTCTCAAAAATATTTTTATTTTCTCATTGGGAGGGGAGTATACAATATAATAAATGATTGATAATAAATTATGAAAAGTTAGGTCAAGAATTACATTTCTTTAATTAAAGAATAAACAGGAAATCAGGAAGCAAAAACAGCTACAATAGCAGCCAGTTCTGTCTGAATGGGAGCTCCACTCATAACCCTCTGCCATTAGTTTGTGTACATTTCAGTTTCCCATAGGATTTGTACACACCTCTCCCGAAGTGGCCAACAGAGGGCGCTATTTTCAAGCATGATATTTTAACTCATTAAAACTAATTAATGTGCATTTTTTTTCTCTGGCGAACCTGATAATCTTGTTCAGTAGGATCATAACTGCATATCTGCAAAATATCTGGTAGCTTCAGGAGGGGGGGGTCACAATTATTAAAAAGTGAATGCCTATTTCATGTTCATCCCATGGCCTAAATGTGGGATTTGACTTTTTTAACACCCGAGGGGCGCATAGCACCCAAGGCAATGCCGAGTGTGCTAGGCACCCCGAGGGTTTTTTCTATGTGCCCTGAGGAGGTTAAAAAGGGCATATTAGTTTGTGAGTTTCAAAACATATCTTTCACATAACCTCAGGCAAATAGATCTAGTTTCACTTGTGGTTTACAGGATGAACTTTGACCTTATGTTGTCCCCCACATGACCTGCAATTTCTTCCTGACAGAATTACAGTTCAAAAGAGAAGAGATCAACTATGGAAACCAGTTTCATTTTCTCACCACATTGACCTTTACATGTTGGTTCTTTTACGTCGCACCAAATTGATCTCAATACGACCCTGAATTCATAGTCAATTAAACTACTGAACCTTTTAATATCATGCGGAACTGATGTGATATTTAATTTGCAAGCTGAATGGTTGAATGGTAAAGATATGTCTGTACTTGTAAGCAGGAGGTCATGGGTTCAGGTCCCTCCCAAGTAATCTTCAGAGAGCTCTGAAATGCAGCTTATAACCCTAACCTTCCGAACTCCCCATCAAAATCCATCTCCCCATTTTGGGGGTTTTGGTAGGCAAGCCATGAGTACCAAGCCCATCAAAACCCACCTATATGAGTGGCGCACGTCTTGTGATAGATTTCAGCAAATTTGGTCCTGAAGCTAATATGTGAAGCAGGGTCAGTGATGGATTTTGGCGGACTTGGTCCTGTAGTCTGTACTTAGTAAAAGACACTAGGGAGTTAGGTTTAAGGACACTCATATACATTTCCCTGAGCTTCAACTTTGCATTTTAGCAAACCAGATTTTCAACAATTTCCAATTGGCCAGATACCTTTGAGTGGGATACAAACTTTAATACAGATGCCTTATATCACACTGTTATTACTCTATCAACTAGGACTAGTGCGCCGTTTGCTTTCTATTTATTTACTTATTCTATGTTATTTTACTGGGGTCTCGTCACTTATCAATGAACTGTTCTCCTTATTAGGGATCCTGGAATAAAACCTTCAAAAATGATTTAGTTCACAAAACTCTATAGGCCCTAAAGAAAAAGAAATGTTCAGTACAAAAGTGAGTAATTTAGCCACTTTGAGCCAACAAAGATTCAGAAATGAATTGGGCTTGTTTTTAATTTGCATTAAATAGGGGACGTTGAACAATAGAGGACAGTAGGGTCCACAATTTCCAAAGGTCCACAATTGACGATCGTGTACAGAACATATGGGAGGTCTTCCTAAAAAGTTAGTGTACAAACAAAAGAAGGACAATAGGGGGTCCACGATTGAAGGTGCTTACACACTTGTGTGAGTTACTACAGTACAATCAAATTATAGTTGGGAGAAAGAACATTGGCATGCTTTGATGTTGGAGTGCATGTACTCCCCTATTTTGAAGAATCAACTAGTCCATTTTGCACTGTACGTCAAGTACATTATGATCGTAAAAAACAAACATTCCCTCTGCTCAGCAAGCAAGCCAGACACTATAAAAGGCCACAACCACCTACACAGCTATCAGAGGAATAAATATAGTCCTGGTGGAGTATTGTCAATAATTGCACCATCTTGAAGCATAGTAATTGCAGCCTTCATCATGGCAAGTAATGCAATACCAAAGTGGAATGAATTGATCCTGAACAATAAAGAAAACCTCGAGGACTTCAAGAGTTGGTTTTGGAGCGGAAAAAATTGCAATAAATTGATAGATGAACTGAACAAAGGTGAACGTGATCAATTTGGAAACTTCATAAGTCGAGCAAAGAGGCCTTTCATATATTGTGTTGTTGTAAACTACCCGTTTGACTTGAAGGATAGCAAGAAAGTGTGGAAATTTTGCAAGATTGGGTACACTCAAGTTGACACAACGCCCGAAACTGATAATCGGATGGAGACTGTAAAGAGTGATATAAATAAACAATACCAGTGTCTGAAAGCTGCAGCTGTGATCTTCTGCCTCCCCATTCACCCAACTGACTGCACAACAGTTTTGGAGGTGGAAAAAAGGATAAGAGCTGCACTTGGACACAAAGTACCCAAGGAAAAAGCAAAAGATCTAAAATTTCCTGTGACAACCGAATGGGTCATTACCACTCAAGGTTTTATAGACAAAATCCTGCAGGAAATAGTTGCCATGTCCAAAGAACATGGATATGCAAGCACTAGAGTATTTAAGGGCTGTGAATTTAGCAAGGAAACAAATCCAGTACCAGATGAACTGAAAAACCTCTGCTTTCCAGACGAAGAAGCACTGAAGGAATTTTCACTTAAGATGAGCCAAAAAACCACACCAAGCTCGGAATCCAAGAAATCATCACGCAAGAGCACTGGTGGCACAACCCCAAAGGCAGCATCAGGAACAGCAGATGACTTAGGCAAGTTGCGGCTTGATGACAAATAGAGGTAATGGAGCACACCCACCATAGGGAACTATGTCAGGCAAGAAATGTAAACAGTACAAGATGGAAGGAAAATGAGACTGTTAATGAACGTGAATGAGCCCCCTGCCCAACCCCCCAACCCCCACCCCGCACCCCGCCAAGATCCTGGTCAACACTGCAACTGGGTGTTCAACAAAAGCAAGGGGACAAGAAACAATTATGTGGCCTGCAACCGCATACATTCCTATACAACGATTATATAGTCAAGACAGCTCAGATTTTTTTCTCGACAGAGACATCAAACTAAAGAGTAATTTGTGAAATAGATGACAAAGTAATCCAACAATTGCTACTGTAGATAAAGAGTCTAGGAGCTAATCCCATTTGAGTCATGTAGTGTAGTAAAATAGCTCAGTGAAAACCACAAAGGTAAACTGACTGGATGAATGTATGTATCGTAATTAAACAGTTGAACAAGATATTGGCTGCTATATGGAGCAATTAGATCCCACTCTAGTCAATGTCTTTGGTCAAATTTATAATAACTGATTAAAAGTTTTCAGTTATCAACTGTCAGTTTTCAGATGTTCATTTTAATTCCCCTCTTCAATTCTTAGTTCTTATTCAAAACAGAAATTAAGACATTGCTATTTGCATAAGCATACTGTGTCTAACTTGTTTTGTGTAATGGATTTCATGTTAACCAATGTACATGTGTTGCTGCAGTGCCATGAGTAATGTACAATGTGCACTTTATACACGTATGTACATGTATGTATGTCCATATATTATTATATATTCTTAGTTCTTAAGTTTTTAAGGTTTTTTTTATCAGGCAGCTGCGGTATTTCATTCGTTATCAACTGTCAGTTTTCAGATTTTAATCTGATTTCACTTTTCAATTCTCAGTTCTTATTCAATACAGAGCTTAAGACACAGCTATTTACACAAGCGTACTGTGTGTAACTTGTTTTTTTTGTAATGGATTTCAGTTTTCGCCATGTTAATCATTGTACATGTATTGCTGCAGCGCCATGAGTAGATGGATAGAATGTGCGCTTTATATGTCTATATATTATTATTATAATCTTAGTTCTTAGGTTTTTATTTTCATGAATGTTTACATAACAATGATAAAGAGAAAATAGTACAAGAAAAAAAATACATATCTTTCTCAATTGACAGTCAATTTGTAAATTCGTAATATGTATCAGTTGTTACTTTTCATGAATATCTGCCGGACATGGCGGACAAAAAAAATCAACAAAAAAAAAAATCAAAAATCAAAAATCAAAAAACATTGTATCTTACTCAATTGACAGTCAATTTGTAAATTCGTAATATGTATCAGTTGTTACTTTTACCGGACAAAAAAAAAAAAAAAAATAATAATAATAAAAAATAAATAAATCAAAAAAAAGAAAAAAATTACATTTAACCTTATTTAACATTCCTTATGTTTACTTTTATGAATGGGTGAGAAAGAGAGACAGAAATTTGACTGAAGCTCGCAACAATGTTTGTATTTAGGTTATTTCATTAATTATTTAAGTAGTTAGTCAGTTACATTTAAAGGTCACTTTAAAGAGACACTTCCCAACAAAATTCTCAAGCCACAACACCTTGTGGCTTTTGTGTGGGAAACAAATTCCACACAAAAACACAAAACTGAGATATTTGGTGAGGTATTGTCAAGACTATAATGTTTGGAAACCGTGACAGGACGATTAGCTCATTCGGTTGTTAGCTTCATTTATATTTACCAATTGATGTAAAATGAACCAGCTGTTTGATTAATCAATACTGTTAATGAAAATGGAATAATGGAATTTAATTTTGTACAAAGTTTAACATCTTTATACCCTATATTGTAATCATCCAACTGTTTGAACAGACACAGACAGTCAAAACTCCATCCACTTCCCTGCCATGCCTTTTACACAGGCTAGTCACCAACAGTCAGATCATATTTCAAGCGAGTACTGTGACTAGTCAAATTCAGTCAACAGACAAAAGCAGGCAAGTGGTAGACACAGCTGGCTTATCAATCACCTACAGTCAAGGCATAGCCGTATCAAGTTACATAAGAAGTCACAGCCAGTCAATCCTGTCCTTTGTTGGCTGGGAGCTCTGAACTGTTGAAAACAGTCACTTGCTTAATTTTAACTAAAAGGACATCTTGGCACAAAATGCATGTGTGCATAGGAGGGTTTTTAATGGAATCTGGTGAATGTTCTCTATTATTTTTATTAATGGTATATTCAGTAAAAAAAAAAAAGGACATGTAAGGCCAAAAAAAAAAGTCTCCGGTTTCTTGTATGGAGCTTGCCCAAAAAGTGGTGCGGCGACGCGGCTTTTTTTTTTTTTTTTCCCTGTTTTTTTTTGCTTCAAATGTCGGCTGATGACTGCAAATGGTGCCCGACTAAACTTAGTGCAAATATATGGGAGTCCAGAGAGGCAACATAAAGCTTATTCTCGATCATAACCCCATCTAAAAACACGTTAAAATTGTGCAGCAGCAGGATTCCAGTCAAACCAGTGAGTTTGGCGGTTTTGAGACATCATCTTTTATTGAAAAAAAAACTTTTTCATTTTGCCGATGCGCATGGCTACGGCGACGTGCGCGCATACCAGAAACCGGAGACTTTTTTTTTTGGCCTAAGACATATGATTGTAGATTATCAAGTTAAACTTATTAGAAATGGCTTGTATATGCTGCAAAAAAAAAACAATTGTGAAATAAAGATTTAAATCAATTTAAAAAAAGTACATGTAAGACATATGATTGTAGATTATCAAGGTAAACTTTTTAGAAATGGCTTGTATATGCTGCAAAAAAACAATTGTTAAATAAAGATTTACATCAATTAACAGCCAATCATTCAAAACAAACCATCGATGATAATTCCCACTTTGCACTATTGAAAAGTGCAGATTTTATGATGAATTGGATATATCCATGTGCCAAGCAAATTCCCCCCCCCCCCACAGAAGTGTGGTTGGGGTCTACGAACGAATACTTACCTGTAGAGCAACACTACTTATGCATATTCCCCCTACCGGGAGGTATTTTCGCTAAGAGTTATATACAATAGCGCCCTCCGGCGCCCTACCCATAACACCCCGCGGCATGCGTGCCTCGTGAGCGTCCTCTTTTCTCGAGCGCTAAGTCGGAATACAACAAAGTACCCAAGGCATCGAGAAGAGTGGGGTAGGAGGGAGGGATGCTCTACAGGTAAGTATTCGTTCGTAGACCCCAACCACACTTCTGTGGGGGGGGGGGGGGGAGTCTACTTCACTCTACTTACCTGTAGAGCAACACTACTTATGCATAGACTAGCACCGTCAAGGAGGTGGGCCATGCGAGATGCTATTGCTTACTCACAGGGGCATGAAACATGGAATGTAGCCCCAGATGGCTCCCACTGTTCCGTCCAAAGGCGGACAGGGGAAAAAACCAAGAACTGTACATGTAAGGATATTAATTACCCTCACATGTTAATCGAGACGTCAGCCCTTGTTAGGGGGAACGTCTCATAATGTAAAGTATTATATAATAATAAATATAATATATAATACAGTGGAATCCTGCAAAGAAGAGTACTGTTAGTACACGACACTTCTTAAAGCAAGTTCTAAAACACTTCAAACCAAGCCCATGCACAAGGTAAACTGTATAAAAAGAAGGTAACTTGTCCAAGACCAATGACCTTATTACAAGAGTGTTTAGCTATACATTTATATTCAATATAATGCAATGTATAATGTAAATAGCCAGGATGAGGGGACTCACCTATTCTAGGGAAGCCCCGGGTAGGAGAGGATCCTGTGGACCTGATGATGCTCGGCTCGCCGCCTTCAGCACCACTCTCCCGGCTCTGCCTTCCGTCTGGAGGACATCCTTCAAATAGCACTCTGTAAAGGTGTTGGGGGTTTTCCAACACGCTGCCTGTGTGATATCTTTAATAGAAACACCCTTAAAAAAGGCCCAGGAAGTAGAAGTTGCCCTGACCTCATGTGCATGGACTGACCCAACGGAATCTGTTGTTGGTGAGTCTATTGCTGATTTGATGGCCGTAACCAACCAGCGGGAAATTGTATCACGCGAGGCCGGTCGGTATGGTGGAGTCGTTGCTATAAACAGCTGTGAATGGCCGCTTCGGAGCGTTTTAGTTCTATCAACGTACCACTTCAGGGCCCTGACCGGACACCAAAGTCTGTCACCAGAGACAGACGAAAAGGATTTGATGTCCGGCACAAAAATGTCAGGAGGTGAAAATGATTCTGACTGATTTTTGGTCAGAAAACCTGTTTTAGGAACCAGGCGAACACCCCCTGGTTCCCACCGGATATGACCTGTCTCCACCGTAAGCGAATGCAGCTCGCTACATCTTCTAGACGTAGCCACTGCTAATAGAAATGACACTTTAACCGACAGCTGCAACAAGGTTGAGCTGCCCATTGGTTCAAACGGGGGTCTCGATAAGGTTGATAAGACAGCAAAGAGATCCCACGAAGGTAATAGCCTACGTGTCGGGGGGCGTGACACAAACATCCCCTTGATAAGTTGGCTAAGATTCTGATTATCTGACACCGAGGAACCGTCAGAGAAACCTCCATGAATAGCCGCTATAGCCGAACGATAATTCTTAACTGTGGCTGTAGCAAGATCACTGTCAAAGAGGCCTACTAGGAAGTCTGCAATCTCTCCTATAGAAGTATCGGAGGGACGCAGAGACCTGGCTCTACACCATTTGTAAAAATGGTGTAATCTACTGTTATAAATTTTCCTGGTAGACTCCCGCCGGCTGCAGGCTGCAATGGCCGCAGCTCGTTCAGAAAGGCCCGCCGTGCGGAAGGATTGCTTGATAATACCCAGCACGTCAGGTGGAGATCCTCCGGGGACGGGTGAAGAAAACCCGAGCTGGGCTGGAACAGTATGTCTGCCCTCTTCGGAAGAATCACCGGGCGGTGAACCAAGAGCTTGATGAGTCTCGGGAACCAAGGCTGGCGTGGCCAAAATGGAGCTATGAGGAGGATCTTGCACTCCTCCTGTTCCACTTTGGTCAGTACTCGCGGTATGAGGGAGAACGGGGGACAGGCGTACGCAAGTAGTCTGTCCCACCGTATTGCCAGTGCGTCTGTCTGCCATGCGCAAGGGTCGTTGTGTCTTGCGCAGTATACCGGTAACTGGTGGTTGTTTCGAGAGGCAAACAGGTCGACATGAGGCCGATCGATCAACAGAAAAAGTGATTGGACAACCTGCGGACGCAGTGTCCATTCCGTCGGAACGACCCACCCCCTGGAGAGAGCGTCGGCTGTGACGTTCTCCTCGCCTGGGAGATGAGTCGCCACGAGTGTTACTCCGTGGTCCATACACCAGTGGAAGAGATTCCACGTGAGTGCGCATAGTAGGCCGGATCGCGTGCTTCCCTGTCGATTGATGTAGGCCACTACTGTGGCATTGTCGCAACGAATGTTGACTACCTGGTTTGTCACTGATGCTTGAAAACGTTGGAGAGCATTGATGACTGCCAACATCTCCAGCACATTTATGTGCTTCGAGCACTCTTTGGGCCCCCACCGACCCGCTACTTGGCGCGGGTGGAGGGTGGCCCCCCAGCCAAAAAGTGACGCGTCTGTCGTGATGGTCACTGACGGCCTGGGATTGTGAAAAGCGCGCCCCTCCATGAGATTGGCATTGTCGAGCCACCAACGGAGGTGCGGTATTAGCCAAGGTGTGGTCGGCACCAGATGACGTATGTGATGACGACTGGGCCGATAGAAGGACAGCAGATGTAATTGGATGGGACGCATCCTTAGTCTGCAAAAGTTCACCACATCTACCATACTGGCCATAAGACCGAGCAACCTTAGCCAGGCTTGCGCTGGGGCCATGGTCGTCGGGAGAAACAGAGACACACACTGTTGGAGATTTACAATTCGTTCCTCCGTAGGCCGAACCAATCCCTTCTGGAGATCGAGTGACGCTCCCAGAAAGATTGGGAATTGGGATGGATGTGGATGGGATTTCTCGGCGTTGATAATAAACCCGAGATCCGCCGCTAGATGCCAAGTCAGATTGAGTGCCGCCGACGCGGCCGTCTGAGATTGAGCAAGAATGACCCAATCGTCCAGATACATGAAGATCATCACACCTTGTTTTCTTAATGCGGCCCCGATTGTCTTCACCACACGCGTGAAGACTCGGGGTGAGGTGGCTAGACCAAACGGAAGAACCATGAACTCGTACTGGACGTTCTCGTACTGAAAACGAAGAAACTTCCAGTGGTCTGGTCTGACAGGAATGTGTAGATACGCATCTTTCAGATCTAGACTGGCTCCCCATGCAGGTGTACGAATCGATTGGAGTATGATGTTGAGCGTATCCATGCGAAAACATCTTGGCCGAATAAATTTGTTGAGGGGTTTTAGATTTAAAATCGGGCGCCACATGCCGGCCTCCTTCTTGGGTACCAGAAAGAAGGTCGACATGAAGCCCGACCGCGTCTCCCCCGGAGGGAGCGGGCGAATTGCCCGTTTCCCGAGGAGGGAACTGATCTCCCCTTCGAGGGAGAGACGTTTGGTAGGATCGGACGGAACTACCGTCAGTCGAACGACCATGTCCGACGGGGGGGTGCTCGAGAACTCGAGTGCGTAGCCGCACCCGATCGTGTCGAGCACCCACCGGTCGGACGTAATTAAACCCCAGGACCCCGCAAAGTCTCGGAGACGGCCTCCCACGGGTCCGACGGCGGGAGGCCGCCACGAGTCTACTAAGTCACTTGCGCCAGCCCCCGGGATAGCGGGGGGCCGGTGCCCGGAAACCACGACCGGATTGGGGCCGTTGTTGTCCAGAGAACGTGCGGGCCTGCGTGGCGCGCGCACCGGAAGAATTGTCCGTGCGGCCACGAAAACCACCGCGACCAGATTTCAGAGGTTTGCGGCGGGGAATGACAAATGTTTTGCCCTTACCACGCTGTTGTTTGGACGCCGGTGCTGGAGGCTTCTTGAAGTTGATTTTCTCCGTAGCCTTCAGACGTTTGGCCTCAACTCGCATCTGATCTTCGAATTTCCCGTCAAATAGATCCGTGCCCGTCAGGGGGAGATCTTCAAGTCTTTTTCGAGCACCCTGCGACGGGAGGAACAGTGCATCGAGCACGTTACCCCGGCGGGTGGACGTTGATAGGGCCGACACTCGTGCGAATTGATCAAGCACTGAGCGTAGACCATGGTCAAGGCAATGAAGGGCCGCAGTCAGCATATCCGCTGGAATCGGCGAGTCCTCTTCATAGCCCACGGCTAAATATTCAGTAAGAAGAAGTAAGAAAGACGTTGACCGCGAGCCAAAACGTGAAGCTGTGTCTATCTTCTTCAAAACGTCTTCAAGTTTACAACGCGATTTGTCCGCAAAGGGTCGCTTGGAAGACGAACCACTCTCATCGGCCACAAGTTTATCTTTTGCTGCGTCGGGGAGAGTAGGCGGAGAATCTTCGCAAAATCTTCAGCTGGGAAACGAAAATAATCTCGTTCCCGTCTGAGAAACGGACGCCATTTATCCGTTGACATGATGTTGTTGATATGTTCCACGCATACTTGATCTAAAGGAAGTATGGGGAATATTTTATCACTGCTAGATGTGGAGCCCGTCCTTCGCTTGAAAGATTTATGATCGGGCGGAGGGGGCTCATCAGCGGAGGGTAGATGAAGTACTCGTATCATATCCCTCTGTACTAAACGGAGCTCCGTTTCAGAGATAGACAGCCGTTGTAATCGGTCTGGTTCCTCGTCGTCATCGGATGACTCAGCCGATTGTGAGGGCCGAGTTGACTCCGGTGAACGAACGTCGTCTGGAGGGGCGAGTTGTACCGAGCCACGCGCTAGCGGCTGGACAACTTCCTCAGAGCCATACTGCATGGATGGATGAATGCTCAATACAGGCGGGGATCCCAGCGTACGCGGTAGATCCCGCGGCCTCTGATCCACCCAACCGTGGCTCACGGCCGATGCATGCGAGACACTCGCTGCGACCGGGCCTCCGATGTACGGTCAACCACGTGTGGTATATCCCGTTGTGCCTGGGCCACCCAACCGTGGCCAACGAACGACGATTGTGAAGCTCTCACCGCAGGCGGGGACGCGGGAGCACGACTAATTGTGTGCGGTATGTTCCTTTGTTCCCGGGCCACCCAAGCGTGACCGGTGACTGAAGACTGCGATGCGGGCCCAACAACCGATGGCTGTGGGCCGTAGTCCACCGCTGCAGGGGGCCCCCCAATGGGGCCCGCCCGGCGGCCTTCAGACATAGCCGATAGCGTATCAGAAATCGACTGGAAAGCCTGCAGGAAATCTGCTCTGGAAACCGCGTCCTCCCCCCGGGAGCGTTTGCCCCGGCGGGACCGGTCAGAGGAGTCGTCCGACTCCGAAGAAGAACGGCGTGATCGACGTGTAGCCTTCTTCTTACTCTTCTTCTTCTTAGAAGAACGGCCCCGAGGTGTGTCCGAAGAAAAATCGGAAGACACCTGGGACACCGGGACCCCCGAACAACGGAAAAATTCCGATGATGAGGGTAGTCCCTCTGAGCGAGATGGCACGGGGGCCGTCGGCCCGGGATCCCCCCGGGCGATCGGCTCCGTATCGCTCATAATGCACCCGGCCGACAGCGCCTCAGGCCCCGTGGGCTGAGCGAGCACTGAACGGGCCGGTAGCCCGCGCAATAGCCCATCCCGACAACCAGTGGTGTTCGGCACTGTGTCGGGAGGACACGGGTGACTAGCGCCCACCGAAGTGTGACGGCTAGCCCCCTCGGGCTGCCCCGTGATCGGGGGAGGGCCAGGTGCCACAGCGGCGCTCGTTGCCGAGCCACGCTTGCCCTGACGGCCCTTCTTAGGCTTTGCTCCGGCACAGGAGATATGTTTTGGAGGAACCTTGCCGGAGTGTGCCCTTAGTTTGGGTGTTTCGCCTGAGTTGACCGGAGAAGGTGACCGAGGCCCCCTTAACTGATCGGCGGAACTGCCAACTCCCCCAGCCGACTGTGGCTGAGGGTGTCGGACGAGAGACTGCTGCCGCGGTAACGACGTAGCGTTAACGGCAGAGTCCCCCGAGGACTCGGTCCGTCCCGTGGGAGAGGAATTCCCCCCGGTTAGTGACAGATCGGCCCTCCCCAAACGCTTCATAATTATGAAATAAACGAAACCAAGAAGATGATGAAAACTCTACAAACTAATGAATACTAAATCTTTTATTAAATACTTCTCTTAAACGCAAAAAAGGGTAGTAAATGACGAGGCAAACAGCGAGCTATTTCACGCACGTCCTACCCGACCTGCCGCTAAGAGAAAAGAGGACGCTCACGAGGCACGCATGCCGCGGGGTGTTATGGGTAGGGCGCCGGAGGGCGCTATTGTATATAACTCTTAGCGAAAATACCTGCCGGTAGGGGGAATATGCATAAGTAGTGTTGCTCTACAGGTAAGTAGAGTGAAGTAGACCCACTTATTTGTCTCATCCAGTTTTGTGAGATATTTATTCCAAACATGAACCAATTTCACTTTTATGACAAAACAAGTCAGGTGTGTTTACAAACACAAATGCCCCGCAACCGTGACTGTTTCCATGACATAACACCACTCTAACATCAACTTACATGTACCTTGGTCAAATGGAACGTTCATTGACAGCATTAGTGTCTTCTGTAGGTTTTACGTATATGAATTAATCCTTAATCCCTATGATCTCAGAATAAATACAAGATTTCTATTGTTTTAGCAACTGTGACCTTGACCCTTGACCTTTCGACCCCCAATGCGATAGGCTCCTTAGGATTGCCATGGACAATCCACAAACCAAATTTGAAGTTCATATGTAAAGTATATCTCAAGTTATCACGCTGACAAAATTTCTTTTGTTTTTGCCACTGTGACCTTGACCCTTGACCTTTTGGCCCCAAATGCAAAAGGCTTCTTAGGATTGCCAAGGACAATCCACAAACCAAATTTGAAGTTCATATGTAAAGTATATCTCAAGTTATCGCGCTGACAAAATTTCTATTGTTTCAGCCACTGTGACCTTGACACTTGACCTTTTGGCCCCAAATGCGAAAGGCTTCTTAGAATTGCCAAGGACAATCCACAAACCAAATTTGAAGTTCATATGTAAAGTATTTCTCAAGTTATCGTGCTGACAAAATTTCTATTGTTTCAGCCACTGTGACCTTGACCCTTGACCTTTCGGCCCTAAATGCAAAAGGCTTCTTAGGATTACCAAGGACAATCCACAAACCAAATTTGAAGTTCATATGTTAAGTATTTCTCAAGTTATCGTGCTGACAAAATTTCTATTGTTTCAGCCACTGTGACCTTGACCCTTGACCTTTCGGCCCCAAATGCAAAAGGCTTCTTAGGATTACCAAGGACAATCCACAAACCAAATTTGAAGTTCATATGTTGAGTATTTCTCAAGTTATCGCGCTGACAAGATTTGTCCGGACACACACACCCACACACCCACACACCCATACCCCGACTTGTTTCACATACCTAGTGTGGACTTTCCTTTCTTTTCGTGTAGTTAAGGAACACCAGTGGAAAAACTCATTTTTCTCAAACTGTGAAAACTCTTACAACCCAATTTTTTTTCAATGATTCCCTTTAGTGTTTCTCTTCATTCTGCTACAGATAAACCTAACCCAAAAATGCCTCTAAACCTGTTTTCCAGAAATGGGGAAACACTGTGTGGACGTGGGCAAGTCCACACTTCGTCGCTGCTACCTACATTATGTGGACGTCTTTTGTTCGGAAGTCCACACTGCGTATGTAAGACAAGCACACCCACCCACCCACCCACCCACCCACCCACCCACGGAAGGACAAGGCAGAGAGTATGCCCCTTCGGCTTCGCCGCGGGGCATAAAAAATGTTCACTGCAAAATAAGGAAAGATAAACAACGCAAGGGGCCTATAAACTAACACTTTAAAAAAGGATTTTTAAAAAGTACTTGATTTACTTCAATTTTTATTTCTATTCCATTTTGAAGTTGATGAAATTATTTTTAAGGGGTAGAGGAAAAAGCGAACGAGAAATTCTTAGATTACGTGATTAAAAGGTGTACAATTGGAATGTCACTGACTGCATGTATAATTACATAGTATGTCATTAGCATTTTCATTAAATCCTAATTATTGATGGAAATAATGGTATTTTTAGTTCTTTTTTAAAGATCTTCGCTGCTAAAAAAGTAGGATGGTTTAAATGATTGTAGATTAGCAGAATGGCTTGTATATTATGCAAAATATTGTTGAAACATCATTAATGATTCTAATTGTTTTAAAGTCATTTTTGTTGTGATGGCTTGTTGGCATAAGTCTAAATTTTCACCTGGAAAACAAATTTGTTTGTGAGAAAGAGAAAATAGTTTACCTTTAAAATTTGAAACTTTGCATGGTGGTAGTGTAAACTATTGAGGGTTTGCGGTAACACCATGTGGAATAATCTCTTTTGAGAAGATGTGTGGTTCGCAAAAGAACCGGCTTCATAGTGAGCACACCCTACTCCCCCACCAACAGCATCCACAACTCCACACCTCAGCGATCAACCTTCAGCATCCACAACTCCACGCCCCAGCGATCAACCTTCAGCATCCACAACTCCACGCCCCAGCGATCAGCCTTCAGCATCCACAACTCCACGCCTCAGCGATCAGCCTTCAGCATCCACAACCCCACGCCTCAGTAATCATCCAGCCCTAAAAATACAGCCTCATCCACCCTGTCTTGGCTTTCTCCTGGAGACGATCAGAGCATGCAGATCGGAACGTCGAGTTTCCCAATCAAACGGTTCTTTTCAGAACCACACAATCCCAAAAGAGATTCTTCCATATGCTGTTACCATCACAAACCCTCACTACTTTAAGTTTACATTTGTACAACTGTTTACCATATGACATTTGGTATCCATACTGCAGCAAGATACTATTGAAAGAGGCCAAATTTTAACAAAGTTTCTCTCTTCTCCAGACACAATTATTTCTTATGTGCTGCATAATTTTGAGAGGAAAAAAGAATGATCATTGGTCTTTAATGTGGCTTTTCCAAGTCAAACATGCATCTATAAGCCAGAATCTTCATTAGACCATTCCAGAGATACAGTAGCTTTTGTTTTTAATCAAGAATGCCCCATTTGTGCTGTTTTAATGTTAATTAACACTTGAATTTTAGTTGTCTGTTCAGCAATAAATCATGTATCAGCAAAATAATAAATTGAATGCTAAAGTTCTTAAATGTGTTCATTCTCAAACTGCCTTAAAATGCAGGAGAAAACATCCTAGGTTTCAACATTTCATGGGGACATCCCCCCCCCCCCCCCCCCCAGCAGGGTGTGAAAGCTAGATCTGCCCAGGTATGGGCGTCGCCAGGGTTTTTTCCGGAGGGGGCAACACACATTTTGCCCCATAAGTCCTGTACTTTTCCAGCATATTCTCAATTTATCAGTTTTTCGAGGGTGGGCATTGAGACATTTGCCCACCCACCACCCCCCCCCCATCAAATTAAAAGCACCTGTTTTTCTTTTTTTTTTGCCCTGAGCCCTCGCGACGCCCATGCAACCACGAAACTCCCCACTCGTCTGTTGTAAAAACATTCATTTTAATTAAAGCAAAATTTACTGTTTGTTGTTTTAGGAGGCAAGTTTTGATGACTTTTGTGGAGCACATTTTTTCGTACTACTGGACACCCGCGACCAAAGCATGAGCAAATCAGCATAAAAAAGTGCAAAATAGAATGTTTCCCGACTGACTGACCAATCGACCCTATTCTGAAACCGACATGTAATCGGAAGCAGAACCATTTTTTTGTTGGCCTTACTCAGTCTTTCTACAACCTATTTCAGACAAAAAAAGTTTCTTTCGCATAGTTGAATTGAACATCAAAGGAATTTGGAGTTGTTTTGTGTAAAATCATGGCATTCTAGCCTCATGCAGTGTCATCATTCCTTCCAAGACACCAAACTAAAGCCTTTCATTGTTTCGGCATTTTTCACGAAAGTTTTAAAACTAAAAGAACACAATACATGTATTATATTTCGTTCTATACGAGTGAATTTTATATTCAGTTGTCATTTCAAATATACATGTAAGCCTGGGAAGGAGTTTTAGAAAGTGGTACACTTTTTAATTGTTAAATTTGACTAATATTGTAAGAAAGACACCAGCTTCCTATAGGGTGCGCTGGTCAAAGCAGACAACCATGGGTGCTACCGGTATCTGATAATTGGTGACACTCTTAATCTCGGCACAGTTGCTGACGGAACCTCAATCGTACCGACATGAGGACAATTTGGCCGACACAAAATTCATAATTGGGGGAGTGGTGCACCCCCCCAACCCCAAAACTTTCTCCTCTATTGATGCCAGTGAACTTTACCTTTTAATATAAATCCTCCTGATGTAAAATTTGAATTGGAAGATGCATACATGTAATTGAGTGGTTATCCATCTGTACTTGAAAGCAGGTGGTCGTGAGTTCAGGTCCCTCCCAGTCCCAAGTAATATTGAGTAGATGTTTCTAATAAGCTCTCAGAAAGCTCTATGTACATTAAGGACACTCACCCTGCACACATACATTACCCCAAGAATTAAGCTTCAACTTTGCATTTCAGTTTTTCAATATTTCCAATTGGCCGGATACTTATAGATGCCTTTTACTATACCTCATAAATATTCATCAGGCAATGATGGCATTTCATTGGTCCATTCAAGCAACTTGACCGTGTGAAACTTTTTACTATCACCCCGCATCTTCGCACGCGCGCGTGACGCGCAAAAACCAGGGAGGTACTATCACACACCTGGGTCACAGCAGTTAGATTTGTTCCAGTACTGTGATATCTCTTTTAATACCAACGACGCATGTGCTTTACGTGTGTACCGTGGAGAACACCAGTGAGGACAGTTGCATGTGTCAGTCTATTACGGCGTACATCAATATGGCGACCAGTGGTGCTCGCTTTGCGATTTTAACCGAGGAGGAAGTGGGTGAAATTTTACACAATAAAAATAAATGCAGTGTTTTGCGTGAATGTTAAAGTTATTAAATGATACAAAATTAAGTTTCTATCTGTCTCCTTAAATTAATATAATGTTTCACTTTATCCAAATACTGCACGATCAAAAACATGGTTACATGGACGAATGAAATACCACAGCTGCCTAAAGTTATTAAATGATACAAAATTAAGTTTCTATTATGTCTGTCTCCTTAAATTAAAATAATGTTTCACTTTATCCAAATACTGCACGATCAAAAACATGGTGACATGGACGAATGAAATACCGCAGCTGCCTAAAGTTATTAAATGATACAAAATTAAGTTTCTATTATGTCTGTCTCCTTAAATTAAAATAATGTTTCACTTTATCCAAATACTGCATGGTCAAAAACATGGTGACATGGACGAATGAAATACCGCAGCTGCCTGATGAGATAGTCCCAATCATCCAACACCTCGGGGTCATTAGTATTCACTATTTCCCCACAAACCATGTTGTATTTGTATAATATCACAATACTCTATCAACTAGGACAAGCCTGCAATTTGCTTTCTATTTACACACTTAATCTATGTTATTTTACTGGGGCCCCGTCACTTATCAATGAACTGTTCTCCTTAGCGGTCCTAGAATGAAACCTATAAAAACGATTCAGCACTTTTGTTCACAAAACTCAAAAATAAAGTTTACTGCAATTGAGTGTGAGTGATTTTAGCCACTTTGAGCCAACATAGATTCAGATATGAATCTGGTTAGTACAATGAAATTATAGATGGGAGAAAGAATATTCATAGGCTTTGATGTTGGAGTGTACTCCCCTTTTTTGAAGAATCAACTGGTCCATTTTGCACTATACGTGTGTGCTCAGCTCTGATGAAATTAAACAACGCCCTGTTTTTGCTGGCACTTGAAATCAGTAAACCAGACAGACACAGTAAGCCAAAAGCCACACAGCTATCAGGTGGACATGTAGACTACCGGTAATTTCCTGCTGGAATATTTTCTACTTGTATTACACCATTTTGAACCGCATTTAATGGAAAAAACTACTGAAAGCAACAAATCATGGCAAGTAACACCAAGCAAAACTTTGATGAACTCGCAGAAAATGAGGACTTCTTTGAATGGTTTTGGACTGAAAACCATGGCAAAATGTTAATAGAGGCACTGAACGAGAGCCGCTGTCGACCGCATAACGAATATGTCAGTCAAGGAAAGAGAGCTCATATTTATGGCGTTGTAATTAATGATAAATCTTATGTTACGAAGCGAGGTGACTCAATATGGAAGTATTGCAAGATTGGGCTTACCCGAGTTGACACAACAAGAGGAACTGACAACCGAATGGAGGTTGTGGAGAAAGCGATAAATAAACAATTAGGTACATCGAAGACATCTACCCTATTTGTCCTCCCTCATGATCCAATTGACAGCACATCAGTTTTGGAAGTAGAACTAAAAGTACGGGCTGCATTTGGACACAAGGTACCCAAGGAAGCAGCGAAAGATTTAAACTTTCCTACGCCAACAGAATGGGTTCTCACCACTCAACATTTCATCACGACCTTCATTAAATCAAAGCATGCCGTGTGTGAACGATTTGGATTTGCAAGCACACAAATTTTTGATTACCTTGCATTTGAAAAAGAAAGGTTTCCACTGCCATTTAAAAAGCTCAGGGACCAAGAGCAAGAGGAAATGGCGCGCAACATAAAAATGTTTGATGAAGAATATAAACGAGAAGGGCATCAACTGACAGATAAATGGGTGAGAGACAATGAGACAACACGGACAGTGAGAGAATGGAGAATATCAGATAGGATGGCCGGACTGAGCCTTGTATGTGACAAAGAGCAAGAGGAAATCGTGCGCAGCATAAAAACGTCTGATGAAGAATATAAACGACTAAGGCATCAACTGACAGATAAATGGGTGACAGACAATGACACAGCACGGACAGTGAGAGAATGGAGCTTAAAGATGGCCAAGTAATTTCCTACATATCCAGTGAATCAGCAGAATTACATGGATTTATCAGTGCAATCATGGATAATACAGGAATGTTTAAAAACAAAAATTAGCAAAAAGACAGCTTGGCAATCCACCTCCCATGTCTCACCCATAAAGTTATAAGTTGTAACCGTTAGTGTGGACAGTGTGAGTTATAAAGTTGAAAAAGAAATTTGCTGGAGGACGATCCCACTCTAGTCAGCCTGTTTGTTCCAATTACTGAGGACATTGTGTTTTCAGGTTTTAGTTATCAACTGTTGGTTTTCAGATATCAATTTAATTTCACTTTTCAATTGGGTCATTCCATGCCAACTCAACAAATGGTGCACACCATCACCTCTTGGATTTTTTTCTTTTTTGGTGTACTGAAAGATACTTAGGAGAAATGCAAATTCTGAAAATTTGGGGTCTCTACGACTTTTCGTTCTTGCGCAACAGCATTTTGAAATTTGAGGTGGGCGGGGCCAAAAGCGCGTCGCGTCACGAAATTCAATGTTTAAAGGGCCATATATTTAAAACTATACCCCCCAGACATTTCAAACTTGGTAATCTGGGCTATTTTTTGCTGTAGATTTCAAATATTTAAACAGAAAGAAAGTAGCTTGTTTCATTTTTAAGTTAAAGGGGCCCCAAAATGGCCCAAAACTCATCTGGACCAATGTTCGGGGGGGTGTAAGTCAAAAATTGAAAATATTTTTTTCACCAAATTTTTTGCCTGTAATAGCCCCCAATTGAAACTACTTTCATGTAAAATCTTACACTTATATTAACTTCATTGAATGAGATATAGCCCTTGCAAAAAGCAAATTGTTTATTTTTACGATAACTTGACCCCCCCAAAAACCAACGTCAGACATTCCGCACCAAATTTTGCTTCACATATGTTTGAGGTTGGTCCTTAGTGAAGTCCTCTGAAAAGTTTCATGTTGGTGTCTAAATGTCTTCAGTAGATAGCTGGGCTTTATAATGAGTCTATATCTTACGGTGCTGGTTCCGTAACATACAAGTACACGTACATAGAATAAAACAGCAGTTGGTACATAAAGAATAAGTTGGGTATGAAACTTAGCTACATTTGTACATGTAGACAGTTGATATAATTGTTTACAGTTTCACAGGTGAAATTATGCATTCCTTGTGATGTAGTTTTGATGAAGTTGAATGAGTTGCATGATGGTTGGCTCACTAAGTTTGTATTGCCTTCCACCGCTATGTAGAAGTTCTGGTGTTGGTACGCAACACAACACATCAACAAATGGAATGTTACATTTATCCTCTCTTTGTGGCCAATAGAGAGTATTTGTTGATTCCGTCCTGTACATGAAGCAGACATACACATCCTCATGAAGTTGTGATACATGTACATCTTCTACAATTTAGCAATGTACCAAACATCATCATAGACCACACAAACATATTTTCCTGGGTTGAGGTCAGCTGCTACAATTGGTGCATGATGAATTTGAGCATACATGCAACTCCTTGGATGAACTAGGTTTCCCCTTATCCATAATGAAAACTAAGATTAATCAGGTTAAAACCATAGACCCTCTACTCAAACTGAATCACTTCTCTTTGGTTCAGGTTAGTGCTATACTATACTATGTTGTGCAAGTGAGAACTGGTTAATTACTACATACATGACATGCATGCTGTGTGATGAGCACATGGAAAGAATTAGACTCTCAAGTCATTTAACCTAATTTGCATATAATGCACACATAGGTCTACAAGCAACTGTTTCTTGAGCAGGAAATGGGTAGTCTTGACCCAAGTCTTTCAACAGTCGGGGGATTTTGTTGTGCTGGTTCCGTAAAATACAAGTACATGTACATGCACATGTATGTTACGGAACCTGCAGCATCATAAGATATAGACTCTTTATAAAGCCCAGCTATCCACTGAAGAAATTTAGACACCAACATGAAACTTTTCAGAAGACTTCACTAAGGACCAACCTCAAACATATGTGAAGCAACATTTGGTGTGGAATGTCTGACGTTGGTTTTTGGGGGGGTCAAGTTGTCGTAAAAATAAACAATTTGCTTTTTGCAAGGGCTATATTTCATTCAATGAAGTTAATATAAGTGTAAGATTTCACATGAAAGTAGTTTCAATTGGGGGCTATTACAGGCAAAAAATTTGGTGAAAAAAATATTTTCAATTTTTGACTTACACCCCCCCGAACATTGGTCCAGATGAGTTTTGGGCCATTTTGGGGCCCCTCTAACTTAAAAATGAAACAAGCTACTTTCTTCCTGTTTAAATATTTGAAATCTACAGCAAAAAGTAGCCCAGATTACCAAGTTTGAAATGTCTGGGGGGTATAGTTTTAAATATATGGCCCTTTAAACATTGAATTTCGTGACGCGACGCACTTTTGGCCCCGCCCACCTCAAATTTCAAAATGCTGTTGCGCAAGAACGAAAAGTCGTAGAGACCCCAAATTTTCAGAATTTGCATTTCTCCTAAGTATCTTTCAGTACACCAAAAAAGAAAAAAATCCAAGAGGTGATGGTGTGCACCATTTGTTGAGTTGGCATGGAATGACCCAATTCTTATTTCTTAATCAAAACAGAACTTAAAGGGAATATACAACAGTTGCTTTTGTTGTAATTTTTAAAAATGGATGGATTTGGGGGTTTCGTAGATGCTGGAAAAACCAAGGAAAACAATCATTTTTTTGAAGTCTGGTTCCCTGACCCCACTTCAGATGAAACAGAGCAATTTATAGACGTCGGGGAATTGTAACTAAGGTCAGGGAACAGTCTAGCGAGCTGGCTTGTACCCGTTCACAGGTGTGTAATCGATTGCAAAGAAAATGTGGACAAACTACCGGGGGTAAATATGATAAATTTGGAGCAGTATTTGTAAAAAAAAAAGTTTTTGTCCAACACTGTTTGACAGACCAGCGTTGGAAATTGATAAAAAAAATACCACTTTTCTTGGAAATGTCAGCACACCAGGTGCCATAATTTCAGAGTTGTAATGACTCGAGTCAATGACTCGACTCGAGTCCGACTCGAGTCACATTTTTTGGCAACTCGACTCGACTCGAGTCCCGACGGGTAAATGACTCGACTCGACTTGAGTCACTGCGAGCAAATGACTCGACTCGACTCGAGTCCCTCATCAGAATGACTCAACTCGACTCGAGGAAGGCTAATAAGACTTGAGTCCCAAAATAAAAGCAAAACTTACTTGCGAAAAATATTTGCAATGACTTACGCTGCGCCGTTCGCGTTGCCAGTTTTTGTTCACGTCACGTTAATGTTCGTGAATAATGTACGTTTATATACAGCGGCAGTCTGTTTCCTCCCTCCATAATGAAACAACAAACATACACCGTGTCGCGGACTCCCACCTTGTGGTTCTATAGCATGTAATGCTAAACCCGGAACCAGACTTAAAACGCATTTCTCAATCCGTGGTTTCATCATTGGTTTCGGGCGATTTTGAAGTTCTTGGTTGAATGCTGGCTAAAATCATGTCCCGATTTCACACAAAAAAATGGATATGGACGGGCCCACCTTTAAATAATCAGAAACAGTTTTGTTAATGCAATTAGGTTTTAACGTTGTCAGCGATCAGCGAACAACAAAATCTAGACCCGAAGCCAAACCGGTTATAAGACCGAAGTTTCACATCTTCTTATCTGTGACGTGAGCTAGCAATGGAAACTGTTGGTTGGGTACCATACAGCATACTTTATGTCTTTGGATTTCCGTAATAGACTGGTGCCTTGTATTTTTTCTCTCTTGTGTTTGTTGCTTTTTATTGTAATTTAGTGTTCAAATATTTGTGACTCGAATTGACTCGAGCTAAATACTTGACTCGACTCAACTCGACTCGACCACACTCTGTGACCCGACTCGACTCGACTCGACCTTGTTGACCTAATGACACGACTCGACTCGAGTCACTTCTTTAAAATGACTCGACTCGACTCGAGTCACAAAAATCAGTGACTCGTTACAACTCTGCATAATTTAGCAGGATGCTTTAGACTGTCATTCCCTTACAGTTCAGTAAGGTATTTCATAATAATTTGGTAATTTTGTTTTTTTGATGTTTGCAAATGTTGTATATTCCCTTACAGACACAGCTATTTATATACTGTCTAACTTGTTTTTGTATAATAGAAGTCAGTTTTCGCCACGTTAATCAATTGTATATGTGTTGCTGCAGTGCCATGTGTAATGTACAATGTGCGCTTTATAAATCCATATACATGTATTATTATTATATCCTTATGATTCTTAGTTTTTTGTTTTTTCGTGAATGTTTACATCTCAATGATACAGAGAAAATAGTACAAGAAAAGAATACCTATCTTTCTCAATTGACAGTCAATTTGTAAATTCGTAATTTGTATTAGTTATCAGTTTTTACATTTTCATGAATATATGCTTAACAACAAAAATTGGGAAAAAAAAGCCAAAAAAATTAAAAGATTTAACTTCATTTAACATTCCTTACTTTTTTGGGGGTATGAATAGGTGAGAAAGAGAGACAGAAATTTGAGTGAAGTATTTAGGTTATTTCATGTATCAATTATTAAAGCAGTTAGTCAGTTACACTGGGTCGTATGTATAAAAACTAGCATTTGCTTTTACTACCCATTTTTAAGCATTTACTTGCATTTGTATGAATAAAAATGAAGCAAATGCTTTTACAGGAAAGCATTTGCTGAAAGCTAAAAGTATTTACTTTTTACTTGCTAGCTTTCGCTAGACTAGAAGTGATTACTTCATTTCGTATGAACAAAAAGGAGTAAATGCTTCAGCTTTCAAGCATTTACTGGTCATTTTTCAAGGCTGGGTTTGGGCAACCTTGAAAATATAAAGCAAATACTTCTGCACAAAAACTGCTGCATTTATTAATATTAATCGCCCCAAAATTGACACAAAAACATTAATAGACTACATATAATACCATACACTGTCTTTTGACTAACATTTATGAGCAATTTAAATACTTTTTTATTATGCATTTTATTACTAGAATTAGAAACGATAATTTCGCATTTTGTTCACGACATGAGAAGTGTTAGCGTAAAATTCAGTGCGGCACAGAAGGATTAAGGATAAATTTTATCCAACGGCACCCTGGAGACTGAACAAACTAAAATCATTTGTTTAGTTTATTAGGTCACCAAACTTTGCAAACTATTATTTTATAATATTTCAATAAACAAAACTCTTTGTGTATCGAATGTTGGTATGATTTTATACCCACTTTAACAGGTCTGTGATTTTTATGCAGTTGTGACGTCTACAGGACACTGTGGACCTTTACAATTTTCATGAATGATGAAAGTATACTTTTTGTATTCCGCAACTGCCGAAAAGTGTCATCATTTTTGCTGGATTTGAGGAAAATGTATGTACTACTACATGTACTGCATCCATCACCTTTATCTGGACTATTACACCACGTGTAAACCCTGTGTGTGTGCAGCAGTTCGTACACACAAAAGAAACCCTATTGTTGGCAATCATTCGTCCATGAAAACAATCCAACAGCAAGAAGCATTTGCTACCTGTTGTGTAGTAAATGCTGAACAGTAAAGGCAAACCTTTATTCATACGAAATCAAGCATTTGCTTTTCCTTAATGCTTGTACTCCAAAGTAAATGCTTTTACTTTTTGCTTAAACTTCCTAGCATTTACTAGTTTTTATACATACGACCAATTTAAAGGGACTTTAAAGAGACACTTCCCAAACAAATTCTCAAGCCACAACACCTTGTGGCTTTTGTGTGGGAAACAAATTCCACACAAAAACACAAAACTCAGATATTTGGTGAGGTATTGTCAAGACTATAATGTTCGGAAACCGTGACAGGACGATTAGCTCATTCCGTTGTTAGCATCATTTATATTGACCAATTGATGTAAAATGAACCAGCTGTTTGATTAATCAATACTGTCAATTAAAATGGAATAATGGAATTTAATTTTGTACAAAGTTTAACATCTTTCTATCCTATAATGTAATCTTCCAACTGTTTAAACAGTCACAGACAGTCAAAACTCCATCCACTTCCCTGCCATGCCTTTTACACAGGCTAGTCACCAACAGTCAGATCATATTTCGAGCAAGTACTGTGACTAGTCAAATTCAGTCAACAGACAAAAGCAGGCAAGTGGTAGACACAGCTGGCTTATCAATCACCTACAGTCAAGGCATAGCCGTATCAAGTTACATAAGCAGTCACAGCCAGTCAATCCTGTTCTGTGTTGGCTGGGAGCTCTGAACTATTGAAAACAGTCACTTGATTGATTTTAACTGAAGGACATCTCGGCACAGAATGTATGTTTGCATTGGAGGGTTTTTATTCGAATCTGGTGAATGTTCTCTATTATATTTATTAATGGTATATTCAGTAAATAAAAAAAAGGACATGTAAGACATGTGATTGTAGATTATCAAGGTAAACGTATTAGAAATGGCTTGTATATGCTGCAAAAAAAACAATTGTTAAATAAAGATTTAAATCAATTTTTAAAAAAAGTACATGTATTAAAGACATATGATTGTAGATTATCAAGTTAAACTTTTTAGAAATGGCTTGTATATGCTGCAAAAAACAATTGTTAAATAAAGATTTCAATCAATTAACAGCCAATCATTCCAAACAAACCATCGATGATAATTCCCACTTTGCACTATTAAAAAGTGCAGATTTTATGATGATTTGGATATATCCATGTGCCAAGCAAATCCACTTATTTGTCTCATTCAGTTTTGTGAGAAAAGTATTGCAAACATGAACCAATTTCACTTTTATGACAAAAAAATGTTCACTGCAAAATAAGGAAAGATAAACAACGCAAGGGGCCTATAAAATAACACTTTAAAAAAGAATTTTAAAAAAGTACTTGATTTACTTCAACTTTGATTTCTATTCCATTTAGAAGTTGATGAAATTATTTTTAAGGGATAGAGGAAAAAGCAAACGAGAAATTCTTAGACAATGTGAATAAAAGGTGTACAATTGCAATGTCACCGACTGCATGTAATAATTACATAGTATGTCATTAGCATTTTCATTTAATCCTAATTATTGTTGGAAATAATGGTATTTTTATTTCTTTTTTAAAGCATCTTTGCTTCTAAAAAAAGTAGGATGGTTTAAATTAGCGGAATGGCTTGTATATTATGCAAAATATTGTGAAACATCATTAATGATTCTAATTGTTTTAAAGTCATTTTTGGTATGATGGCTTGTTGGCATAAGTCTAAATTTTCACCTGGAAAACAGATTTGTTTGTGAGAAAGAGGACATAGTTTACCTTTAAAATTTGAAACTTTGCATGGTAGTAGTGTAAACTCTTGAGGATTTGAGGTAACACCATGCGGAATAATCTCTTATGAGAAGATGTGTGGTTCTGAAAAGAACCAGTTTTATAGTGAGCACACACCCCACTCCCCCACCAACAGCATCCACAACTCCACGCCCCAGCGATCAGCCTTCAGCATCCACAACTCCACGCCTCAGTGATCAGCCTTCAGCATCCACAACTCCACGCCTCAGCGATCAGCCTTCAGCATCCACAACTCCACGCCTCAGTGATCAGCCTTCAGTGTCCACAACTCCTCGCCTCAGTTATCATCCAGCCCTAAAAATACAGCCTCATCCACCCTGTCTTGGCTTTCTCCTGGAGACGATCAGAGCATGCAGATTGGAACGTCAAGTTTCACAACGAAACGGTTCTTTTAAGAACCACACATCTTCTCAAAAGAGATTCTTCCATATGCTGTTACCATCACAAACCCTCACTACTTTAAGTTTACATTTGTACAACTGTTTACCATATGACATTTGGTATCCATACTGCAGCAAGATACTATTGAAAGAGGCCAAATTTTAACAAAGTTCCTCTCTTCTCCAGACACAATTGTTTCTCATGTGCTGTATAATTTTGAGGGAAAAAAGAATGATCAATCAGAAAAATCTTCATTTGACCATTCCAGAGATACAAAAGCTTTGATTTTTAATCGAGAATGCCCCATTTGTACTATTTTAATGTTAATTAACACTTGAATTTTAGTTGTCTGTTCAGCAATAAATCATGTATCAGCAAAATAATAAATTGAATGCTAAAGTTCTTAAATGTGTTCATTCTCAAATTGCCTTAAAATGCAGGAGAAACATCGTAGGTTTCAACAATTCATGGGGACATGCCCCCCTCCCCCCAGCAGGGAGTGAAAGCTAGATCTGCCCTTGTGGAACCAGGTATGGGCGTCGCCAGGATTTTTTCCGGAAAGCGGCAACACACACTTTGCCCCAAAAGTCCTGAACTTTTCCAGCATGTTCTCAATTTATCAGTGTTTCAAGGGTGGGCAGGGGGACATTTGCCCACCCACCGACCCCCCCCCCCCACCCCATCAAATTAAAAGCAATATGACTTCGCACCTATTTTTCTTTCTTTCTTTTTTTCCCCCCCTGAGCCCTCGCGACGCCCATGCAACCATCAAACTCCCCACTCGTCTGTTGTAAAAACATTTATTTTAATTAAAGCAAAATTCACTGTTTGTTGTTTTAGGAGGCAAGTTTTTGATGACTTTTGTGGAGCAAATTTTTCGTACTACTGGACACCCGCGACCAAAGCATGAGCAAATCAGCATAAAAAAGTGCAAAATAGAATGTTTCCCGACCGACTGACCAATCGACCCTATTCTGAAACCGACATGTAATCGGAAGCAGAACCATTTTTTTGTTGGCCTTACTCAGTCTTTCTACAACCTATTTCAGACAAAAAAGTTTCTTTCGCATAGTTGAATTGAACATCACAGGAATTTGGAGTTGTTTTGGGTAAAATCATGGCATTCTAGCCTCATGCAGTATCATCATTCCTTCCAAGACACCAAACTAAAGCCATTATATTGTTTTGGCATTTTTCACGAAAGTTTTAAAACTAAAAGAACACAATACATATATTTCGTTCTGTATGCTATAAGAGTGAATTTTACTTTCAGTTGTCATTTCAAATATAAGCCAGGGAAGGAGTTTTAGAAAGTTTAAGAAAAAAAATATGCTTGGGGCAGAAGTTGGTTTGGGGGCCACAGGGCGAGTTGACAAGGAGGCGAGTTGGTCGTTCGGCGAGTTGGTCATGTGGCAAGTTGGACAGGGGGCGAGTAGGTCCAAGGGGGGGGGGGGGGGGGGTATGCGAGTAGAACACAATACAAGTAGAACACAATACATGTATTATAGGCCTATTTCGTTCTATAAGAGTGAGTTTTATTTTCAGTTGTCATTTCAAATATAAGCCTGGGAAGGAGTTTTAGAAAGTTTAAAGAAAAAAATATGCTTGGGGCGGGAAAGTTGCCTAGGGGGCCAGTTGGCCACAGGGAAAGTTGACGATGAGGCGAGTTGGTCGTTGGGCAAGTTGGACAGGGGGCGAGTAGGTAGGGGGAGGCGAGTTGGTCAAGGGGAAAGTTGGACAGGGGGCTAGTAGGTTGAGGGGCGAGTTGTCAGGGGACAATTTGGACAGTGGGGGGAGTAGGTGGGTGGGGCGAGTTAGTCAGTGGGCGAATTGGCCAGGTGGCGAGTTGGTAAAGGGCGAGTCGGCCAGGGGGCTAGTTGACCAACAATCCTAGAGAATAGCCAATGAAAGCTGAGAATTGTGAAGGTCACTGCCTGTTCTCAAACACATTGTCAGGTCACCAGTCTGTGTTTCCAGAAACACGCAAGTTCATGGTACATATCACAGGGCAATCTTTCGTCTCACTAGTCTCCGACACTCTATCTTTCTATTTGCCGCTGGCAGTAATGGGTCAAGCCTAGATAGTGTTATTAGATCGTGAGCTGCTTTGGTTGAATTTTATTTCCTCCTTGAATTATGGACCGTTTGTATGTATCTGACTGAATGGCCTGATATTTATGGCTATAGATAGCACCTTTTAGGCCAAATAAAAAAAAAATAAATATGTTTAGTGTCCCCACCCGCTTCCTTTTTGGAGGCCGACCGCCTCCTTTTAAAAACTGAAGAAAAAAAAAACTGAAAAAAAATGTGCATTTTAAACATTGACATCATTTTGGCCTCTTTGTCTGTTGCATCTAGCCCATATAAAGCTGGTATGTCATTTCCTGAGTCCAAGTGGCGGCCATTTAAAAAAAAGCTGGAGGCCATCTTGAAAAATAGCCCCTCTGGTCATTTTGGAAAATGGCTCGGGCGGCAATTTTGGGAAAAGAAGGGCCTTCTCCTTCCTTGTTTTCAAAAAGGCAGAGGCTTAATAACTCGTTTGTTTTTTTACTTGGCCTTAACATCACCTGACACTCTGAAAAATATTACTTACAATCCGATGTTAATTTAAGTAGCTCATGCAGGATTACATGTAACTCAACTCATATCAGCATGAGCATTATAATGCCAATTGAAAACTATTTCAAGCGGTAGCGTACTGTTCTTTTTCACAAACTCTGTAATTTATAAATGGAAAAAGTTATTATTTTAACAACCCAAAAAGCGACAACTACATGTACAGGGTAATAAGGTTGAAGCGCTTTAGGTATAAAGGGCTAGATACCATAAGCACCACACATTATTATTATACAACCGACATACAGATCCTTGTCATTTGATTGGTGGAACCCACATCACGTGACATTCGTTATTGCTCCCATTCACGCCGGGCTCAAAAAGTACTATCTGCCCATGGGGAATGGGAAATACTATTCAACAGTTAGGATCATGACGCGGTATTTGCATGCAAATGCATGCTGGTGTGCGCGTTCAGCGTTGTGCGTAGCGCGTATTGTTCCAAAGAGCCAGCGCTACGGCGTTGAGTTTAAACATTTTCGTGAAGGGGTGGTTTGGAAGAGAGAAATACATTTTCCTCCAGTTTTGTATTGAAAAAAAGTTAAAATATATCAAATGACAAGGATCTATATGTCATTATATAAAACAAATATTGAGTGGCTTTAAATTGTGAAATGGGAGGAATATTATCGCTCGGTATAATCTGGACTTTCCCATTTCCAGATTTTACCTTGCGATAATATTCCTCCCATTCCACGCTGAGCCACTCAATATTTGTATACTATTATTACATGTACAATACAAAAATTACACAAACATTAATAGCTAAAAAAAACCCCAGTTCATCATCTTCAAGCAAAGTTGGAAATCCTCGTTGCTGATATTGTTCCTTATGTCTGCCGATTCTACCCATTCCCACAAGGTATTTATTTTGGCAAACCACTATCACAATTCAGACATGTGGCTGCAACCTCGTGCCCCGTGGGTACGATCTTGCAGCGCCTTGTTGTTTCCCATATGACTTGCGCGATTGTAACCCCTGGAATTGTGTAATTTAAATATACCGAAATACGGTAAATTATAATTAGGGCTGCAGTTTATCTGTTTTACGTGCCGACGCCATCTTTAAAATGTTAAAGTTGTGATTTTGAAGAATCAATCCTTTCAAACACAATGTTTGGACGTTGTGTTAATTAGCAAAGATTTGTATTTAATGTACGTACCCCTTTCGTGCCTTTACAACCACAAATACAAGGTTTTTTTAGCGAAAAACGCGGCTGACATAATCCATATCGTACAGGCATCGCGACTTTTGAATCATAATTTTTTTTCGTACGTGACGTTACGTGCAAAGCTAAGCACGCGATCGCGAGCGCATTATGGGAGCGCATTATGGGCGCGCCCGGCGTGCAATCTTCGAAATGCCCGCGCAATACGCTGTGAATAGCCATTCAGCGTCATCATCACAGCCAGGGGTTAGTGTAAGGAACGAGCACGCGCCCCTGGAGTCGAGGCTGATGTGGCTGAGAAGTCACCAAAAATGAGGAAAATTCATACCTACATGAGACTTTCTACAGTGTTTTAAAAATTTTAATGGCACCCATTTGAAATCAAAAACAGAGAAATGAGCAAGAAAAGTTTCATGCCTGATAACAACAAAACCACTCTGAAATTAGTCAAGCAAATTTGAATCCTCTCTAAGGATATTAGTTGATCCATTTGTGTTCAACCTATCCTCAAAATAATATGTTTTAAACAGGTCCCCATGGTAACTGAATGTGGAAAAACTTCACCTCTTAACAAAACTGGGGCGAAATACTCGAGAAACTTTGGACAAGGAAGAACAGAAACAAGTTAACTGCGGCACTGAAAGAAAGCAGGCAACACCCCATTCAAACAATTCCTGTTGCCGAAATAGATAGAGGCCATCTTTATACAACGTTGTTCTCAACATTCCCTTTGCCATTGCGGGAGATGGCAGAGACTGGAAATTTGGCCACATTGGACGAATTCAGGTTGGCATGGCAACAGGAGCAGGCAACAAAATGGAGGACATCTGAGATGAAATCAATTGCAAATATGACAGCGAAAAGGCTGCCGATACGATGTGTTATTTGTGTTGCCTACTTCTCCGATGGACACTGCGCAAATTTGCAGGCAGAAAAACGTATACGAGCCTCGATTGGACACAAGTACATGTATGCCAGAGAAAACAGTCATTGTCCTGCACAAAAAGCTCCCATGGTGGGCACAAATCTACAGTTCATGCACAGAGCCCATATACATGTACCAAATGCAATTTCCCAGAAGTTCGTGGGAAAGTTCCTATGTGAGTCAGCATTTATTTATATCACTGTCCAGTTTTTGTTTCATATCACCTTGACGGCAAAAGGAAGTATACACAATAAAAGGAAGTGCAAAAAAGGTGTACGTGAGTTCATAAGCGTATACGGTGTCCAGCAAAGCAACGACGGAGAATCAAATGTAAAGTGAGTACAAAATATAGATACTTAAATTTTCACTTCAGAACTAAAAGAGAAAAGAAAGAAATTTGCTAGTAACCGTGGTAACCAGCAATCTTCATTTTGCAACTACATGTAAGGCCGAGCAGATTCACCTAATTTGTGACAGTGTGTCTGACGGTCAAGAATATTTCAGAAAGTTAGTTGGACAGCTTTTGAATGGATGACCAGAACAGTATCCTGTTACATGTAACTTCCAATTAAAAAGACGCTGCAACAACAAACACTGTTTTTAAGTGAAGAACTTCAAAGTGTGAGCAATGTGTACTTCTTGACAAGTTATGCACTCACGGAGAATTTCTCAACAATTTGTCTAGCTTTGTTTTCTTCAGACGACAAGCTTCGATCATGAATGCTACAGTTGAAGTTGTTTTGACAAATCTCTCCCTGGGTGAGAAGATCACCTTTGGCATCATCGCAGCACTGGGCATTGTGGGTAACAGCCTGGTGGTTTACGTGCTGACGCACATGGTCAAGTCTCGCAAAGGTAACGTTAACATTCTGATCATCAACCAATCTTTGGTGGACCTGGCTACCTCCGTACTCCTGATTCTCTGCTTCCTGACCCCCGAGCCTCCGTTACCCTCCTCCCCTACCGCTGCCCGATTCCTCTGCTCCGTCTGGAACTCTAAGTATCTCTTCTGGGCAACCATCATCTCTTCCACGTTCAACCTCGTCTGTTTGACTCTAGAGCGCTACTTCGCCATCGTCTACCCCTTCAAGTATCGGAGCTGCACCCTGTTCACCTGGCCCAAGTCTCTCGTTCTTGCCATAGTCCCGGTACTGGTTGGTTACTCCTACCAAGCTTACTTCCCCGCTATGCACGTCGTGGAGGACGACAAATGTGTCGTGAATGAGTTTTCCAGCAGAGCAGCTCAAATCGTCTACGCTGTAATCATCCTCCTTGTGACCTACCTCTTGCCACTCGGCGTCATGACGTTTGCTTACATCAGGATCTACAAAGCCCTGAAGACCGAGTCGATCGGCAACATCACTGGCGAGAGTTGCCAGTCAACGAACGCCACGGGCAACCAGCGTCACAACCCCAACGACATCAACGAGAAGGCTCTACGCAACATTGTCAAGACCCTGATCCTTGTCTACGTGGTCTTTGGTCTCTGCTGGGCTCCCAACGAAGTCTTCTACTTCTATTTCAACGTGAGCGGCAATCAGCACATCAACGAAACCGTCTACAACATCACCATCTGTCTGGCCTTCTTCAACATGTGCGCTAATCCCTTTATCTACGCGTTCAAGTACCGACGGTTTAGGGAGGGGCTTCAGCGCGCTATGCCGCGTCTTGGACGACTGCTTTGTGTACCTGACACAAGCTTACTCCAAGAAGAAAATTCTCCTCAGTTATCAACATCCGTTGTGTAAGATAGTCTGATGGATTCAAAACTAAGGACGGTGTCAGGATACTATGTTGTGACCTGTTATTGCAAGACCAGGTTTAAGTCTGACTCATTAAGAAATGAGATATTTGTACTGTCATTGACTTCTGATGACGAACAGAGCACACTTTTTGAAAAGTCGAGTTAAAAAAAACTGGATGTTCTCAGAATTAACCACACAACTCACAAAGAGATATCATTCACAAGGTGTTACCGCAAACCTCTTATTCATTGTTCAGAGATATTTGTAGTAGTAGTAGTAGAATTCTGAAAAACAAGAGCATTCCAATGGTACATGGATAACACATACTGGGTTCAGTAAAACTATTTTTTTGAGAAAATTCATAAGGTTGTTTTGCAGTGTATATTCAGTAAACTCATAAGATGAGAAGAAAATAGTGTATATGAACACTAAACTCATAACTTTAGGGCCTATATGAGATGTAAAAAAAATATTCGAAAACAAAAAAACACCTGTTACCCATTTGCATTTGGCTTTGCCCAATTGTATGTCAGCAAAATTAACGTCAAGCTCAAAAGGTGGTGATAGGTCACATAATTATTATATATCAGCATTTTTTAACAAAATAAAAATCTACAAACCTTCTTTGCAAATCTTGTTTGTCCACTAACATGAGATACAAATGGACGCGGAATGCGCAAAATCTGAGACAAACGAAACTTAACGTACAAAATTTTTTACAGGGTTGTCTAAGGGGCGTGGCTATTAACTCGCAAATGGCGATAGGTCAATTCTCGGCACGGATGCACATGGACCACGTTGCACGAATAATACATTACATGTACTTCCACACACTCAAAACAGAAGAGAGATGGTCGTTAGAAGTCAAGGATCATTTGAATGTCAGCCGCAAACCATGGGCGTCGCCAGGATGGGGACGCTGCCTCCCCCCCCCCCCCCCCCCCAGCATAGCCACACAAAAAAAAAGAAGAAGACGAGACGCTAGTCATTTTGCTGTTAATTTAATTTACATTTGACAACATGGGCATCCACATGGGTGTCAATAGGGGTGGGTGGGCAAATGTCCCCCGCCACCCTCGAAAAAATGATATATTGAGAATATGCTAGAAAAATTTTGGAAATAATGTGCTTTGCCCCCCCCCCCCCCCCCCCTCTACAAAAAATCCTGGCGACGCACATGCCGCAGACATATGTTCCCTAGATTATAAATTCGCCTGCCCGAATATAATTTTGTGTCCAGATTTGACAAGTAGGGTGTAGAGAGAGTCCAGGCCGCTGTTAAGGACACAAGAACAACAGTAAACCAAGAGGTTACCCTTGTCAGTTACTTCATTAAACTGATTAATAAAAGAGAAATAATTTGTTTGTGTTCATGAGATAGTTAATACAGACTATTTTTGCATGGATCTCTGTATTTCTAATTGGGATACCATTTACACGTATTTAAGTATAGACACAGGCTGATTGGTTATGACACGTGGTTTGTGTAAGAAGGTGTATCCTGATAAAACAAATTCTTTGTACATCTGTAAATTGCAAAAACACACAAGTACGGTAGGCTATGTTAATCATTTACATATGTACATGTACATGCATGCATAAAACATTTGCATAGTAAAAGTGAAACAGACTGCTCACTTCATTGTGTGTACAATGTATACACACATGTACATACACAAAATGCGTACGTGACCAAATACACGTACTTGGACTTTGGACTCCCATGCATACCAATTTTGATTTCTCATCATAATGAGTGTCTCATTTTTGTTAATGATATGTGACAGACCACATGTACACAGTCTATTGCTGGTAAAATACTTGCAGCAAATATGCAGGTACCGGTAAAGTCAAGTCTGCAAAGAACAAGTCCCCTGAACAAAAAAACACCTGTTACCATTTGCATAAATTTGGCTTTGCCCAATTGTATGTCAGCAAAATTATCGTCAAGCTCAAAAGGTGGTGATAGGTCACATAATTATTATATATCAGCATTTTTTTAACAAAATGAATATCTACAAATCTTCTTTGCAAATCTTGTTTGTCCATGAGATACAAAAGGACGCGGAATGCGCAAAATCTGAGACAAACCGTACAAATTTTTTTACAGGGTTGTCTAAGGGGCGTGGCTATTAACTCGCAAAGAACAAGTTCCCTGAATTATGATAATCATTTTAAGTCACATTGTCAACACATTCATTATAATGTATATGTCTCATATTGTTTATGAATATTTCACGAAGTTACAAAAACCTCAATATCCTGCAAAAAGGTCATCCCGAGATAATCACATTTGGAGTTAATCCTTTTTTCCAAAACGCATTTTTGACTAGTTTGTAGTTTACAGATTTGGGAAATTTTGGCATTGTCAAGTAACGTATGCTTTGTTCTTTGCTAATTCAAAGTTGTTTGTTAGAAGTCTCTCTTAATTAAACAGTAATTCATTGATAAAGATATTTTGCACTTCGTGAAAACAGCAATACGCACAAGCCTTTATTATTTTTCCTACTTTGTACACACTCTTTGTCACTTCATGAAAACCAAAAACGTTGTGAGGAATTGTTACATTTACGCGTCATACGTCAGCGCAGCGCACGCTCATCTCTTCTTATCAACATCGTTCTGGGCGCGCGCCCACTCCCATCCTAACGCGTGTAGAGAAATGCATAATCCCTCTGGCCCTGCTAACGAGGTGACATTTTGTCACTTCGTGAAAACAGAAAAACACTGAGTTCAGGCTTTTTGTCAAATGTATGTTCACGATATTTACAAAGTAAACAATATTTGGTTTCGAAACTTGGTCAAATGGTTCTTTTTGTTAAAAGCAATAAAATGGCCAGCAAAACTTAACATTCAAAAATATATCGATTTTTCCAAGTTTTTGTCATTTCGTGAAAACACCGACGATATGTGACAGATCACACACATCCTCCTGCTGGTAAAATAATTTATGCACATAATACAGCTAACATGGAGTCAGCAATAACATAAATGTAGTCCTAATTATGATAACCACTGCACCAGCAGATAGCTCCCATGTGTTTGAAGCAGCTACACTTCACATGCATGAGGATACATTGCCTTGTTTAAAGGGCTTGTTACGAAAATGTAACATGAGTAACCGATTTTGTGCGTCTTATTTATCATACATAACACATTTTTCTGGATGTCATCTTTGGTGCTTAGTTAGGTCTAGGTCTACTCTATCTACCATGGGGATAACAGTTATTAAACCTTTTCAGTAAAGTAATTACAGCCCAAGGAAACTCAAAAGTACATCAAAAATGTAACGTGAGTAACCGTGGAATTGCCCATCAGGAAACTAACTGTAGTAGTAGGTCTGATTTCCACAAAGGAAATTGGGTTACCCAGCTGTCAAGGACGATACTACCATGTGTGACGAAAATAAAAGACACTTGATCAGACCATGTTTTGTGCACATTTTCACACAGTAAGATTTACCTTGATAAAGGGAACTTATATGGTAACAAATACCCTGTGAAATAATTCCACCTGAAATAGTATTGTCAGAAAACAAACATTGAAGGTGGTTTCAAAACCGGAATGTACCATTTTGAGCTTTAAAACATGTTTCTCAAGTAAATATAGTCAGACGGTTATTTAAAGTAGTGATAGCCGGAAAGATTGTTAAAAAGTAGATTGTGAAAGTCCACACTATACCATTAAATATTATGGTTATATGTAATAATCACGTGAATGAATTTCGGAATACAAAATTGTAGTCCTCAAAAGGTGAGCAATTGGATTTGAGCACATTCCATTTACATATATGTTTCAGTTCAAAAGTTGCACATGCGCTACTATCATCATGTGTGTACAACTAGCATGGAACCAGGTATCACAGTCAAGTGTCATTCCATGCAGCACCAGTATTGTGTTGACACTTTGGCTATAAAAAAATCTGATTGTTTTATTCACCGCTTGAAATACTAGGCCAGGCAAAGATTTGCTGTCATGTTCACGTGCAAACAGGTTTTTCGAAAAAAATCATCCCTAAAATGTAAGACAATACGTGGATTTTCTATTAAGCCCCAGTCACACATTCACGGTTGGAGCTACGAATATCCACGGTTTACCAAGAATCAATCGATCACGATGAACCGTCGAGGTTCGTTGAGAAATCAACTTGCACTACGGTTTCAGGACGGATAGCCACGACAGTCCTACGGTTTCTCTACGAGTACAGCACGGTTTGTCAAGAATATAGACAGATTGGTGAAGAATATCGACGGTATTACTAAGAATAAGGACTTTAAGCCACGGTTGTCTGCGATTGGGTCACGGATGACCAAGGTTCTCCTACGAATAAAGCATGATATTGGTATTACAACCTTAGCAGAACCCGAACACATCCGGGCATATCCGTAGGACATTCGTAGCGAATTCGTAGAGATTTCTACCACCAATGAGCTACGAATCTCCAAGAATATGCACGAATATAGCCACAAATAACACTACGAATAAGTACGGTTGTCCTACGGATGTCCCACGGTTGCACCACGGATTAATTTTCATGACTGTTCACCACGGAAGTTATGAACAGTTTCAAACTTCGTCGCCCCTTCATGAATGCCCAAGGAAGATAACGGATAACCACCTATGGTTTATTACGAAATTCAAACCGTGGAGATCCAAACCGTGAATGTGTGACCTGGGCTTAAGCCACACCTTGGAAAGATGGCTATCAAACGTTAAGAAATTGAAACTAAATTTTGGTGATCCCCTGACGAAAGTCCACCTTTTACTCCCTTGGCTTTTTGCAAGAGGAACCATCCCAAATCCTCTAAAATCCATCCTTGTTAAGGACATTATTTGCAAATTCTTTGAAACCCCCACCCCTGAAAAGTACTGCACTGACTTGACTCTACTCTGCATAATCCTGCACAATCCTTCAAATCCATTTGGTGGAATTTCGATGAAGGATAAAGGAGGTATGGGGTCAAGGTAATTTGGGTATCTCATTCAGGGCAATGGGGGGAGTGTGGCCTACTGGTTAGGGTCTGTGGCTCATGATCAGAGGGTCAGGGGTTTGAATCCAGCCGCTGGCCATATGCTGTGTCCTTGGGCAAGCTACTTCACCTCCACTTGCCTCTCTCCACCAAAGAGTACAAATGAGTAACGGCATTAGCTGGGGAGTAACCTGCAATGGACTAGCATCCCATCCAGGGGGAGTAGAAATATTCTCAGACCAGACATAAAAGCCAGCCTGATGGGCCACATTGGCTCATGACAGACTTTACTTTACTTACACATTTTGTAGGGCAATTCCCTGTTTACGGAGATTACATTAAGAGCCTCCTGACCAATTTGAAACAACAAAAGGAAATACTCGCAGTGAAAGCAAATTTTAGGTATTTTTGGTACAACTCTAGCTCAGGCCTTAATGAATAACATGACGTGGTTAATGTAGTGTATAGCTGAATTAATTAATGAGACACAAGCATTGTAAATGACCGTTACGGACATTACACATTCTGACATTTGGTGTGACTTTCCGTACACATTGATAAACCTCTGTAAAGTTTCTTGCAAGAATGTAATGAAATAACTCTTCTTTGGTTTTTTTTGCTTCACTCTATAAAAACATCAATGACATAATTTACAAAAAGCTACTTTGATGTTATGGAAACATTATGGACGCTACGTTTGATTGCATTACGGACATTATGAGGCCGAAATCAACTTCACAATTGTGAAAAATCATTGTAAACATACTGAATCGTGGTTTTCTAAGTTGTGTGTGTTATTATTATAAAACATGAACCTTTCTCTCTGCCTTAACAAAACACTCGCAATAACAAAGTTTGCATTTTGCATGTGAAAAAATGCCAAAATGACTACCTAAAATCCATAATTTTAGCCCCCAAACCAGGCTTTGTGACAAAATAATATATCTGACCACATCCTACTGGCACACCACTCAACTGAAAGGTTTTATTGCCTCATTGTATTTGGTACCACATTTGAGGTTGTGCTGATTGTAATTATTAAGATTTCAATTAATTGTCCACTTTTCAGGATGCTGTTAAAGGGAATGTACAACATTTGCTTTTGCTGCAATTTTCAAAAATAAATGGATTTGGAGGATTAGTATGTTATAGAAAATATTGTTACACTGACTTGTTTCACGTTTTGGGTTCGTAGATGCTGGAAAAACCATATTATTGTAGTCTGGTTCCCTGACCCCACTTAAGATAAAACGGACAAATGTATAGACTTTGGGGAATTGTAAGATCAGAAAATCAGTCTAGCAGGGTTTTAGTCTTCACATGTGTGTAATCAATTGCAAAGAAAATGCAGACGAACTAAATATAAAAAAGTAGGAGCACTTTTTGAAAAAGGCCAGTTTTCTCCAACACTGGGCGGCCGACCAGCGTTGGAAAAATACAGTTTTTCTTGAAAACGTCAGCACACCAGGAGCCACAACTTTACAGGATGCTTTAGACTGTCATTCCCTAACAATCCAGTAAGATATTTCGTGATTATTTGATCATTTCGTGTTTTGATGTTTGCAAATGTTGTATCTTCCCTTTAAGCAATATTCTGATCTGGAAAGGCCCAAAAATGCACACAGCCAGCTGTTTTTCAACTTAAATTGAAAGAAAGCTGAAATTCAGTCCCAGATATAAAAATCACGTGACCCAAAGCAGGAAATCACAACCAGTCAAATGTGACCCTGGCAGCACTCATACCGACTTGCTGGTTTTCTAATCAAGTATTGAGTCAAAAACACAAGCTGGAACATCGATGGTCTGAATCACATGGCACGCAATGATTCATCTTTAGAAATACCAGCAAGGAAAAATCGCTTCCTCTACAGCTGTGAAACCAAATATTGGTAAACTCTTTTCTTCGTCTGTGTATATGGGTATGTTCGTACATTCTTGTTCTGTAATGGACCGATCCAGTAAGTTCCGCCCAGTGCGCACGTGGGCAAATTAACACGTGCTCCTCTCCAATGCCACGCTGCATTTTCCTTCCGCGCGCATCATGCGGGCGTGCACGCATGTCGGACTTTAGTGCACGCACGTCGGACATAGATCACGGCTGTGATTGGTCAGAACACCATGGGGCGGTGCTTACTGGATCGGTCCATTGTGGGGACTTCACATGTGTTGTCCCATGGTATTATGGGGACCAAAGACGCTGTGGGGAAAGAAGAAAGTCCACATAACTGGGTCCTAATTACCCTAACAATAAAAACATATAACGCGGTAACGGCTCGCCCTATAAAGCACACATATATACATGTATGCGTACCATGATTTAGGCTTAACCCAATACAAAAACTACATACAGTAAATTCCCGTTAAGTCTAGTCTCAAAGAATGGATAAAAAAACTTGAGGTGTCCAGATTTCTGGAGTTCAAGTTAAGCAAAGTTCCCGATTTTTCTACATGTCATCTACACATTACTCGCTATGCAATGGACACACTATCTGGCACACTTTCCTTCCGTTTTTCATTCTACAGGTGTATTGTTTTAGTCTCAAAGCATCGTTTTACTCAGATTTCATATTGTTCTGAGCTAAAACATGACAATAAACCACTCAAATTATGTAACTGTGTGTAACAAATCTTTATTTTGTGTCGTTTATTTCGCACCACGCTCGGGGTTTTCTGATATGCGGCGCAGTCACATAGCTGGTCCTCTTTAATCAATAGAGGGCGCACCAGCTGCAACAGGGCCAGCGGTAGCATTCAGGCTGTTACTCAAGTGCACACTCACTGGTTTCTAATACGGTCACATGGCCACCGCAAAGAGCCAGTGATTGGACTGCTGGCATGCGGGTTCCAATTGGGCCAGCGGTAGCGATCAGGGCATCTTGAAAGCCAGGATTCTTTGCGGTCACAGGCTGGAGTCCGATCACAACGCAGAATCCCCAAGTAAAAAGAGGAAGTCGTTGGGCAGTATGACCCATGAAAAAAAGGTTTCGCGATGTTGTTTACGCTTCTTTCTGGCGGTTAGGCTGTGGTTTCTTATGGACTGGCCGAACAAAACTTTGAATTCAACGGAGGTACCAGTGCGGGCATTTCGAGTTACGGGGGATATTCATGTACATAATACCCTATTCTCTTGACAAGAATGGAGTATTACTTCGAGATAAACAGAGTTTCGAGTTATCTAAATTTGAGTTAAAGGGAATGTACATCATTGGCTTTTGCTGTAATTTTCATAAATGAACAATTTGAGAGGTTTGTATAATAGATCAAATATTGTTACACTGACATTTTTGAAGTTTTGTGTTCGAAAAGGTTGGAAAAACCAAGAAAAACAAAAATGTTGAAGTAGTCTGGTTCCCTGACTCCACTAAAGATAAAATGGATCAATTTATAGATGATGGAAAATTGTAAGGCAAGGCAATCAGTCTAGCTGGCCTGCACCCGTTCATGAACATGTAACCAATAGCAAATAAAATTTGGACTGAAAAAATGGTAAATTTGGAGCAGTAGTTGAAAAATAGTTAGGTTTTTCCTACGCTGGTCGGCCGACCACCGTTGGAAATAGTTTCAAAAATACAATTTTCTTGAAAATGACTTCACACCAGGTGCCATAATTTTACAAGATGCTTGAGACTGTCATTTACCAACATCCTAGTAAGGTATTTTGTAAAAACTTGGTAGTTTTATTTTTCGATGTTTGAAAATGTTGTATATTCCCTTTAATGAGAAATAACTGTATATCTACCAGAATACTTACCTAGACTGTGACCCTGTGGAGCTAGCTGAGCTCTGCCGTGTGGACCCGCCGTGTGAATTCCTTCCTCCATCCTTCTCCGTCCCTTGTCTGCGTCTCTGAGACCTGGAAGAATCTTCTCCTGACATTGTCAGTGCGAGGAGTGGCCTGTCAAGTCCGAGGTCGTCGACAAAAATGTCCGAGTTACAGTCACTGGAGGAGGCTGTTGCTTCAGCCTGAAGTCATACAAATTAGTGATTCTAAATAAGACTTATTAATTTAATGTGATGAAACTAAAATTATATTTGAATTCTCTAAAATTATATTTGATTTCTCTATCGTTTTTTTTTCTCTAAAATCAAGAAAACACTGACATAAGGCCCCCCCAAAAAATGTCTCCGGTTTCTGGTATGGAGCTTGCCCAAAAAGTGGTGAGGCGACGCCGCTTTTTTTTTTTTTTTTTACCTGTTTTTTTTGCTTCAAATGTCGGCTGAGGACTGCAATTGGTGCCCGACTAAACTTAGTGAAAATTATATGGGAGTCCAGAGAGGCCACATAAACCTTATTCTCGATCATGACCCCATCTAAAAACACGTTAAAATTGTGCAGCAGCAGGATTCCAGTCAAACCAGTGAGTTTGGCAGTTTTGAGACATCATCTTTTGTTGAAAAAAAACCTTTTTCATTTTGGTTGAAGTTTCAAATCCAACTCAATTAATTTCTTTGTTCGACCTAATACGGCAATTTCAGCGTTACGGACATTACAAATCAGAAATGTTTCTGTACTTTAAGAGCTCGGTAAATAAGCCTGAAAAATACATTTCAAATCTTATACATCCATCTTCTGGTGATGGTCAAGGAGATTACAGACAGGGAGTTTTGGATCATTTCTCTGAATCATGAATTAGATATCATGGTTAATTGGCTCTGTCATGGACATTACATTTTCTTCCATAACACCCAATATTTCCCCTCCCCACAAGAAAGCTTATTACCACTTAGGACATCATTTGCAAAGTTGAAACCAAATTCTGCTCTGGTTTTATCAGCACAAATTCATCAAAAACCACTATTGCGATATGAGGATTTGATACGTACATTGACCACATCGGCTAAGCTGGGACCCCGCAGTACATCCAGGAACTCAGCATTCTTGCCTAATATTCTGGAGAATAACAAGAAACAAAAACCAGCAGATTGAGAGTCTTCCTGTTAGGCCAAACAAAACAAATATTTGGTCTCTGGTCAGACCAAAGTTCCGGAATTGACGCGGCCACGCGGCTTTTTTTTTTTTTTCGCTTTTTTTTTTTTTTCTTCAAGCTTGCATTGTACAGACAAGGTGGGGTACTATTTTGCTTTTTTGGTGTCCTCATGTACATTGGTGTCCTCCATAATTTGCCTTGGTGCTTTTGATCATTTGCCTTGGTGCAATTTCCCATTCCTTGGTGCTCTTTGGTAAAAAAAAATTGAGGAGGTGAGGAAATAGAGGGCGCTGTTGGAGCTACCACGGAACATTTTGGAAAAAAAAAAGATCGACGCGCATGATTAAAATCGACGCGCGCGCTGACCAGAGACCGACTTTTTTTTTTTTGGCCTTACATTGAAATAATGATTGAGTGGGTAAATTTGGCCCTGTAAGTGAGGTGGCCCTGGAAGTGGGGTGGCACTGTCCGTTTTTTTCTTGGCCTTACGACATGTGCAAGCAACAGCAAAGTACAGCAAAGGAACAAACACAGCAACAACAAAACTAACAAATGTATTTGTCACCTGCTTCCATATTAGGCCAAAAAAAAAAGTCTCCGGTTTCTGGTATGCGCGCGCATCGCCGTAGCCATGCGTGTCGGCAAAATGAAAATTTTTTTTTTTCAATGAAAGATGATGTCTCAAAACCGCCAAACTCACTGGTTTGACTGGAATCCTGCTACTGCACAATTTTAACATGTTTTTAGATGGGGTTATGATCGAGAATAAGCTTTATGTGGCCTCTCTGGACTCCCATATATTTGCACTGAGTTTAGTCGGGCACCATTTGCAGTCATCAGCCGACATTTGAAGCAAAAAAGTCAGGTAAAAAAAAAAAAAAAAGCCGCGTCGCCGCACCACTTTTTGGACAAGCTCCATACCAGAAACCGGAGACTTATTTTTTTTGGCCATATTTATAATTTTTTAGACAATCCTGATCGCGTGCCCATCCCGACTGGCATATGCAATTTTGCCTAGCACACGTAAAACTTGATCGGCATGTTTGGAACATTCAAATACCCGATCAAATCCAGGTTCGAATAATCAAATACGAAATTATTAGAAACTGCTGCACACTACTAGCAAGTGGGAGGGGAATGTAGCTCATTACCTCTGTGTAGCAGCCTGGTGTGTCAGTGACGTCTCGTACATCTTCTGTATTCTTTTCTTCTCATAATCCCTCATCCTTGCCTTGAGACGGTACTCCTCCCTCAGTCTGATTGCCTCAGGGTCCTCCTTTGGAGGCTCAAGATCCATGGTGAAGCAGGAGAGCTGGGGGAACTCCACCTGCAATTACAGGCCATATTCATTCAGGACGTTAAACTCATTTAGCAATAAAAGTTAGATATGAAGTAGTAGGCCTGTTTCTTGACAATTTTGTTTTTAACTCTTTCAGTGCCAAACTCGTACATGTACGAGGTATATTTGTTAGTACAAAAGCGCCAACCTCGTACATGTACGAGGCAATGTTCGTACTTAAAATTGCCAAACCTTGTACATGTACGAGGTAGAGTAAATGTGTTATCAAAAGGGGGCGCTCTCGCTCTTTTTAATGGTACCATTTTCATGCATGTACGACCTGTATTTATTTTTTCATTCGAGTTCTTGCGAGAGGGCGCAGCACTAAATCAAGAAATCAGCTAATTTGTAACAGCCTATTGCACAGTGATTATTTGACAGGCATGGATTGTTTGATAGGTAATATCAAGTATTCATGTTAAAGCTGCATTCCCCGTGTTCTTCATTCAACAAATGTGATTTTAATTCTTCTCTCGATTAATTTTCAACTTTGGTCACAACACGGATCCTCTACACAAGGATAAACGACTCAGCTGAGCTTGCGTACAAAATGTACGGAACGGTTTGTCTCGGGGTGTGATATGCTGTGTCCGCACATAGAACAATGCATAGAACATGTAGAACACGCACCATGATTGCCGACAGCTGGTATCCTGACAGAAATTTGACCACTGAAAGACTGCAGTCGCGCGCCGAGTCTCGCGCAAGCGTACGCACAACGTGCAAGTGCCAAATCAGGTCTCTAACCAGAAATTCGGGGAAGTTGTTTATCCTTGTGTAGAGAATCCGTAGTCACACACAAATCCGCCTTGTGAGCAGACTGGCTCCCTGTCCATACGTTACTGATACTAACTGTGGGACGGGAACCAGTGAGAAAGAAGTATTGTGGGCTTGTAAAGTAATAATTCAAAACAAAAAAAATTAAGTGGGTGTCTCATTCAATAGTGAACAATGTAGAAAAGGAATCTATTTTTCAGGGTGAAAACCGAAAGTAACATGGGGATTACATCTTCAAAGATAAAAGGGATTATTTCCATAGCATCTACCTTTCCTAGCTGTACTGTTGGATCTGGGTCTTGCTCTTTCAAGCCCGGTGAGGTCATCTTACGACCATTCTTGCCTGTCTTATCCATCTGAAAGGAAGTAACAAAGGAAACAAATACATTTAAAACACCAAAGGTCACATGTCATAACCACCAATGTGGAGTGCCGAGGCCTCGTGCTCTATGAAACTAGATCCTGGATTGTGGCATGGTCCAAATGGAACATTCCAAAGGAAGACGAACGATTCAAGTTTTGCGACACTAACAAAGGCTGAATTTCTTGTGACCCCTCTTTCTCATTTATGGATATATGGAATTTGATGGAAATGAATGCACGTTAACCCATTGTACTACATTGTATTACATTGTGTTTATTCACTGAAGAATTAATACAACCATAGAGCGCTTGGGCAGTTTTGGGCGCTACCGTGAGAGCGCTTGGGCAGTTTTGGGCGCTGCAGTGAATGAAGCCGGCCTCAGGTCGACCCTTAATTTGCTTGCGCCGCGATGGAACCGTCAGCATCAAGCACAAAAGTCATGGTCCGTTCACAAAACTGAGAAATCGTGTGATTCTGGTGGAACATGTGTCACCTCGACACAAAATGATCGTAACCATGCTCACGTCACATACAACGTGACGACGATTTATGATCCGGATGCGCGCAGCATGTCGTAACTGCACACAGGACGACTGCGATTGATTCCCGCCTGTCCAGACCACGTTCTGTTAAGATGCAGAAATTAAAATATTCTACTCTTGCGACTATTGATATTTTTTAGCGCCGACTGATGCCAATTGTCTAAATATTGTCACAGTTGCATTCAGATCTCAAAAAAAATTGGCGACTACAATGTTCCATAAGTCCGAAGATCAGGCGCAGCTTGATCCTGAAAAGTCAGTCCCCGACTGATCTGTGTCGACGCCCGGTCACCCTGAGGGCGGTTTAATAGGCAGGCCATTTCAGGGCTACAGTTCCTGTTGATAACTGACCTTCTTGAATTGCTGGGTAACCGCCCAGCTCTGACTCCCGCCTGTCTTAGTGCCTGGGCGAGAAGGTTCGCTGTCTTCATAGATCTGGGACAGGCCTCGGGAGAAGGTGTCTGTGGGTCCATCCTCTTGATTGAGAGAGGTCAATGATGACGTCACACTGTTACACAGGGACGGCTCTGTCAATGAAAGAAAATGTGATTCCAGTTTCAACGACAAATGAGACATGGATGGGGGAAGATTATTTATTATAGCTAATGATTAAACTGTTTGTTTTTAGCCTGTCTGTGACTGTGGCACAGCACATGATAGAGGCCGGTGTGCACATGCCTTTGGGTGTGCACATTGTGCGTATTGTTCCCATGTGCTACAGAGTTGGGTTCATACAGTTCATGCCGGGGTAGTTTGGCAAAGTGGAAATTGTCAACTAATTTCATATTGAAATAGAAGTACATTTTAATTGAACTTTGGTTAAATTAATCAGTTATCTCTTAAAATCTAGCACAAAGGTGGGTGAGGCGTTATGAAACAAATATTGACTGCTTTGAGTGGTGTAGTAAAACTAGCCTCCCTCGGTGATCCACGGAGCGTTCCATATCCCTCGGCTACGCCTCAGGAAACCAGAACGCTCCATGGATCACTTTGGGAGGCTAGTTTTATCACACCACTCAAAGCAGTCAATATTTGCATACTATCTAATATCATTTCCTGGTAAACACATCAGTGTTGTGATCGAGTACATTTCCATGAGTACGAGTACTTTGTCGTGAGTACAGGGCATTTTTTCCCATGAGTACGAGTACAAGTACCAAAAAAATTTACTCGAGTACGAGTACAAGTATGAGTTCTTTCCAAATGAAGAAGCAAATTTCAACGTGTCACCTATTTTGTAGAGCTTTTAGCTATAAATTGTTTTCCCATTAATACGAGTACGACTCTACCCAAAAATGTACTCAAGTACGAGTACAAGTACAACACTTTTCACGAGTACCGGTAGGAGCAAATTTCCATGGGTACACATTTTGCTGTCAGACTTGGCATTAAACAAACGCAGAAGCCTCCCAAACAGTAAAAGACTGATTCTTTTCCTGCATGTAGCTCATAATTTTTTTTTGTAATTCTTGCATAAGAACATCTGCAAGAGTATGGGTATGAGTACGAGTACTTTGTCAGGAGTACGAATATGAGTATGGGTATTTTTTTCTTGCGAGTACAAGTACGAGTACAAGTACAAGTATGAGTACAAGTACGAGTACAAGCACGAGTACAAGCACGAGTATGAGTATGGGTATTTTTTTCTCGCGAGCACAAGTACGAGTACAAGTACGAGTACAAGTACGAGTACAAGTACGAGTACAAGTACGAGTACAAGTACGAGTACAAGTACGAGTACAAGTACGAGTACAAGTACGAGTACAAGTACGAGTCTGAGTTCGAGTACGAGTACAAGCACGAGTATAAGTAAGAGTACAAGTACAAGTACGAGTACAAGCACGAGTACAAGCACGAGTACAAGCACGAGTACAAGTACGAGTACAAGTACAAGTATGAGTACAAGTACAAGTATGGGTACAAGTACGAGTACAAGCACGAGTACAAGTACAAGTATGAGTACAAGTACGAGTACAAGCACGAGTACAAGTACAAGTATGAGTACAAGTACAAGTATGAGTACAAGTACGAGTACAAGCACGAGTACAAGTACAAGTATGAGTACAAGTACAAGTATGAGAACAAGTACGAGTACAAGCACGAGTACAAGTACAAGTATGAGTACAAGCACGAGAACAAGCACGAGTACAAGTACAAGTACAAGCACGAGTACCCAAAATATGTACTCGAGTACGAGCACTACACCAATGAAACACATTTGTGATCCCAAACGGGTACTTTCTCTCAAAGGCATTCCTTTAACCCCACCTGTATGGATATCCTCCTGAGAGCCAACATGAGTGCCATAGCCCCCAGTCGTCAGTGCTTCCCCGCCTCCAAACAGCAACTGGAGGTTCTCTGGCTTTTCAATGTCGCTCCAGAAGTTCTCCAAGTCTTCAATGGTCCTGAACTTTCCTTCCTTCATGAGTTTCTCCTCCAGACAAATGATCTGAAAACAAGGAGAGTATCAGACAGCTTGTTGTACTTCTTAAGTCTAACTTGGAGGACGGGCGAGTCTTAACCAGTGGTTATTAACTGCGACTCTTACAACAGAACAATGCTACTTTCCAAGAGTTTTGAGAAATGTCATTTACCTTTTTCTATGTTTCAACTTACAAAAAAAGTCTTAAAAAAGTACAAATGGTACACTTCTGATAAATAAGTTTGATTTAGGGCTATCCCGAATATACCAAATAGTCGAATATTCGATCATCAACCGAAAATGCGAAAAGCTTTCTGCCGGTTTGATATTCGAAAACAAACAAATCTACGCACATACACACACAACTGGGATTTTTTTTCCTTAAAGTTGCGGCGTTTTTTGTCAGGTGCCACTTTTTTGGTTAACGGTCACTTTTGTTGGTCAATGGCGGTTCATTGCACTGATCTCTGGATAGACTGGATAGCTAATAAAGAGCCGCACAATGAATGAATTTGACGCCATATTGGTGAGACCGGCTGGTGATCTACAAAGGACAAGTTGCCGTCTTTATAGACAGCATGATTTCTTTTGTAACGTCACGGTTCACTTGACTTATATTTTGACCACCACCACTGACCAACTGACCAAGGTTTACTACAATTTTTCTAACGTTGTGGTTACTTTTATAATGCCGCAAATCACTTTTTCGGCGTTTTTGAAATAATAATCACTACGGAAATGTGTCCCTTTTAGAACATCATAATATGTGTACGTGACCAAAATGCGCGTCAACTGTTGATACAACGCGTGTGTATTTACGCGTAGAACGTTCGTATTATACGCGGCCATCTTCGTGAGACCGGGGGCGAATTGGTCAATATGCAAAGTCTACTGTGTGAATGTTGTATGCATATCTGCTATCCAGTCTTTATATAGAGATCAGTGGTTCATTGTTCACATCCGTTTAGCAGGTTAAAGCCCTTTTACAGTTATAAAATACTTACTGCGCAACACACTCCAGCACCACATATCGAACCCTGCACGCAACTTGTAACTGGCGCACTCTTCGTGCAACTTTTCACCAGCGCAGCATGCAGTTGCAGCTGGCTTTCTTTCAATATCCAAATATTCGGTCAAATGCACTTTCGAGTAATCAAATACTGAATTATTTGAAACTGGACAGCCCTAGTGTGCTTTGTGATTTTGCCCTTGGGAATAATCTGCAGAACAATTTGTTGCATCAAAAAAGTGGGATAAGATCTGCTTGCTCTAGACTCTAAACGTGACGAACATAAAGCACACAGCACAAAAGTAGTGAAACTTGTTATTAATCTACTTTCTTACATCAGCATAATACCATTTTTGAGAGCAAAAAAGCTAGAATAATTAGAAGAAATATCCCCGATGTATGGAAATTAGCATCTTACCTGATGGAGCTTGGTCCGAGGAAGGTTTTCCAGGAAGGTGTTGTCATGATTCAGTGACGACTTTTCATGCCGTTTCTTCAATTTGTGTGATTCCCTCTTCTACACAATCAATCCAAAACAAAAAGAAACAATTCCATCTGCATTTGAGTCACATTCGTAGGAAACAATCCAGGGGCTGATCTCAGGAAGAGTAACTCATCTTTACTCACGACTCACCCCAGGATCGATTTCACCAAACTTAAGATACATTTAAAGCATCCTAAAGCCTAGTTTCCATATCAACGTAAGAAATGCAGCGAATAACGCAAACAAGACCTAAACTGCAACGCACAAATATGGAAACATTTCATCCGGAAATGGCACCGACAACCCGCACAGACGCAAACAATCTTGCAGACGAAGGTTCCGCGCACTGCCTGCGCAGTCTGCATAAGCTTAATATCGATATGGAAACCAGGCTTAACTAATACTAATCAATGGTATTGTAGCGGAATTACCAAATTACCCCGGACGATTTGTTCCCCCCGGTGGTCACCCAGCAGGTGTGGTACCTCCTTCAAGAGACCCAAGACCGGTGGAGTAGGCCCGTTAGGCGGAAATCATGTACCGCCTAATGCACAGGGCTAATGACTGGACCCTCAGTAAACCTCCTCGGGAACAGACAGCACACAGGACAAGAGTCAATGGGACAAGAAAATAATGATGATGTGACCTCCTTTAATTATCACTCGATTAACTGCTGCTTGAACCTCCCAGTTATCGATTAAATTGTACCCTCAATAATTAACTGATTGCTGTAATTACAAGTAAATAAATAATTGAATGAGTGCCTCTGATCAGCCTAACGCTAGCTGTGCCGCCTCCCAGCGATTGATGCGCCTCCTAAAGTCCTAGTTTGGATCCTCCCGTTGTAGCCTCTCGAGGCTACGAGTGCCTCCCGGCCCCTAGGGTTTCCAAAGGTAAGTTAACTCCCTTCCCCTAGTACACGGACCAGAAACTAATCCTAGTTTCCTTATCGGCATCCCACCGCAGTCCCACTCAAGTATTCCTAACAGTGGCCCACGCTCGAATCGACGTAGCGCACACTGTAGCCTCCAATTCCTGAGCTCAGCGTCTGAACACGCACTGCCGCTCGCGCGTTGATTGTGTGCAACTAGTGCAGTAGCGCTCTAGCGCCCTCTGTAGTTAGACTCTGATTTCTTGCTCGCGCTTGCTCGCGCTCGCATCGCATAGCAAATCTCGCTCATTTGCGTTACAAAGCCTCTTTATTGCTTTGACCGTCCCGGTCAAAAAGCTAAATAACAAAATAAGCAAATGAGAAAATTACATTATCTGGTGAGGTTCAAGGTTCATACATAATGGCGCATCAAATAAATAACATAAGCGCCTCCAAATTTAAGACATCGAGTGGACAACACCTCAAGCGCCTCTAAACCGGGCGCCTCCTTTTTAATTTAATCAAAATGAGGTGAAGTCCCTGTATGAAAACTTAACAGACCTTTAGATAAATACAAAACGTAACAACTTTTAGATAAATACAAAACGTAACAAACCTTTAGATAAATGCAAAACTTTTAGAAACTTTTGATGAATAGAAACTTATAAAACGCTAGGTAACTTTTAAGAAACTGAACAACTCAAAGTAGAAACTCTAGGAGGTGCCGCTCTGGAAGCCATGCTCGAATTCCACGTGGTATACTCGATGCTGCCGGATCTCTTCCACTTTCCTCCCGTCTGTGTCGTAGCGGATGGTTGTGGTGTTCTCGACGACCTTCTTGACTTTTCCCTTCATGGCTGGCAGCTGTATGGGTTTGGCCGGCACCACATCCGGTGGGGACGTCTCCTCTACCTCCGGAGATTCTCCATCTGTAGCCTCGTTTACCTTCATCATGGCCAACATTCCACGTGGCTTCCCGCCTCCAGCTCGTACGAATGGCCATGGCGCCTCTTTAGCCTCCCCAAAGACCGACATTGGAGACGGTGACAACGAGATCTCGGGCATCTGGGCTGGAGCACGAACGGTTAGATCCAGTGGAGCATTACCCTCAGCTTGGCTAGCAGACGACACAGTCACCGACGGGGCCTGGCGGTGTTTGGCTTTGCTCCTGTCAACGGACGGCGTTTCCTTTGTCGTCTCCTCCTCCTTTTCGCGAGGTCAGCTGCTGCTCCCTGCACTCCTGCTCCGAGAGCGATTTCTTCGCTCCCCCTCGAGCATCTCCCGCGCCTCACTCCAGGATGCACAATCTCCAAGATCCCTCCGGGATAGCTTTAGTCTAAGCGTCTTCCTCGGCTGCGCCATCCGTTCCGCCTCTGTCTCAAGCGCAATTCCATCCACCTCATCCAGATACTCTGGGTGTTCCTTGCTGTAGTGGCGTCTAAGATTGTCCTTCCTGTTGGATCGGACTGAACAACGGCGGCACCAGGCAAACAGGGATTTCGCTGCATGCTCTGTCCGAACGTGGCGAGCTAGACTTGGCCTCTGTTAATAAGTGCGGTCACACTGCTTGCACTTAAACTCCTGTGGTGGCTCTTGTCCGTCCATTTTTGTCTCTGAGTTCCAAAAGAAGGAAAAGAACAAAACATCAAATTAATTATTTGATCACTATATATTGAGGACACACGGACAACACACATTGTTCCCGCAGAGGTTTATCTATAGCGAGAGGGCAGTCGCCTCTGCCTCGGCGGATTCCTCCTCACGGGCTCATGATTGGTCTGGGTTCCCCGGCCAACATCCTCGTCGAGCTCCAAGGCTTCGGTGTCCTCATCTTGTTGCAGTGGCTGAAGCAGTTCCTCATCCAGCACGTCTCTCCTCTCATCTGGCGAGGGATCGATCTCACAGTCGGGTGACACATCTGGTTCAGGCTCTATAACACCGGCGGGTGGGATCTCTGATTCAGACTGAGCTGGTTGGTCCTGGTTACGCCTCCCAGGTGAGGGTGCTAGTTGTGGTGGCGGCACCTGCCACGCCTCCAATGCCTTACCCTGATACTCCTTCAGTCGGTCTGAATGCACTACCTGCATTCGCCCCCGTGGTTTCCTCTGTATCCTAAACGTCACATCCGAAAGTTTCGTCACAGCCAGACGAAATTGTTTCCTCCTTGTGCCTTGCATCCTCTGCTCGTCTATCATACGTGCGCTTTTGATGCCTCGCACTCAACCTGAGTTCTTGCCTGGCTCGGTCATGAGCCACTTGCATGCGATGCCTCAATTCCTCTCCATAGTCTGTGTTAGGTTCATCTCCCCTCAAAGGTGGTGTCTCCGTCGTCAAGTCTATCGGCAACGCAACCTCCCGTCCGAGCATAAGCATATTCGGGGTCTCTCAAGTGGACTCCTGAGGAACTGACCTATAGGCGAATGTAGCAAATGGCAACTGTTCGTCCCAGTCCCTCTGGCCTCGGCTCGTATCAAGCATCATTGACACTGTAGTTATCAGTGTACGGTTAAATCTCTCGATTAACCCATCGGATTTGGGATTATACGCCACTGTCCGGGTCTTTCTTATCCGAAGGATCTTGCACATTTCGGAAAAGATAGCAGACTCAAAGTTACGCCCCTGGTCGGAATGCAGCTCCCGAGGTACCCCATACCGGCATACAAAGTTTGTCACAAAAGCTTTAGCCACGTTGGGAACTTGGCCATCGGGGAGGGCATAGGCCTCCATCCATTTGGAGAAATAATCTCCAACGACGAGCACCCACTTGTTACCCTCTGTTGACACTGGTAGCGGTCCAACAAGATCAAGGGCCACTCTTTCCAAGGGAGCCCCAACCTGATATTGCCGTAGAGGCGCCCTCCTCTTTTTGGGAGGCGACTTCCGTTTGGCACAAATGTCACACTTACGACAACAGGCTCTCACGTCTGCTGCCATACCACACCAGTAAAACCGAGTCTTTAGCCTAGCTAGGGAACGGCTTACACCGAAATGGCCTCCGCTTTTTCCTCCATGTAATTCCTCTAGTATCGCCTCACGAAATTCGAAGGGTAGGATCACTTGCCATTTAATTTCCTGACCATCATTGGATACCCAACGCCTACTCAATACCGAGTGACGCATCTCTATTTGGTCCCATTGTGACCAGTAGACCTTAGCTGTTCCAGCTCTTGAGGAAACCTCGCTCCAATCCGGGCGACAACCAGACTCCTCTTTTGCCTCTATTACCCAACTGATCGTCGGATCCCTCAATTGGCCCTCAGGCAATTCTCCCAAGGTTATTTTGTGGCTCCAATTCGGTTTTTCTTGTTGTCACATACTCAGATGCCTCAACCTCCTTGTGCGGGAGGCCTTTCTCCAGTCCACTGTCAGTTATTGAACCCTCGGTTCTCGCTCCCTCGGTCGTATCCTTCTCATCCAATACGGGGTTCTGAGGTTCCTCGTCCGAGCGTCCGCATTGTTTGCACGGCTGGCGGGAGAGCGCATCGGCATTGCCGTGTCTCTTCCCAGGTCTGTGAACAATCTCATAGTTATACTCCCCCAGGACCTCCAACCAGCGAGCTACTTGGCCCTCAGGATTCTTAAAGGTAACTAGCCAGAGGAGCACCGCATGATCCGTCCGAATCAATATCCGCCGCCCATATAGGTACTGCTTGTAGTGTTTCAGGTACACAATGATCGCCAGCAGCTCTCTCCTAGTTACGCAATAGTTCCTCTCAGCAGCTCTATTGAGCGTCCGGCTGCCGTACGCGATAACACGCTCTTGGCCATCCTGTACTTGCGAAAGTACAGCTCCTATTCCGATGCCGCTCGCATCGGTGTCCAATACAAATTGCCCCTCTTGCTCTGGGTACGCCAGAATGGGTGCCTCCTGTAGGTGTTGCTTTAATGTCTCAAAGGCATTTTGGCAGTCATCACACCAGACGAATGGCCGCGCCTTATCCGTAAGCTTGTGCAGTGGACGGGCTATATCCGCGAATCCTTTGATGAACTTCCTATAGTATGAGGCTAACCCCACAAAACTCCTCACACCTCTGACATCCGTCGGAGTCTTCCATGATTTGACTGCCTCCACCTTCTCAGGGTCCGTTGATACCCCATTGGAGGAAACGACATGTCCCAGATATTTTACTTCCTGCCTGAAGAGATGGCATTTCTTAGGCTTCAGTTGTCACGATCAATCCTGCTACGCGCCTCTACGCATGTACATATGTAGATAACTTGTAGCCAATCAGCACTCTCCCAAGTCCCGCGCACGAAAGGGTGTTGAACAATAGTATAATTTATACGGTGCTGACCCGCATTCGCGAAATGCAGTGCTCGTGTTATGTAATGTTGCGTAAAACCGGCCATGGTTATTGTCGTGTTCGTCCATCCTTTGTTATTGTCCTGGTTAGGTACTTGTCTGTATGTGTCCGTGTGATGGAGTAATCAGTTAGTGTTGTTTGAGCTGTGATAGAGTGAGCTTGACAGTGTGAGAGCGAACCGACCGACAGCTTAAGACCTAGGGGTACGGCCTGGTATGAGATAGGCCCGTGGTCGATTCCTAAAAATTTCAGTTAGGATCGAACCCTTCGTCCAGTTTGGCAAAATTCAGTGCCAAAATCCATCATTTACCCAGTCGTCAGGTCAGAATTGTCGGTGTACTGTAGCAACATTCAACCTATGGGCGCAGACTCTCCGCTCAAGTTTATGCAACCAACAATAACCGTAAGTGTTACATAATTAAAATATGTTTATAAAGAATTAAGAGTTCAGAGAGATCCAAAGTTTAAGTCGAATTTAACTGGGGACAAATTGTTGAATTTAGTGACAAGGAAATATTAGATGTTGATAAAATGGAAACATGCGTAAGCCAATTGAAATGATTGATTGTGAACTACAAATGAACTTGTGGAAATTCGGTGTTAAAAGCAAGCCAAGAATTATGATGAAGAATGAGTATGGTTTAAAGATGAGTTTATTATTGAGTGGAAATATGTTGTGTTTAAAGGAATCATAAAGGTTTTAAGAGACTTATGAAAGCCACAAAATATTGCATGGGTTTTGGATAATATTTCCTGTTATAGATGGCCGACCCCTTTGACCAGACTTTTGCTTGACCCGCTTTGCATGATCTGAGGGATTTCCACTGACAGAGGACCATTGAGCCTAGCAGTAGCAGTGAGCACCAGATCAACCGTCGGGTCGCTGAACGGCGAGTTACAAGTAACTCAAAGGAGTTCCATTGAACCCCTTCGTAAATAAGAACTGTTTGGGGAAATAATATACAAAATTGTAATTCAACTCGAAAAGAAGTAGAAGAAGACATATTGGTCAGTGATTTTAATTGGTAATTATTGCATTGTGTTTATCAAGAAATTAACGGAAGCAAATCATTGTACAAAAGCAATTGGATACTATTTAAAGAATTGTCAAAACCCAAGATAGGGTGAAGAAGTACTGTAAGACCTTATTCTCGACATCAAGATCGTTTGTAAATAAATTGTAAATAAGTTTCTGGTAAACTGAAGTTCCAAAGTTTTGATTATTTTGGTGTGAGATATAGTCCGGGGTCACCAAATACTATTAGTTAGATTTTAGGGTGACATTTCTGGGGGCTTGTCCGGGAAATTCAAAACGAATCTTTGAATTGGAACGTACTTATAACTGTTTGTAATCATACTAAATGTTTGTTGTTTAACATGCTTGTTGTAGTTTTATATTGTGTGTGCATATCTGCAGGCCTACAGGCTGAGTGTTGCTATACGTACCCCTGCTGTAGTCCCACATCCCTCCCTGTTGACACCAGAGTATCCCGTGGTAAGTTGTTGTCGGTCAGTGTGATAATGGATGTTGATGCTGAAAAGATTCGTGCTGTAGCTGAGGCATGTGCGTTGAGTGGTTCAGACCTCGTAGATTTCCTTCGCGAAGAACGCCGCGAAAAGGAGAAACATGACCGCGATGAACGCGCGTATCAACTCGAAATTAGACGCCAAGACCGCGATATGATCGAATTGCAATTCCGCATTGAAACACTAAGAAGCCAAGCTGGCGGGTCAGACTCTCAAGCAAATACCACGCATGACACAACGACAACGCGTATAAAAGCTAGGGCACCCAAACTTCCACACTTTGATGAGTTAAAAGATGACATGGACGCGTACATACAGCGTTATGAACGCTACGCTACTAGTCAAAATTGGGACACAGATGATTGGGCTGTAAACTTAAGCGCGCTACTCAAGGGTAAGGCACTTGATGTTTATTCACGTTTGTCACCCGACGATGCAGACGATTACGATCTACTTAAGGACGCGCTCCTTAAACGCTTCCATCTTACCGCGATAGGCTTCAAACAAAAATTTAGGGAAGCAAAACCCGAGACTGGCGAAACACCTACCCAATTTGTTGCCCGCCTTGCAAATACTTTTGTGCGTTGGATTGACATGGATAAGACAGAGAAAACGTATCACGGTATCACAGACCTTATTGTGCGCGAGCAGTTCATAAATAGTTGCAGTGATGAGATGCGCCTCTTCTTAAATGAGCGTAAGCCGCGTACTGTCAAGGAAATGTCCCAGTTAGCCGAGCACTATGCTGAAGCTCATGGTCATTTTGGTCCGCGTGAAAGAACAAAGAAACCGGCTCAAGTTCAAAACGTTGTAAGTAGATCTGAATCGATCCCTCAGTCGACTAGACCATACCACGCACCGCGCATAGGACCGCAAAGCACGTCACATGTACCTAGTAATCCGCACACAGGAACCGGATTCCGCGAATTGCGCACTTGTTTCATATGTCACAAGATAGGCCATATTGCTCGTAACTGCCGTAGCAAAACACCGAACATCACTAGAGTTGCAAATATAATTGCATCTGCTCTTTCTAATGCCATGTTAGATACTGAAGCAAGCGAACAGCCACACACTAAATTGCGAGAACAGCCAAGTGAGCCATCCGAAGAGACAAACTCAGAAACAATAGCCTGTATGATAGCCCCTCGCAAACTTGACAAATGCTGCGCTAAAAAAGGGTTCGTTCAATTGAAGTGCGGCCATGAATTGCCAATTATGAGCGCTGCTTGCCGCGACAAAAATCCACTAGGCATGCCCGTAGTAAAAGGTGCCATCAACGGAAAGACCGTTACCGTACTCCGCGACTCGGGTTGTAGTAGTGTAGTTGTCCGACGAGACCTTGTAACTTCTAAGCAGTTAACCGGTCAAGAAAGATCGTGTGTTCTTGTCGACGGCACGGTTCGAAAAGCAGAAATCGCTGTTATTAACTTAAATACGCCGTACTTTGTCGGCTCGTGTGACGCTTTATGCATGCCAAATCCCGTGTATGACGTCATAATCGGAAACATTGACAACGCCAGAGACCCCAATGACCCAAACCCAACTTGGTGTAACCCACAGAATCAATGTTCAGATAACTCTAAACGTCTTGAATCCCCCTCCAAAACGCAACCTACCCAAATGCACGCAGTAGAAACTAGATCACAGAAGTTGACTCATGAGAAGCCTGTAAAGAAACTAGCTGTGCCAAAAGCATTGCCAGAAATTGACAGAAAACAGATCAAGCTGGCTCAAGAAACTGATCCATCTCTACATAATCTGAAAGAACTAGCCAAAGACCAAGTAAATAGACAAACTAGATATGGTTCTCGCTCAAAATTTGTTTGGAAGGATGGACTACTATATAGAGAGTTTCAATCTCCAAGCCATGAATTTGACCAACTTACTAGCCAACTAGTAGTTCCAAATGAATTTCGTTCACATGTAATGAAAGTCGCCCATGAAACCATACTAGGGGGCCACCAAGGAGCCCGAAAAACCCTGAACAGAATTCAGAGTACCTTTTTTTGGCCAGGACTTCACGCAGATGTAACAAGATACTGTCGCTCCTGTGATATTTGCCAACGAACCGTATCTAAGGGTAGAGTCACCAAAGTACCACTTGGCAAAATGCCCATGATTGACACGCCATTTCAAAGGGTTGCCATAGATATTGTTGGACCAATTCATCCCATGTCAGAGAAGCGAAATCGTTACATATTAACGTGTGTAGACTACGCTACGCGCTACCCAGAGGCAATTCCTCTTCGCAACATTGAAACCACAACCGTAGCAGAAGCTCTAGTAGACATGTTTTCTCGCGTCGGTATTCCCCGAGAAATTTTGACTGACCAAGGAGCACAATTCACATCCGGTCTTATGCACGAAATCAGTAGGCTATTATCAATCAGACAGCTTACCACCACCCCGTATCACCCAGCCTGTAATGGGCTCGTAGAGCGCTTCAATGGGACACTAAAACTTATGCTAAAACGTCTGTGCGCAGAAAAACCAACCGATTGGGATAGATATATAGGCCCACTTCTCTTCGCGTATCGCGATACTCCCCAGGAAAGTACGGGATTCGCCCCGTTCGAGTTACTATACGGCCGAACCGTACGAGGACCCATGACAATACTGCGCGAACTCTGGACAGCAGAAGAAAACAATGAAGAAATCAGAACCACGTATCAATACGTCTTAGATCTGCGAGAGCGTCTTGAGGATACATGTAAGATCGCGCAAGAGTCACTACGTCAATCGTTAGATCGTAACAAACGGTACTATGATCGCAAAGCAAAGCCCCGCACATTCAAACCAAATGACTTAGTTCTACTCCTCCTGCCAACCGATCGAAATAAACTACTCCTTCAATGGAAGGGTCCGTTCAAAGTCGTAGCTAAAGTAGGCATCGCTGACTATCGCATAGAACTCTTCGGGAAAGCAAAAGTCTTTCATGCGAATCTTTTGAAGAAATACATTGTCCGACCCGAAATCACGTCCGTAGTAACCACAGAGCCAGACACGACTGCACAACACATCTTCGAGTGTGCCACTGTATCAGTAATAGAATGCGAGCAAGATATCGAACATGACGAACAAGCAGACGACGCGAAATTCGATAATGTAGATACAATCGTCTTACCATCACTACAGCAACTAGAGACCATAGAAGACGTTGAACTAGGAACAGATTTGTTAGCGGAACAGATCTCCGAAGTAAAGTCCGTACTCGGTAGTTATCGCGACGTCCTCACTGATCTGCCCGGTAAAACGGATCTTGGCTATCATGATATTAAAGTTACCTCCGAATGTCCGATTCGTAGCAAGCCGTATCCTATCCCTTATGCACTCGTTCAGACTGTAAATGACGAAGTTGAATCAATGCTCCGCATTGACGTGATAGAGAAATCCGAATCGCCATACGCATCGCCTATTGTGCTAGTCAAAAAACCAGACGGCACTAACCGATTTTGTATTGACTTTAGAAAGTTAAATAAAGTGACTGTATTTGACGCCGAGCCGATTCCGAACCAAGAGCAAATATTTTCCACCGTAGCTAAGGATCACTACTTCTCGAAAATTGACCTCACTAAAGGGTATTGGCAAGTTCCCATGAAACCAGGAGCAAAAGCAAAGACCGCGTTCCTTGCACCCAGTGGCTTATATCAATTTAAGAGAATGCCGTTCGGTCTAGTAAATGCTCCGGCGACCTTTAGTCGTATAATGCGATCCCTTACACACGGTATAGAACACATCGAGAACTACATTGACGACATATTAATACATACCCAAAGTTGGGAAACGCATGTCCAAACCATAGCAGCACTGTTCAAGAAACTGCGCAAAGCTGGCCTAACCGCGCGACCCAGCAAATGTTCAATCGGCATGAACAGCATAGAGTTCCTAGGGCACAAAATCGGAAAGGGTATGATGGCACCTCAGCAAAGAAAGATCGAAAAAATCCAAAACGTGTCGAGACCGATCACAAAGAAGCAAATGCGATCCTTTCTTGGCCTATCTGGGTATTATCGTAAGTTTATCCCAAACTATGCAACCATTGCAGCACCTCTAACTGATACAACCAAGAGTAAGGAACCGAATAATATAGTGTGGGGTAAAAGTCAACAGCTCGCGTTTGAAAAACTGAAACGTTGCCTAGCGACAGAACCCATTCTAATGCTACCTGATCTTGACAAGCAATTTGTAGTGCGTACAGATGCATCGGACCTCGGGGTAGGCGCCATCTTATTGCAAGAACATGAGGGAACTCTATTCCCTATCGCATACGCCAGCAGGAAATTACTGAACCGCGAGAGAGCGTACTCTTCCATAGAAAAGGAATGCCTAGCGTTGGTTTGGGGTATCCAAAAGTATCAACCATACTTGTATGGCACTGCATTTATCGTCGAAACAGACCATCAGCCGCTTGCCTACATCAACAAAGCTAAAGTAGCAAATGCACGCATAATGCGCTGGGCGCTCTCGCTACAGCCATATAGAATGCGTATCGTAGCTATTAAGGGTACTGACAACGTGGGAGCCGACTTTCTCAGTCGACACCAGGTAAACTGTTGATCGTGTGAAGAAGGAAAACATATGTGATGTTTTTCTTAAATAGGGGCGTCGTGTCACGATCAATCCTGCTACGCGCCTCTACGCATGTACATATGTAGATAACTTGTAGCCAATCAGCACTCTCCCAAGTCCCGCGCACGAAAGGGTGTTGAACAATAGTATAATTTATACGGTGCTGACCCGCATTCGCGAAATGCAGTGCTCGTGTTATGTAATGTTGCGTAAAACCGGCCATGGTTATTGTCGTGTTCGTCCATCCTTTGTTATTGTCCTGGTTAGGTACTTGTCTGTATGTGTCCGTGTGATGGAGTAATCAGTTAGTGTTGTTTGAGCTGTGATAGAGTGAGCTTGACAGTGTGAGAGCGAACCGACCGACAGCTTAAGACCTAGGGGTACGGCCTGGTATGAGACAGGCCCGTGGTCGATTCCTAAAAATTTCAGTTAGGATCGAACCCTTCGTCCAGTTTGGCAAAATTCAGTGCCAAAATCCATCATTTACCCAGTCGTCAGGTCAGAATTGTCGGTGTACTGTAGCAACATTCAACCTATGGGCGCAGACTCTCCGCTCAAGTTTATGCAACCAACAATAACCGTAAGTGTTACATAATTAAAATATGTTTATAAAGAATTAAGAGTTCAGAGAGATCCAAAGTTTAAGTCGAATTTAACTGGGGACAAATTGTTGAATTTAGTGACAAGGAAATATTAGATGTTGATAAAATGGAAACATGCGTAAGCCAATTGAAATGATTGATTGTGAACTACAAATGAACTTGTGGAAATTCGGTGTTAAAAGCAAGCCAAGAATTATGATGAAGAATGAGTATGGTTTAAAGATGAGTTTATTATTGAGTGGAAATATGTTGTGTTTAAAGGAATCATAAAGGTTTTAAGAGACTTATGAAAGCCACAAAATATTGCATGGGTTTTGGATAATATTTCCTGTTATAGATGGCCGACCCCTTTGACCAGACTTTTGCTTGACCCGCTTTGCATGATCTGAGGGATTTCCACTGACAGAGGACCATTGAGCCTAGCAGTAGCAGTGAGCACCAGATCAACCGTCGGGTCGCTGAACGGCGAGTTACAAGTAACTCAAAGGAGTTCCATTGAACCCCTTCGTAAATAAGAACTGTTTGGGGAAATAATATACAAAATTGTAATTCAACTCGAAAAGAAGTAGAAGAAGACATATTGGTCAGTGATTTTAATTGGTAATTATTGCATTGTGTTTATCAAGAAATTAACGGAAGCAAATCATTGTACAAAAGCAATTGGATACTATTTAAAGAATTGTCAAAACCCAAGATAGGGTGAAGAAGTACTGTAAGACCTTATTCTCGACATCAAGATCGTTTGTAAATAAATTGTAAATAAGTTTCTGGTAAACTGAAGTTCCAAAGTTTTGATTATTTTGGTGTGAGATATAGTCCGGGGTCACCAAATACTATTAGTTAGATTTTAGGGTGACATCAGTTTGAGCCTCACCGCACGGAATCTTTGCAGAAGCTCCCGCAACCGACTAATCTCCTCCTGTACAGTTTTACCGTAGACAACTACATCGTCCAGATACACCAGTAATGTTTTCCACTGTAGGCCTGATACTACCCTCTCCATTAGCCTCTCAAATGTGGCGGGGGCATTGCACAGACCGAAGGGCATAACCCCCCAGCTGTGCAATCCCCCGCGCACAACGAAGGCAGACTTGCGTTTTGCGTCCTCATCTAGCTCCACCTGCCAGTACCCAGCGGCCAAATCAAGCGTGGAGAACCATCTGGCCCCGGCAAGTGCGTCCAACGTGTCATCGATCCTGGGTACTGGATAGGCATCTTTCACGGTCTCAGCATTTAGCCTCCTATAGTCCACGCAGAAGCGTTGGGTACCATCTTTCTTTCGCACTAAAACCACATTCGATGCCCAAGGGCTATCGGATGGCTGAATGATGCCTCTTGCAAGCAAATCGCTTACTTGTTTGTCAATTTCTTTTTGATGGCAGGCCGGCTGACGCCTCGGCCTCTCCCTAATAGGGTGGGCGTTGCCTGTATCGATACTGTGTTTTACCAATCCTGTCCTCCCGATATCATCGTCGCCTGTAGTCGATATCATCCCGATATCATCGTCGATAAGTAGCTGAGCAATGGCGGCGTGATGACTCGGCTCCATCTCCTTAGTCACCCGAATAAACAAATCCTGAAGGTGGGCCGGAACTTGAACGTCTTTCTGAGCGCCTCCATAAGTTTGGTGTGACTCCTCGATATCCTCATCGTCTACAGGTGTTAAATGGCCCGCCGTCAACCCACATCGGAGGACACACTTCTGCCGTCCTGGGTTAAGTACCTTCAAGGCGACTGTGTCCTCTTCAGTGTTAACCAGAGTCCTTCCTAGTATTAGTCCCTTCTTCTCTAACTCTCCACCGCCCCTTACTGGCTCTACAATGCCAGCACTGTAAGCCTCCAATGGCGTGGACATTCTTCCGGGAACTATAGTCTCGTGTCCGGGTGGTATAGTAGTGGTCTGTGAGACAACAATCCTAGCGCAGAACGAGTCTCTAAAATCTGGTGGTACATTTCAGAGGCTCTCCGTTGAGTACCAACTCACGCCTCTTGAAATCCAACTTCCCTCCCGTCGGAAGCAAAAAGTCCATCCCAAGTATTCCTTGAACCCCTACTTTGGTGAACACTACTCGAACGGGATAAGTTGTCCTCCCCAACCCGTACTTCAACCTGCGCTACTCCAGAGTTTCCAGAGGTTTCCCGTCTGCTTGGAGTACCCTCACACCCTGGTCCTCCAGCTTTGGTCTCCTCTCAGGTGGTATCTTGTAGTAAATCTCAGCAGAAATGATCGTGTCTGTTGTTCCAGTGTCAACCAGCATCCGAAATTTTAGTGATCGAACTTCTCCTACAACAAATAATCCATCTTTGACTGACACTTGAGGCGAGGAAACCCTCCTCTCTGTAGTTACTATGGGAGTACCTAGTCCTGTTTTGTGGTTACTTGTTGACCCTGTGGCACATCCAGCCCCTCCTTGGGTCCCGGGACGGGCTGTGACTCGTTTCCCTGCTGTAATTTGTTCCTTTTTGTTGGGCACTCCCGTGCAAAGTGCCCTCGCCCTTTGCAGCTGAAACATGTGTCGTTCATTGTTGCTTGACGCTTTGGCCATGGATGGTAAATCCTCGTGTCAGGCTTCCTCTTTGTTGATGTAGCCTCGGGCTGCGATGATGGTCCTCTGGAGGACAGACGCTTGTCAACTAGGTTTTCTACTGTGTCACGAACCTGCTCTTCCAAATCATTCATCCTGCACGCTTTCCTTTGGAACTCACTAAGACCTGACCTCCGCGCCTCCATTCGTTCGAAATTTTCTGTAGCCAAGGCTGCCCTAATTGCTTCCTCCAAAGTTGTGGGGTTGGCTCTGAAGATGCCTTCGCGAATCGACTGGCTAGCAATCGCGTCGGAAAAGTGGCCTCGCGCGAGGCGGTCCTTACCAGTTCCTGAAAACTCGGGGTATGCCATTGCCGTCAATTCACTGATAGCCTGGCCCAGTTCCTGTATGGTTTCCTTTGGCCCTTGTCGTCTACTTCTCAACTCCATCAAGAAGTTCTCCGCCTTCTGCCCAGGCCCAAACCTGGCGTTAAGTAGGCTCAGCAACTCCTTATATGTCTTCCTTTTACCATCATCCTTGCGATTAAGAAGCACCTTAAGTGCTGGACCCTGGAGGCTTGCCGCAAGGAATGCCGATGCCTCCTCATCCGTCCATGCGTTTGCAATTTTGCAAGCTTCAAAGTGCTCTACGTAATCCTTCCATGCCTCCTTCCCTTTGTATCGGTCTGGTACAATCCGAGGCCGTGCAAGCCCTCTTGTGAATGTGTCCTCCACTGTTTGTTTTCCTTTTTGAGCTGTATCCTCAGTAGTCTCCTTTGATTGCACAGGAGGCTCCTTGGTCTCCCTTTTGGTATCCTCTATAATTTCTTTTGGAGCTGTCTCCTGGGCAGTTCCCTTCGGTTGCGCAGGAGTCTCCGTTGTCAGACGTTGGGTACCCTCCGCTAATACAGTAGGTTGTGCTTGAGGCGTCCACGTTCTATTCTTTTTCAGTATTCCTGTAGGAGGCGTCCAAGTGCCTCCCAAGGTACTCATTTCCGGAATTCCTAGGGACAAGTCCAGAGGCTCCAGACACTCCGAACTTGCCTTGAGTTCACCTTTTGTGTGTTGTTGTCCATCTTCGGAGGGTAGCCTCCCTGGCAGTCCTTCTGTGTTCATTTTGGCTATTTTCTCTTGTAGCCTCGCGATCTCCACCTCCTGTTCAAGCACCTTAAGCTTTAGCTCAAGCTCTTCATTCCTCTGGAGTGATCGCTGTAATTCGTCCTCTTTTCCCTGCATCTCCATCCGCAGGTAGGCCTAATGTACTTCGTCCTCATAGTCAGCAACATCATGACTTGAGGCTCCTGACACCTCCTTGGTGTCCTCCTTGTCCATAATTGAGGCTACGTTTGTTGTCCCCGAATGTACTGATTTATAGGGGAATTTAGGTCCAATGTGAAGTCGAGTGCATTTATCCCACTTCTGACACCATTTGTAGCGGAATTACCAAATTACCCCGGACGATTTGTTCCCCCCGGTGGTCACCCAGCAGGTGTGGTACCTCCTTCAAGAGACCCAAGACCGGTGGAGTAGGCCCGTTGGGCGGAAATGTACCGCATAATGCACAGGGCTAATGACTGGACCCTCAGTAAACCTCCTCGGGAACAGACAGGACACAGGACAAGAGTCCATGGGACAAGAAAATAATGATGATGTGACCTCTTTTAATTATCACTCGATTAACAGCTGCTTGAACCTCCCAGTTATCGATTAAATTGTACCCTCAATAATTAACTGATTGCTGTAATTACAAGTAAATAAATAATTAAATGAGTGCCTCTGATCAGCCTAACGCTAGCTGTGCCGCCTCCCAGAGATTGACGCGCCTCCTAGTTTGGATCCTCCCGTTGTAGCCTCTCGAGGCTACGAGTGCCTCCCCAAGGGTTTCCAAAGGTAAGCTAACTCCCTTCCCCTAGTACACGGACCAGAAACTAATCCCTAGTTTCCTTATCGGCATCCCACCGCAGTCCCACTCAAGTATTCCTAACAGTGGCCCACGCTCGAATCGAGGTAGCGTACACTGTAGCCTCCAATACCTGAGCTCAGCACTCCACACGTCCGTTCCCGGTATCCCGACGATGTCTGAACACGCACTGCTGCTCGCGCGCCGATTGTGTGCAACTAGTGCAGTAGCGCTCTAGCGCCCTCTGTAGTTAGACTCTGATTTCTTGCTCGCGCTTGCTCGCGCTCGCATCGCATAGCAAATCTTGCTCATTTGCGTTACAGTATCTTGTGCACAGTTCACGGAAATTTAAACTTGCGCACTGCATAGATTTTTCCGGCCACGTATACAGAGCCGCTAAACTATTTTTCCCTGGTAAACTCATGCAGATATGTAACATAATTTTTAAAGCAGATTTTTTTTCTCCGATTTAAAAGCATCACTGAGCTTCGGGAGACAATGCCTTAGGCCAAAAAAAAAAAGTCTCCGGTTTCTGGTTTGCGCGCGCGTCGCCGCAGCCATGCGCGTCGGCAAAATGAAACAGTTTTTTTTTTCAATACAAGATGATGTCTCAAAACCGCCAAACTCACTGGTTTGACTGGAATCCTGCTGCTGCACAATTTCAACGTGTTTTTAGATGGGGTTATGATCGACAATAAGCTTTATGTGGCCTCTCTGGACTCCCATATATTTGCACTAAGTTTAGTCGGGCACCATTTGCAGTCATCAGCCGACATTTGAAGCCAAAAAAAAAAAAAAACAGGTAAAAAAAAAAAAAAGCCGCGTCGCCGCACCACTTTTGGGGCAAGCTCCATACCAGAAACAGAATACTTTTTTTGGGCCTTAATGCCTTTTTTTAAAACATTTTATTAAATTCATTAATTAAATCATTTGCAAATTTATTTACTTTTTAAAATAATTACCATTTTATATGCATAGCGTTTTGAAGTTGTAAACATTTTTTAATATGATTTATTGAGCCTGCAATAAAAAAATATTTGTTAAAGTAATAAATTTAATTAATTAATTAAATTAGTAATGCATTCATTAATTTTTTTTTCAAATTATGCATTTTTGAAGTGTACACAGCGCTCGAAATGTTATGCAAGTATTCTAAAAACAATATGAATTATTGTACCGTCCAATTTATTAATTGTTAAATTAATTAGTATTTTTTTAAGAATAAGTACTTTTTTAATTGTAGAATACATACATTTTAAAAATAATGTAAACGATTACTATAATGTCAAAACTTGAACAATTGAAGGGATCATAATCATTCTTTTTACGTTATTAACAGCGGGTTACACCAGCCCTAGGAAATTATGATTTATTTACATTCAAGAATATAAATAAAATGCCAATTAGGTTTACAAAGCAAAAAACTTGAAGCTGGTCTCCATTATTGAACAACTTCAGTACACTTTCCAAGCAATCGCCGCTAGTGTGCTTAAGTTTATTGCTTGCCCGGTCCCCTCCCCGGCCCCGCCCCCACGTACCCTTAAACAACTTCTCTGATAAGCACTGCTAAATCTCAATGTTTCTTTTCATTGACGCTAATTGAATTCCCCTTTTTATTTATTTCTTTATTCATTCATATATTCCATTATTTCTCCATGTACTCGTGTTTTGAAAAAAAAATCTTCATCAATGAAAATCCCGCCCGCAAAAGGTTGCGATCGCCTTTGCGCAAGTTTAAACTTGCGCACGCAAATTAAAATGGCGCGGTGTAATTTGCGTGCTTCAGGAGTCCCTTGCGCAAGTTTAAACTTGCGCACGCAAGTTTAAACTTGCGTGGGGGACTCAAATTGCGCTCGACACTACCACTGACTTGTCTCAGGCTTGCCTGAAAGATTCAGTTTTTTCAGTACTAGTAGTATACTCAGATTCTCGAAAAGATTATGAAAAGTGTCCATGGTGTTAATTAGTTGCAAAGTTTTCTTGTTTATCAAATTCCACACTTTTGTTGAAAGCCACTTTCATGTGTGATTTGAGAGCTTCCGTGAGGATTAGCTCAAATTTCTGAGCGCATGCTTAGTAAACTATTGCAAGGCTGTACCCATGCCCATGCAATTGTCGACTGCGCATGCGTATTTACCCTGAGTGTGCCGCAAGCGATCTTTGGTGTGAATCATCGCCTGTGTGCATTGATCTCCATATACGGAGATCAATGCCTGTGTGCAACTAGCATCCGACACGTGATGGTGAATGGACCAGTACAAATTCAGCTCTTGCTCATAAATATGTAAGAGGTATACATGTAGTAATATCCGGTCCGTCACACACACACGCGCGCACACCCACTGAAATGTGTATCCTTGTAGAGACATTCCTTTGTTCTTGTGTAGTAAAGTTCTCGAGTTTGAAAGTGTTGTTTCAAAATGCTCTAATTTTAACCAGAATTAATTTCCTTGGCTGAAATTCGGACTTAATATCCCTTTTCTTAATATGTCATTTCCCTATGAAAAGGCGTAATGAAGCGGACTAAACTTGGAACGCCCAGAACTGACTTTCCACTGAATACCACCTAATCAATTTGGTAACAACCTTTCCGTGGGAACAACCATCAACTTATAGAAAAACTGAGGGAGAAGTATAAAGCCAAAGGGAATCTCACCTTTACTCCACATTCAGGAAGTATGCTTTCCAATGTTACAGGGGAGGGTTTGTCAAAATAAAAGAGTTCCACCGTCAACAAGGAAGCTAGTTATCTTTTCTTGAAGATGACAGCATACCAGGAGCTGCGATTTCACAGGATGCTTAAATAATCACATTAGTTACTTACAATCGAGTAAAATATTTCATGCTGCACGAATAAATCCCCATAATCTTAATGCTTATTGATGGGTCGTTGATCACGTCATTGAATTATTCGTTCCAACAAATTGCGCAGCCACACTCCAAAATAGAAGTTCCACCAAATAGAACTTCCATTGCAAGGTCAAAGGTCACACAGCTCTGATGCTGTACATTCATATAGTACCAGTTTACAAGTTACCAATCAGATGAGGATTTATTTAGGCATTTGCATAAAAACAAAACTGTTTCACATTCTGGCAATGGAAAGAATAATTTCATTCAGTGACCTATGGAATGTTCCATTCCACTCAGCTTTAATTACGATGAGAGTGTTAAAACTGGTTCGACTAAAACACTTTTAAACTTTTTTAAATTAATCAAATTCATATGTTTATACTTTTCTAATTTCATCCGATTCAAAGAAAACCTCAACTTCAACCTTCAGTGATCCTTTTTGTCTTTTCCCCCTCAAATTTCTTTTTATCCATTTTACCTTAGTGGATTTATCCTTGGGTAATGTGTGACTTCCATAAATGTGTGAATTTTATAAATGTGTGAATTCCATAAATGTGTGACTTGGGTAATGTTTGACTTCCATCAACAAAAAGTATTCAAATAAAGGACAAAGAGAAACTGACTAGGTACAGTCATAATAATTTTTTTAAGTTGAACAAAGAAGTTAACTTGAGTGAGGGTTTGAACCTGTAACCTCCAGATTGCCGTTCCGGTGCTCTACCGGTGCTTGAACAAAGACACTGATAAATTGGGGACCTGCTAACATAGGACTTGATGGTTGGTAGAGCACTGGAACAGCAATCCAGATGTCGTGGGTTCAAACTCACTACAGTCAACTTCTTTGTTCAACTTTAAAAAGAACAATTGAAAGTAACTATATGTAATTCGTACGGCAACTGTCGTTTTTAATACAGAATACAATTTTAATACAGAAACCTTCTCATCTAATAGCCAGGAGTGCAGGTTAATGCAGTGCAACTTTGAATGAAAAGTTTGCGGAAACACCATGTGCGAATAATTTCTAAACTAAGAGAATGGTTCTGAAAAGAACCAGAGGTATAAACTCGACGTTCCGGTCAGTATGCTCTGACCGTCTTCAGGAGAGTGGAACTTTGTTGAAGAAAATTGGCAGGCCATTTAGTTTCCTACTGGCACATTCAATTTAGACTGGCACATGACACACGTAAAATTAGCTTGATACTTTGTGAATATTCGATCAAATCCAACTTTGAATAACTGAATACCAAAACAGTCAACATACTGAGCACTAAGTCCCACCGAAATGTTCTCTATTTTTTTTTCTTTGTTGCATAAACTCTCAAAAAGCACCATGTACACTGTTTATAAAACAATCGATCAGTCAAGTGCAAAACCAATACCAAAATGTACATCGCATAACACAGCAAATTTTCTGCTGAATGAAAACAAGGAATTTGTCACGTTTTCATTTCCTTCATTTGCTTTGGTTAAGTCAAAATGAAACATTAGATCAATGTGGTCATTATGGAGCTATGTACAGGCTGGATAAAAAAAACGAAAACAAGATATTATTACTAATTGGAACAGAAGTAGGGCACATGTGGATCAAAGGGAGATAGCCTCTGTTAGGGTTGAATCTCCTCTTTAAAATGACACCCTGATCATGTCCTTACATTCACGGCTGTCTGGGCAGTGACCAATTTCATGAAAGGTTCTATTTAGAGACTTGCGCCACTTTTCATGGTGAAATCTCTTTTTTTTCCCCACCTGCCTTGATTGGAAACCATAGCCTTTCACTCTGTGACAATTGACACACCAAAACCACAATTGAAAAGTGGCGCAAGTCTCTAAATAGACCCTTTCATAAAATTGGTCACTGCTCAGTCAACCGTGAATGTAATCCCATGATCATGGTGTCATTTAAAAGAGAAGATTCAACCCTAACAGATGATATCTCTCTTTTTGATTCACATGTGCCCTACTTCTGTTCAAATTAACAATAATATCTCGGTTTCGTTTTTTCTTATCCACCCTGTATAATGCTCTGAGGAGGAACTATTTCTTGTCCTATTCAACAGAAATCCAGGGTTTATTTTGTCCACACAGTCCAGCAGGCCGAGGTCTGTATAATATCATTTGCTACTAGCTTCCTTGTTGACGGTGGAACTCGTTTATTGCCAGAAATCCCCCCCCCCCAAAAAAAAAATGCCATAGAATCAGAATGCATGGGATGTTTGAAGAAAAAAACTGCATGTCATTTCCCTATGAATAGGCGTGATAAAAAAAGATGATTGAAGCCTTGGGACGCCCAGAACTGACTTTCCACTGAATACCACCTATTCAATTTGGTAACAACCTTTCCGTGGGAACAACCACCAACTTATAGAGAAACTGAGGGAGAAATATAAAGCCAGAGGGAATCTCACCTTTACTCCACATTCAGGAAGTATGCTTTCCAATGTTACAGGGGAGGGTTTGTCAAAATAAAAGAGTTCCACCGTCAACAAGGAAGCTAGTTGTCTTTTCTTGAAAATGACAGCATACCAGGAGCTGCGATTTCACAGGATGCTTAAATTATCACATTTAGTTACTTGCAATCAAGTAGGATATTTCATACTGCACGAATAAATCCCCATAATCTTATTGATGGGTCGTTGATCACGTCATTGAATTATTCGTTCCAACGAATTGCGCAGCCACACCCCAAAATAGAAATTCCACCAAATAGAACTTCCATTGCAAGGTCAAAGGTCACACTACTGGTTGCGCTATAAACACAGCTCTGATGGCTCTGATGCTGTACATTCATATAGTACCAGTTTACAAGTTACCAAGGATTTATTCAGGCATTTGCAGGCGCGTACGCAGGGGGGTGTTTTGACTGTTAAACACCCCCCTTTGCCATGTAAACATATGGAGGAAAAAGAGAGTTATGTGACCGAGCGCGGAACAATTACTTTATAAGAGCAAGAGTATATAGGTCTATATGTATTTGAAACAAATGAAACAAAATATCCCCTCGTAATTTTACAAATTACTGCTAAAAAAATCAGGGGGAAAGTGACCAGGAAACGCCTCAGATTGCACCACAGAGCATCTACGATCCAAAATTTCCCGGGGCCCTTAAGCGGGCCCCGGACCCCACGCCGTCAGTTCTTCGCGCTCCGCGCTCGCATTAGTCCTCCGGCCAAATTCCCTCTATGCTATAATTTCACCCTAGCGGTGCCCCTACCTTATTTGTACCTTCAGCAGCGAATGGCTCTACAAGTGGCCTAAATCCCTTTCCAAAATAGAAAATTGTGAAAAATACGGAGATGGAACATGGATCTCAACTTTGAGTACATAACAAACTTTATAAAGAAAAAAAAATATCAAATTTAAATGGAATTTTCGATGTTTAAATCGTTTTCTAAACAGTGGAAGTGGCCAGGAATCGCCTCAGATTGCACCACAGAGCATCTAAAATCCAAATTTTTCCGGGGCCCTTAAGCGGGCCCCGGACCCCACGCCCTAAGGGCTTCGCGCTACGCGCTCGCAGTTTCTGGACCCTTCATTACAATTCTATATAGGCCCCCCCCCCGGCAAATGGCAGACGGAATCCGCCCCTGTGACCAGAGCGCATATGTATCCTGTATCTGAAGTTAAGCCTTAGGGGTGGGGGCGGTTTACACAAAGATTCCAAACGGATGAGAATCATGAGATCCAGGGGACGAAGCTGAGTAATTTCAGCCAATTACAAGAACAGATCCTAGCACTTCCGCAGCCCGTGTCACTTTTTTTCTTGATTTTCTTCTCTCTTTTTTGTTTAAATGCTGTTGAGGGAGGGGACTGCCCACATTGACCCCTTTACTCATATTTTCATGAACTTCATCATATACTCTTAAGACACAGACCATGTTATTTTTTTCGATTGACTATGCTTTAGCTCAAAAAGAAAACTGATGGTCGTGGGTTCCCGGCCCTTCGAGTTTAACCCGTCCAAATATACCCTCTTTTATTTCTGGCGCCAACACAAATTCCGACTTTTATTTTAGCGTTAAGTTTAGCCCACTGATACTATCTTTTATTTCTGGCGCCAACACAATTTACCATCTTCATTTCTAGCGTCATAAATGATGACATCTAATTTTGAAACACCCCCCTTGAAAAAATCCTGCGTACGCCACTGGGCATTTGTATAAAAAGAAAAATGTTTCACATTCTGGCAATGGAAAGAATAATTTCATTCAGTGACCTATGGAATGTTCCATTCCACTCAGCTTTAATTACGATGAGAGTGTTAAAACTGGTCTGACTAAACACTTTTATACTTTTTTAAATTAATCAAATTCATATGTTTATACTCTTCCAAATACATCCGATTCAAGGAAAACCTCAACTTCAACCTTCAGTGATCCTTTTTGTCTTTTCCTCCTCAAATTTCTTCTGATCCATTTTACTGTAGTGGATTTATCCTTGGGTAATGTGTGACTTCCATAAATGTGTGACTTCCATAAATGTGTGAATTACATAAATGTGTGACTTGGGTAATGTTTGACTTCCATCAACAAAACGTATTCAAATAAAGGACAAAGAGAAACTGACTAGGTACAGTCATAATAATTTTTTTAAGTTGAACAAAGAAGTTAACTTTTGTTGCATAAACTCTCAAAAAGCACCTTGTACACTGTTTATAAAACAATCGATCAGTCAAGTGCAAAACCAATACCAAAATGTACATCGCATAACACAGCAAATTTTCTGCTGAAAGAAAACAAGGAATTTGTCACGTTTTCATTTCCTTCATTTGCTTTGGTTAAGTCAAAATGAAACATTAGATCAATGTGGTCATTATGGAGCTATGTACAGGCTGGATAAAAAAAAAACGAAACCGAGATATTATTGCTAATTGGAACAGAAGTAGGGCACATGTGAATCAAAGGGAGATATCCTCTGTGAGGGTTGAATCTCCTCTTTAAAATGACACCCTGATCATGTCCTTACATTCACGGCTGTCTGGGCAGTGACCAATTTCATGAAAGGTTCTATTTAGAGACTTGCGCCACTTTTCATGGTGAAATCTCTTTTTTCCCCACCTGCCTTGATTGGAACCATAGCCTTTCACTCTGTGACAATTGACACAACAAAAACCACAATTGAAAAGTGGCGCAAGTCTCTAAATAGACCCTTTCATAAAATTGGTCACTGCTCAGTCAACCGTGAATGTAATCACATGATCAGGGTGTCATTTAAAAGAGAAGATTCAACCCTAACAGATGATATCTCTCTTTGATTCATACGTGCCCTACTTCTGTTCAAATTAGCAATAATATCTCGGTTTCGTTTTTTCTTATCCACCCTGTATAATGCTCTGAGGAGGAACTATTTCTTGTCCTATTCAACAGAAATCCAGGGTTTATTTTTTCTACACAGTCCAGCAGGCCGAGGTCTGTATAATATCATTTGCTACTAGCTTCCTTGTTGACGGTGGAACTCGTTTATTGCCAGAAATCCCCCCCCCCCCAAAAAAAAAATGCCATAGAATCAGAATGCACGGGATGTTTGAAGAAAAAAACTGCATGTCATTTCCCTATGAATAGGCGTAATAAAGCGGACTAAACTTGGAATGCCTAGAACTGACTTTCCACTGAATACCTCCTATTCAATTTGGTAACAACCTTTCCGTGGGAACAACCACCAACTTATAGAAAAACTGAGGAAGAAATATAAAGCCAGAGGGAATCTCACCTTTACTCCACATTCAGGCAGTATGCTTTTCAAAGTCAGAGGGGAGGGTTTGTCAAAATAAAAGAGTTCCACCGTCAACAAGGAAGCTAGTTATCTTTTCTTGAAAATGACAGCATACCAGGGGCTGCGATTTCACAGGATGCTTAAATAATCACATTAGTTACTTACAATCAAGTAGGATATTTCATACTGCACGAATAAATCCCCATAATCTTAATGATGGGTCGTTGATCACGTCATTGAATTATTCGTTCCAACGAATTGCGCAGCCACACCCCAAAATAGAAATTCCTCCAAATAGAACTTCCATTGCAAGGTCAGAGGTCACACAACTGGTTGCGCTATAAACACAGCTCTGATGGCTCTGATGCTGTACATTCATATAGTACCAGTTTACAAGTTACCAATCAGATGAGGATTTATTCAGGCATTTGTGTAAAAACAAAAATGTTTCACATTCTGGCAATGGAAAGAATAATTTCATTCAGTGACCTATGGAATGTTCCATTCCACTCAGCTTTAATTACGATGAGAGTGTTAAAACTGGTTCGACTAAAACACTTTTAAACTTTTTTAAATTAATCAAATTCATATGTTTATACTTTTCTAAATTCATCCGATTCAAGGAAAACCTCAACTTCACCCTTCAGTGATCCTTTTGTCTTTTCCCCCTCAAATTTCTTCTTATCCATTTTACCTTAGTGGATTTATCCTTGGGTAATGTGTGACTTCCATAAATGTGTGAATTACATAAATGTGTGAATTACATAAATGTGTGACTTGGGTAATGTTTGACTTCCATCAACAAAAAGTATTCAAATAAAGCACAAAGAGAGACTGACTAGGTACAGTTATAATAATTTTTAAAGTTGAACAAAGTAGTTGACTTGAGTGAGGGTTTGAACCTGTAACCTCCAGATTGCCGTTCCGGTGCTCTACCGGTGCTTGAACAAAGACACTGATAAATTGGGGAACTGCCAACATAGGGCTGGATAGCTCAGTTGGTAGAGCACTGGAATGGCAAGCCATAGGTTGCTGGTTCAAACCCATCACAGTCAATTTCTTAGTTCAACTTTTAACAAAATCAATGAAAGTAACTACATGTATATGAAATTCATATGGCAAATGCCAAGTTTAAAACAAAAGCTAATAAAAAAACCTTCTAAGCTAAATGCCAGGAGTGCAGGTTAATGCAGTGCAACTTTCCTAACCTTTCAACTGGATGGCCTAGGTTCAAATCCCACCAAGGCCCACTTGTGAATTGAGGTTTTCAGTCTCGACCTGATTCCACTGATTTCCACACAAAAAATAATAATGGGGTTTTACTTCCACCTCTAAAACAGAACATTTCACTCTTCAGCTTTCTCTACTTGGGTGTGCCAAACAGAAAGTGACCTTCACTGATGATTTTTTTTCCCCCTTAAAACAATTAAGTTTGACATACCAAAAAAAACGCAATGAAGCATGTTCTTCACACTCATCTGAAAAAAAAGAGGAATTACTAAAACTGATCCATGCTATCAGAAGTTATGCATATTTTACTAAAAGAACCCATTTTTACAGCTGTCCATGGAATGCCATTCTGAAGCTATTCAGCTGAGTTAGAACCAGAGATTACATACAGACATTCAAATGAAAATGAACTTTTAATAATTTGTGTCAAAACTCAGACATTATCTTACTGTCAGATTTTGTGTTTTGTATATAAAGAACACATCAAGTCCTTTTCTGAAACGATGATGGTGATTTTTGTTTCTATCCTTTACAAGTTTTCATTCATTCATGTAGAGTAGGAAAACCTCCATGGCTCATTGTAGGCCTATATAGGAAGGGGAATCATCAATGCGTATCGCTAAATGATCGGTGATGGACAGCTGTATTTTGGGATATTTGTATTAAAACACAAATAACTTGTGAATAGAGTACGCATAGCACCTGAAATCTTCACAGCTACCAGTAAACAACATCATATTATTTTATCAAACAGAGTGAGCAACATATGTTTAGTATTTATTACATATACCACCGCCAAGGAGGTTATGCTTTCATCGGGTTTGATTAATTTGTTGCTTGGTTGGTTTGTCTGTTAACAAGGAAACTCAAAAAGTTATGGCTGGATTTGCAAAACAAACTTTTTAAGGTGGTCCTTGCTGCAAAGTACAGATCGATTAGACTTTGGAAGTGATCTCGATCCAGGATTTTTTTTCACAGGAATCTTCACCATTATTGCCAGTATTTCTTTTAGGTGTACTGACAATACGGCAGAGAATTGTTAAGCCTTGATGGAGGTATGCGTTCTCTGAGTGCTTGCTAGTTCTAACTCGGTCACTCACTTTTTGACTCGCCCTGTACAGTTATACAAGTGCCAGTGGAGAATCCACTTCAATTCATTTCAAGAAACAAATAACTATAATAATAAGAAAAAACCTCCTAGTCTGACATTTGCAAATCATTTATGATGCAAAAGCTCAAGTCAGGGGAAAAGGGTTTGAATATTGAAAGATTTCCAAATTGCAGTGAGTGTGGATGGGTCAGTTGTGTGCCCGACAAATCAGGGAGTAGAAAGTGCTGTCATGAAACACTCTTCATTTTCATCTTGTTGGCGGACACGACGGATATTTCCTCATTCCAGACTCGGTAGAAACTTTCCGTAGTTTGTCCAGAAGGAACTCAGTAGTGGAGGTAGTCTTCTTAACACAATTTGACCTTGGGCCTAGAAATAGGTAAAGGTCATATAAATATGGAAATATGGAAATATGTAGATATAAATATGAATTAATGGGGTTCTGAAATTCCGGGCACAGTTTGACCTAATGAATGGATGGGATGAATAGGGAATAGGTGTGGGTATAAGGAACCGGGTACAGTTTGACCTATTCTATGGGAAAGATTGCATATATGTATGGAAAAATATTACAATTTTAGGAGAATATGTATCTATATGTAATTGCAACTGAGTGGTGCAATGTGAAAGTACAGCTGGTCGGATCTTTAATCCCCCCAACAATAGACGGGAAGTGGTGTTGTTGTATAGCTGTCCATGTGGTCGGTGGACTATGGATTGGTGGTTAATCCGATCGATTGCGCACGAGCCTAGTGGGCTGTCGGCACGTTATGTGGGATTAATACCGGACAATGGGACTGTTGACGCAGGAGGGCCGAAAGTACTTATTGACCAGTCCATGGGGTTAGCCGGAACCGTTATGATATTTTTTGAAAGGGCATACGGTGGCGCCCGTAATGTGAGGCATAGTTTAGAGATGGTGTCACGAGTTACATTTAGGGATATCGTCACTAACTATTTTTAACCTCGGCGTTTCGTACGTGAAAAAGTAAACGAAACTGTCGGACTCTGGATCATTCGGTCATTTATAAATTGTACAGCAATAGTACAATGACATAATTGAGCTACAGCACGTACTGCGTAGCACCACCTAGAAATGGATATCTACAGAGAAATACAAAATTGTCAAACGTACGAAGAGCTCGGTTTCATCTTGGATACCGTTGCACTCAACGCTGATCAATTGGCATTTGCTCTGAATCGGCTGTACGAGTTGACTTTACCAAATAACCAAGATGAAGAAATAGAGGAACCGTATCAATATGGGTACGGCAACGACGGCGCTTCGGATGATCCAATAATACCGGCTGAGCAAGATTCTCAAGCGGTCGGGTACGGTAACAACGATGGCGACTCGGAGGATGATCCGATGGTACCAGCGGAGCAAGATTTTCAAGCGGACGGGCAAGGTCATCGCGACGACGGCTCAGACGATGATGATGATGATCCGTGGGCAGCGGCCGAGGAAGATGTTCAAGAGGACGAGGAGAATCAACCGCCGAGGAAGAGGATTCGGGTGGAGAGACCAGAAGATTATTACGATATTGTAGATGTGCAAGAGAAATTTGTAAAGAAATATCAAGCCACGACTTTTGATTATAGAGTTCAGTTCAGGGATTTGGAAGACCTATCATTGCGAGAGTTTTTGCCACGCCTGGGTTCTATTTTTGAGAGTATTTTGGCAAGGTTGACGGCTGGTCTCCCCGGTGAAGACAGAGTAAGGTTGGTGTTTCAATCCAGTTATTTGAATTATCCAATTGCCTTGCCGTTTTTACGTGTAGACGAATTAACGGTGGAGAGATTTCTGGCGCGCATAGAACAAGTGTTGCAGTCGTATCAACATCTTCGATTGGATGACATGGTAGACATCCATTTCGTACACATGCGGTTACAGAAGGGGGGAAAGACAAACAAGAAAAAGCAAGGCGTGGTAAAAATTCACGACATGTTACGGGACATGAAGTCCGTCATTCAGATCAAAGACAACAAGACGGAATTGTGTTGCGCCCGGGCGATAGTGACCGGAATAGCCATTAAAGAAAACCACCCAAAACTAAGAAATATAAAACAGAGTCGCAAAGATCAAGAGTACCTGGCCCGTGATTTACACGCTAAAGCGGGCGTAAAAGAAGGTCAGTGCGGTCTCGAAGAGATACAGAAATTCCAGGACGTCCTTCCCGATTATCGCATTATGGTTTTATCAGCCGATCATTTCAATGCGTGTATTTTCAAAGGACACGTCCGACGGCACACCATATATTTGTATTTCCACGATAACCATTACGATCTGATTACATCGATGAAGGCGTTTGTAAACAGGAGTTACTTTTGTGACACGTGTCAAGTAGGTTACGATTCCAAAGAGAAACACACGAGATGCGTAGACGATTGTAAACTGTGTTTTTCTCCCGGCTGCAAGTCGGGCGAGATAACTACCTGGGTACACTGTTCAGAATGCAACCGTAATTTTAAGGATCAGAGATGTTTTGATAATCATAAGAACAAACGGATCAAGGACAAAACAGTTTGCCAAATATATTATAGATGCAAACGCTGCGATTGGTTCGTGAACACCGAGATGAAGGATAAATACGGAGAACACGAATGCGCTCGAAGGTACTGTACCGTGTGCAAAGAAATGGGTTCGATAGACCACGAATGCTTTGTCAAGCCGGTCACTGAAAATACCAGAAAAGGTCGCACAAAGCGAACCGATACAGGGGACCAAACCGGTGAAAATAGTGTAAGTGATGATGATGATGACGAGGCTGATTATGATTTATGCGATGAAGGTGATAAGAAAGGAAAGAAAAAACCAGACGTAGGCAAATATGTGTTTTTTGATTTCGAGTGTACCCAAGACAATGGTGTTCACGAACCAAACTTGTGCGTTGCTCGAGTAGTATGTGTATTGTGTGCTAGTAGATCTGAAGACGATCCATTGTACATTTCGTGTAAGCATTGCTCACAGTCTCGTCAGAAGATATTTAAAGGTGATAGATGTAAGGAAGAGTTCTGTGATTGGTTATTCGGTTCCAAGGATACTTCCAATTCTACAGCCTTGGCGCACAATTTGAAAGCGTACGACGGGTATTTCCTCCTCAGTTACCTGTACGAGAATGCCATAATACCCGAGGTCATTTACACAGGGTGTAAAATCCAAGCCATTATGCTGCCCAAGTACAAACGCAAAATTATCGATTCCATGAATTTCTTACCCATGGCGCTGAGCAAGTTACCCCAAGCATTTGGACAGAAGGAACTGCACAAAGGTTTTTTCCCGCATTTCTGGAACACAAAACAAAACCAAGCGTACGAAGGCCCCTTTCCGGACGCTAAATACTACGATCCGGACGGTATGAGTGCCGATAAGAGACGTGAATTCTACAGCTGGTACGAGAAAGAAAAGGGGGGACATTTTGTATTGCAAGACGAATTACTAAAGTATTGTATCAGTGACGTTGAAATTCTGAGTCGTTGTTGCCTACAGTTCCGAACCCTGTTCAAAAAAGTAACATCGATGGGGGAAGATGATGAGGGGGTGGACCCTTTTGAGAGTTGCATCACGATTGCCTCGGCGTGTAATTTGGTATACAGAAGAAATTTTCTGATCGCCGATACCATCGCTGTACTGCCCCCTAACGGTTACGATTGCAAGGAACAACAATCCAAAGTCGCGCTACAATGGCTGCATTACGTTCACTTGACCGAGGGTACGTATATTCAACACGCGAGAAACAAGGGAGAAAAACAGATTGGGAAGTACAAGGTGGATGGCTACGACGCTACAAATCGGATCATTTACTCGTTTAACGGGTGTTACTTTCACGGATGCGTCTCGTGTTACCCAAATAGGAAGACGATGAATAATACGCTGATGACACCCATGTCAGAATTATACACGCGCACTCAGGAAAGGAAAACGTTCCTCCAATCCACGTGTACAAGATTTGTAGAGATGTGGGAATGCCAATGGAAAGACATGGTCAAAACTTTGCCCGAAGATATGAAACGCGCGCTGCAAGACGAATCAATCACCGGACCCCGCGCAACATTAAATCCTAGGGATGCCTTTTACGGAGGGCGTACTAATGCTACTCGGTTATTCCACCAAACATCCGGAGAAGAAAAAATAAGATACTGTGGCGGGTCTGTTCCCGAACCAAGTTATTCCTCGGACCAGGGACTACACAAAGCAGTCTAAAGGCTAAGGATGCAGGCTCGTTTTGGGTGGAAATCTACCGCCGCAGGAATTGATCCCTAAACCTTCTGTTAACTAGGCAATAACACAATAACAAGGACAACTGGCAACTGAATGGTCGGTAATCTCAAGTAACACGATTATTTATTTCAGAGACAACAATTAAATGATTAAATGATTTGGGAGTAATTGTCTTGGGTAGCTTTATTACAACCTGTGGTTTTCGAATATGAGCCCTATTTGCAATATACAACTAATATCGCACTGCTCACTCCAATAATCACTGCACAAACCAATGCTGCATTACAGGAACGCTATAGCAATGCACAACCAATGCTGCAATACATGAACGCTATAGCAATGCACAGACCAATGCTGCAACATATAGAACACTATAGCAATGCACAGACCTCTGCTGCAATACTAGAACACTATAGCAATGCACAGACCAATGCTGCAATGTAGAAACAATACAGCAACGCAACAACCAATGCTGCACTGCCTAAACAATATCGCATTGCATAGCTCAGTGCCACTGTGGAGATATGGTTTGTGCGCACGTAGCACTACGAAACCATGGGCCCAGCCCCAATCAACCACAATGCACCCACAAGTGTACGGCTAAACTGTCCAACAGTTCGCCCGCGCGTAGCTAACATATAGCGCAAATCACCATATAGCAATACACGCCACAGCGAGAGCACACTCAACTCACGTTTGTACAGCTCGCTGCCACTTGCCAGAACCCTCCCGCGCGTACGTACGTAGCAATCTACTTACGCGCATACATAGCACATGCACTAAACAATTATGATGCACTAAACATATGGGGCTTTGTTAACCAATCGCGTGCGTGCATACACGCACACCCTGACTGCTAAGCCACGCCCAGTCACGGGCGTACTATACTACAGTTCATTCATAAGATTAGAATACAATAACATGAACAAGGGCATAAAAACTTTACTTTCCGTCACATGGGCCCGACCAATGGCAGAGATTGTCCCCAACTCTAAGCCATAAATAAAAATAAAAGGAAAGTGTGACTAAATCTTAACTTCTTCTTTAAATTACAATATAAAACTTAAAGCTTAACTTTTTCTTTAAATTATAATATAAAACATAAGGGGGGGGGCAGATTTCAAAGCTCATTAAATATTCACAAGCTCGTATACACCGGATAAGGGCACTTGCCTTACATGTACTCTACATGTACAGGAACACCAAAGTTTGCTAATTAATTATTCACAAGATTTAACAGGGAATGATCGTACACAATTTTCCTTAAATTCAGCTCATTAAAAATTCACAAGAAATTTTACAGATAATTTCCACTGATTTTACAACGATTAAAATATAAATGCTCTGAAATAATTTTTCGCTTGATCACCTGCTGGAATGTTAAGATAATTTTGAAATAATGAAATACACATTAATTAAATATGATGTAAGATTTTCTCGAAAGTTTTGACTAGGATCAATTTTACAGAGTCTTAGCTACGAATTTGTCAATTTTAATATTTACACAATTTGTTTTTACGAGGAATCACCCAGTGCAAAATTAGGCGTTTTACAAGATCTACGAAATTGTTAATTAGGATTTCTGTTTTATATAAAATAAAGATTTCTTTATACATCGAAATTCACATCAGCAGATTTTGTAAGATTTTCTATATGATTTCAAGACTGATTCTATTATTATTATTTTTTCTCTCTTTTTACCGACAATAAACCTTAACTTTATAAAACTTTTTGGAAAACTTTGAACTGTTCAACACTTCGGAAACCTTAAGAAAACTTGGTAAATCAGAATAATGAAACAAAAACCTAAACTTGAACGCGTCATCCTGCTTATTTTCCGGTTGGCTTTCCCTCATCATCTACCTCTATCTGCTTCGTGTAGACGCTATTATGCTCATCCGTCTTGACCACTTTCCCATCGAGGAAAACCTGCATGCAGGTGTACTCTCGGACGGTAGCTGTGCGCCTTCTCTTCTTCGGAGGATCCTCCCTTTTCTGAGTGGGGAACATCTCCTCTTCCTCCTGGGATGAAGACTGTGATGCTGAGGATGGGGACGTGGCCTCGGCCGCTCTCACCATCTGCATCATCCCCTTCGGCTTGCCTCCCAAGGGGCGAAAAGGGGGGACAACCAACTTTGGCGAGGTTGACACTTTCGGAGATTCTTGGATTGGTGAGGCTGACAGCGACAATGCATCGACGACTGGCGTGACCCCACTTGGCACTGCTGCCGGTGGCAACCCAGCACTGGAGGACGTACCCGGACCTGCTGCACGGCTCTCTGCGACCTTTGTCACCGTACTGACGCTCCAAGACTCCGGTGCCTGGGAAGGACCAGCTGCACCCTTCACCACACCAATTTTGTGTACCGTCTCCATGTGATGCTGGAGGATATACACCTGACCTGCAACGTAGTCGCACCTGCTACACATCAAGGTGTTCGTCGCCGGCCCATGGATGTCTCTGATATGGCGCCATAGGCTTGCCCGATGCAGGTACCAACTGGTACACTCACGGCACTTGTATCGCCTCGGCTCACCCTTCGTCATGCTGAGAATCAATTTTCTTCAACTCCTGAAAAACACGAAGGAAAGAAGAATTCAAAATATATACACCACAACTTAGTTTCGACCTCACCCAGAAAACACTTATGGAATCAAAGCCACACCTACTATCTTAGCGAAACCGCAGGGGTAACCTATGTGACCGCTTAGGATACCGCCTGGGCGGTGACATGTCTTGCCTCTCGGGCAGACTGACTCTACTGTCCGGAACTGGTTCCTCTGTAATGGCCTCATCCACCACAGGGTACTCATCTACCAACTCCTCAACTGAACCTTGGTCATACTGACCCTCCGTCACCATGGGGAGGTTTCCTGTCACCTCGTCCCTTGATGGACTATCCCAAGATTCGATGGCCTCACCGACATATGGTTTGAGTCGGTCCACATGGACAACCTTTGGTTTGCTACCGCGTTTAAGCTGGATTCGAACCGTCACATCTGACAACCTCTTAAGAATCAGCCATGGTCCTTCCCACCTAAGTTGTAATTTGGGGGACATGTGCTTTTTCTTTGCAGGGTTGTGCAGCCACACAAATTGGCCCTCCTTCAACCCATGCTCGGATGCTCTCCTGTCAAAGTTCTTCTTTTGCCTCCGGGCACTTTTCCCGAGGCACTCCCTAGCCCTTTTATGGGCCTCCTGCATATCACTTCGCAACCTTTCGGCGAAGTCTGCAGTCACCTCCTCCTCAACCTCAGGACACCCTGTCACCAGATCCACTGGGACATTCACCTCTCTCCCCAACATCATCATGTTGGGGGATTCCCCAATCGAGTCTTGCGGCGTGCACCTGTAAGCGAAGGTGGCAAAGGGGAGGAACTCATCCCAATCTTTCTGCCTTCGCCCAGGGTCAATCAGCACCGCCACGATGTTGACCAAGGTTTTATTAAACCTCTCAACCATGCCGTCCGATTTCGGATTATAGGCGGTTGTCCGAGTCTTCGATATGCCGAGGATTTGGCACATTTTACTGAACACCTCGGACTCAAAGTTTGTGCCCTGATCAGAGTGAAGTTCTTGGGGCACCCCAAATCGACAGACAAACTCAGTCACCAATGTGTGCGCTACTGTAACTGCAGTAGCATCAGGAAGCGGAAATGCTTCCATCCACTTAGTGCAGTAGTCGCCAACCACCATCACCCAACGATTACCATTGTCCGTGACGGGCAATGGCCCGAGCAAGTCTATTGCTACTCGCTCCATCGGAACACCAACTCGATACTGCTGTAAGGGCGCAACCCTCTTCTTTGCAGCCGACTTTCTCCTGGCACAGATATTGCAGCCCCGGAGAAATGACCGCACGTCCGCAGACATGCCTGGCCAGAAGTACCTGGCTTTGACTTTGGCCAGAGTTTTGCTAACCCCCAAGTGACCACTAAGTTGCCCACCGTGCAACTCAGACAGAATTTCCTTCCGGAACTTTGATGGCAACACCAACAGCCATCGGATGGACTTCCCGTCATCGGAGTCCCATCGCCTATGTAGAACTCCTTCCCGGACCTCTAACTGGTCCCACTGTGACCAATAGGTCTTACAGGCTGCCGACAAGTGCGAGACCGTCTTCCACTCAGGACGACTATCGCCGTCCTCCTTCAACTTCATGAGCCAGCTCATGGTGTCATCCTGTGACTGTGCTTCCTTTAAAGCACTTCGGGACAGGATTGGTTGGGCAGCTACGCCCCTAACCAAAAACTCACTCCCCTGAGGCTGAACCTCGGGTACTACACCAATTGCCTCGTCGACCACCTCCTCCCGGCCGCACTGTTTGCATTGCCGCCTCGACAACCCATCAGCATTACCATGCTTCTTGCCGCTTCTGTGCTCAACCACTAAGTCGTACTGGGACAGGACTTCCATCCACCTCGCAAGCTGACCCTCGGGGTTCTTGAAATTAAGTACCCACCGCAATGCGGCATGGTCAGTTCTGACCGTCACCCTGCGGCCGTACAAGTATTGTTTGAAATACTTCAAGTACACAACCACAGCCAACAACTCTTTACGAGTGACACAGTAATTTCGCTCAGGTTTGCTGAGCTTCCGGCTCGCATACGCAAGCACTTTTTCGTCACCACCCTGGACCTGCGACAACACCGCCCCGATACCTTCACCGCTGGCATCAGTGTCCAAGATAAAGTCACCCTCGGGCATTGGGTATGACAGAACTGGGGCGGCCTGAAGCCTGCCCTTTAGCTCGTCAAATGCCTCCTGACAACTCTCAGTCCACACAAACTCTCTTGATTTCTCGGTCAAGGCATGAAGTGGACTTGCCACTTCTGCAAACCCCTTTATGAACTTCCGGTAGTACGATGCGAGGCCCAAAAAGCTTCTAACATCTCGTACACACCTCGGGACCGGCCACTTTGCGACTGCCTCGATCTTCTGAGGATCCGTGGCTACCCCTTCCGAGGACACAATGTGCCCAAGGTAAGTCACTGACCTCTGAAACAAATGACACTTGCTGGGCTTGAGTTTGAGCCCAGCGTCTCTAAGCCTCTTCAACACAACTCGGAGACGATCTAGGGTCTCCGTCACCGATCGACCAAACACGATGATGTCATCCAAATAAATCAGTAGGATTTCCCATTGCAAGCCGGCCATGACCGTTTCCATGAGCCGCTCAAATGTTGCCGGGGCATTGCACAGCCCAAAAGGCATGCATTTCCACCGGTACAACCCGCTTCTCACTACAAATGTCGACTTTTGGCTGGCGTCCTCATCCAGAGCGACTTGCCAGTACCCCGACGCCAAGTCAAGTGTACAAAACCACTTCGCCCCACTCAACGCATCGAATGTTTCATCAATGCGCGGCACAGGATAGGCATCCTTGATGGTCACCGAATTCAACTTTCTATAATCAATACAGAAGCGTTTCGTACCATCCTTTTTGTCAACCAAAACAACATTTGCCGCCCATGGACTGTCGGAAGGTTCAATCACCCCCCTCTTTTCCAAATCACCGACTTGCCTCTGGATTTCCTCCTGATGGCAATACGGATGACGCCTCATCCGTTCTCTCACCGGTTTAGCATCACCAGTGCTTATGTGATGCTGGACCACGTCCGTGCGACCAATGTCGTGGTCACCCTTAGACAATACATCCTGAAAGTCAACTAAACATTTCCGGACATCCTCATGGTACGTAGCCTCCACCTTGGCTGTACCCCTCTCAAACAAATCTTGCAAGTGCTGGGGTAACTCCTCACCAGCATTTGCCACCACATCCAACTCACCATGAATTGAACCAACCTCTACCTGGGAGATCGTTCCCGCTGTCGTCCCCTCACGTGCAACTCTTTTCTCCCTTCCGGGATTGAAGACCCGCAACGGAATAACCTCTGCTTCAGTCTCAACCAGAGATCTGGCCAAAACCAAACCCTTCTTAGCTAGGTCACCGCCACCTTCCATTGGTTCCACCATGGCTGGCCCGACCAAGTCGGCACCCTTCCGGGCAATTATACCTGGGACCATGGCCTCATGACCGGACGGAATCACGGTGGTTTTTGAAACCACTACACGTCCCACAAAGGGCTCACCGGCACCGTTTGTGCACCTGATTCGCTCACCCTTGAGCCTCCACTCTCTTGACTGGAAGTCTATGTTTCCACCTGTTGGCACGAGAAAATCCATGCCCAGGATGCCACTATACTTCATTTCGGTAAACACCGCCCTTACTTGGTGCGTGGTTCGACCAACTTGCACCTCCACCCAAGCTATGCCAAGCACGGGCAGTCGACTACCGTCTACTTGCTTCACCTGGACCTCCTCCGTCTCTAAGACAGGTCTCTTCTCCTTTGGAATTTGATAGTACACCGTACTACTTATCAAGGTGTCGGTGGACCCCGTGTCAATCAAAAACCGACACTTGGTCCCTCTCACCATTCCATCAACAAATAAGCCATAACGAGGGCCGCGACTTGGGTTGGGCAGAGTTATTACTCGTTGCCCATCCCCATGCTTTGACCTCTTCTCTCTACTACCACCCTCGCTGTCACTCTGTTGTCTTTTGGACCCTTTTGTCCACTCAGCCTTCCCGTGGGTCCTACGGGGGGCTGACTGCCGTTTCCCTGTTGTGGATGTCTCTGACACTCCCGGGCGAAATGCCCTATCTCACCACACCTGAAGCACTTCAGGGTACTGGGCTTGTTCGTTTTGGGGGACATGCCCTGACCTTGACCCTTAATCTGAGTCGACAACGACTTTACCAATTCAGCCACAGACTTCAATGCCTGGGCCTGTTCACCGATACTTTTCTCTAAAGTCTCAAACCTCTGCTCTGTTCCGGAGTCAACAGCCCTCGCCAGCTTGGCGGGCTTCCGGTCAAACAACCTTTGCTGTTCGACCTTATCAAAGTTCTCTGTCTCTAGGGCAGCCTGGACCGCTTCATCCAAAGTTTTGGGACGAGCCCGATGAATGCCCTCCCTGACTGAATGACAATCAACGGCGTCTATGAAGTGATTCTTAGCCAACCTCTCCCGAGCATCCTCCTGCAACTCAGGGTATGCTCTTGCTGTTAACTCGTGAATCGCTTGCCCTAATTCCTGCAAGCCCTCCTTTGGCTTTTGGCGTCGATGTCTCAATTCGACCAGATAATTTTCACTCTGTCGAGCTGACCCAAACCTGCGCTCCAACAGCTTAACAAGTGCACTGTACTTGTACTTGTGGCCTGAGTCACCCAACAACCGTAGGGCGTCTCCCTGCAAGCTTGCGGCTAACCACCTCGCAGCCTGCTCCTCGCTCCACATATTCACCTCACGACATGACTCAAAATGGCGGAAGTACTCCTTCCAGAGTACCTTCCCACTGTACCGATCAGGGGTTATGTTTGGCCTGCGATTTGGTCGCTCCAAACTACCCATCTGACCCACACCACCATGGACCCGTGCCTCTCTTTTCAGTGGCCACGGACCCACTGACAAGATGTCAACTTGAGCTGAACTGTCGTTCCTTGCCTCGACTGGTCGAGTCGCGAAACTCAACAGTTCACTATGTACCTGTTTAGGGGTACACGATTCCTTATCTTCAACGAACGGGTTGGTACTCGCCCTACCCCGTCTCACACCAACCTCAGGCGTGAACGACAACAGATCCCCATTAGGACCCTCCGTCTCCCTAGAAATAGGCGTCGACTGCGCTCGGGGGAACACCCCTGAGCTTTGTCCTTTCTGAGGTGTACTTTCAATAAAGCTCACCCCCTCCCCACTTTAGGGGCCAACTCAGGCACCACACCTGCACCTGACTCTCTCCCCGTCGCTCCAGAGACATACCCAGATGTTTCTTCGGGCAACCTAAACTCAACATCGGAATCAACACGACGGAGCACACGCCCACTCTCGGCTTGCGTACCCCCGTTTCCTCCATTTGGGGAATCACCCGACTGCAAGTCCATGGCAGCTAGCGCCAACTTCTTTTCAGTGAGGTCCTTTTCCCACTGCAGTATTTGGTTTTCCATCCGCAGTCGTTGCACCTCTACCTCAGCACTCGAGGTGCCAATTCGACCTTTCGAGCCTGGATCGCTCATCTCAACCCCAAAATCACTACCGAAATCAACAACACGTGAAGACCAATTGTGCAATTCTATCAGTCAACAGAGAAGTCACCTTAATCAACTCCAATCCCACTTCTGACACCATTTGTGGCGGGTCTGTTCCCGAACCAAGTTATTCCTCGGACCAGGGACTACACAAAGCAGTCTAAAGGCTAAGGATGCAGGCTCGTTTTGGGTGGAAATCTACCGCCGCAGGAATTGATCCCTAAACCTTCTGTTAACTAGGCAATAACACAATAACAAGGACAACTGGCAACTGAATGGTCGGTAATCTCAAGTAACACGATTATTTATTTCAGAGACAACAATTAAATGATTAAATGATTTGGGAGTAATTGTCTTGGGTAGCTTTATTACAACCTGTGGTTTTCGAATATGAGCCCTATTTGCAATATACAACTAATATCGCACTGCTCACTCCAATAATCACTGCACAAACCAATGCTGCATTACAGGAACGCTATAGCAATGCACAACCAATGCTGCAATACATGAACGCTATAGCAATGCACAGACCAATGCTGCAACATATAGAACACTATAGCAATGCACAGACCTCTGCTGCAATACTAGAACACTATAGCAATGCACAGACCAATGCTGCAATGTAGAAACAATACAGCAACGCAACAACCAATGCTGCACTGCCTAAACAATATCGCATTGCATAGCTCAGTGCCACTGTGGAGATATGGTTTGTGCGCACGTAGCACTACGAAACCATGGGCCCAGCCCCAATCAACCACAATGCACCCACAAGTGTACGGCTAAACTGTCCAACAGTTCGCCCGCGCGTAGCTAACATATAGCGCAAATCACCATATAGCAATACACGCCACAGCGAGAGCACACTCAACTCACGTTTGTACAGCTCGCTGCCACTTGCCAGAACCCTCCCGCGCGTACGTACGTAGCAATCTACTTACGCGCATACATAGCACATGCACTAAACAATTATGATGCACTAAACATATGGGGCTTTGTTAACCAATCGCGTGCGTGCATACACGCACACCCTGACTGCTAAGCCACGCCCAGTCACGGGCGTACTATACTACAGTTCATTCATAAGATTAGAATACAATAACATGAACAAGGGCATAAAAACTTTACTTTCCGTCACAATACGCAGATGTCTGCTCTCTCTATCCCTATATAAATAAGACAAAAGAATATTGTCTTTTCCACCCGGAAATCGTGACGGAAAACTTTAAAGATGTGTCAGAGTATTTCGGACTCGTCAAGTGTCGCGTGTTACCGCCGTCCACACTGTACCATCCCGTACTCCCTTATCGAGCGGGTGGAAAATTAACGTTCCCTCTCTGTCGTTCGTGCGTGGAATCTCAGCAGCAGACCCTCTGTCAACATACAGATGCCGAAAGAGCTTTGCACGGCACGTGGGTATCCGTTGAACTTGAAAAGGCGATCGAACTTGGGTACAAAGTGGTAGATATTGAAGTTGTCTGGCATTTTGAACATAGGGAACAGTACGACCCTGAGACTCAAACTGGTGGTTTATTCACCGAATACATAAACACTTTCCTAAAACTGAAAGTGGAAGCGTCCGGATGGCCAAGTTGGGTAGAAACCGAAGCCGGCAATACAAAATATATCGACCAATATTTCCAACATGAGGGGATTCGGTTAGATGCTTCAAATATAGCGAAGAACCCGGGCTTGAGAGCCCTCGCTAAACTCATGCTGAATTCGTTTTGGGGCAAATTTGGTCAGCGAATCAATATGCCTAAAGTCGAGGTACTGAGTGATCCCGCAAAGCTGTACGAAATTCTGCTCGCCGATGATAAAGTGGTACACGATATTAACTTTATCAACCACGAAATTGCGGAAGTGCGTTATGAAACCGAAGAAGAGTTTGTTGACCCTAACCCCAGAACCAACGTGGTCATTGCCGCGTTTACAACGGCCCACGCCCGCCTCAAACTGTACAGCATAATCGAACAGTTGCAGGACTCTGTCTTGTATTACGATACCGATAGTGTGATATACGTGGATAAACCGGGACAGTACAAACCCCCTCTTGGAGATTTTCTTGGCGATTTAACGGACGAGATAGATTCAAAACTTGGTCATTACATCGAGACCTTCGTGTCGGGTGGGCCCAAGAATTACGCGTATCGACTAGACACGGGCTACACGTGCTGTAAAGTCAGGGGGTTCACCCTAAACTTTAGAAATGCGCAGCAGATCAATTTTGATTCCGTGGTTGATATGGTGAAAGGGGTGGGTCCTGAAAAAATCGTGATATCTGACCCGCACAAGATCGTAAGAAACGGCAAGACGAAAGAAATCTTGACCAAGTCATCTACCAAAGATTATCGCGTGGTGTACAGTAAGAGGGTGATCGTAGATAATTTTAATACCGTACCGTACGGTTATAAAGACGCTATGCTTGCTCCGCCAATTCATTCAGTGTAGAGTCACCATGGATGACGCATCGAATAAGCGCGTACTTAAATTAGTATTGATTTTAATCATTATCATTATATCGAGCATTCTGTCAATTTTATTCGGAAATACAATGGTCCAAGAAGAACAGATAAATGATTTGTTAACTCTCTTTCTTTTAAATAATACGACGATCGAGTAACCAATCACAGAGCTCATTCCTCTTTACCAATTTATTTTAAGGATTGTGTGTAATGTACAGACTTATTTTCTGTTTATATATTAACTGAACATTGTGAACACTATTTAAATGATTACATGGCGACCAAGCTGAAACATCCATTTACGTGTATCATTGCCGGACCTTCAGGTAGTGGGAAATCAGAATTTGTAAAGAAATTACTCGAACAAAAACAGGATGTTATTTTGGATACACCTGAGAGAATTTTGTGGTGTTATGGGGAATATCAGCCGCTTTTCGAAAAATTGTCTGATAGCGTATCTGATATACGCTTTGTGGAAGGGATCTCAGACGATTCGATCGAGCACCTCGACCCGCGACACAGAAATTTAATCGTGATTGACGATCTCATGTCTGAATGTGGCAACGATTCACGTATAACTAAATTATTTACAAAAGGTTCTCATCATCGTAATCTGTCGGTTATATACATTGTACAGAATTTATTTTATCAGTCAAAAGAAAGCAGAACCATTAGTTTAAATTGTAATTACATCGTCCTTTTTAAAAATCCGAGGGATCGATCTCAGATTACTCATTTAGCCAAACAAATGTATCCTAATCAGACACGATACATGTCCGAAGCCTATCACGACGCTACCAGTGAGCCCTACGGGTACTTATTTTTAGATCTCAAACCGGACACCCCCGAGAGATTTAGAGTGAGAACGAACATATTTAAGGGAGAAACGCCGTACGCCTATGTACCAAGAGTATAATAGACCCCCGCAAGCGTCCACGTCATCATTTTGTCACGATGACGCAGCGACTCAGGAACAATGCCCACGCTCTAAAACTATTGAGCAAATCTTCACCCCGTCTCAGAAAGGATATTCTGAAAGGAGCCGACAAAGAACTGATATCATGTCTGTGCGAATGCGCCCTGAACGTCTTAAAAGGTCACGTACGTTTAACATCGGCTCAGAGGAAGAAATTATCTCACCACAAGACACATCTACGACAATTAGCTAACAAACGATTGTCGCACAAGAAACGAAAAGAACTGCTCGTGCAAAAGGGTGGATTTTTGGGCACGCTCATCGCACCAATCCTTCGCACCCTAGGTGGTCTGTTCCTTGGAAACTGATGCGTTACGCCAAGAAAATCGAGATGAATGCTCCCGCGGACCAAGTCACGCGTGCCATCCAGAATGTACTTTTAAAGAGAGACATTGGAGAAAGCAAAGTACAGACATTGGAACTGGACATGAAAAATATTCTGGACAGATCCGATTTGGACGACAATACCAAGGTGCTTCTGTATCAACAAGCGCTTCAAAGATACCTCCAATTCGATCGTGCCAGAAAGCAAGAACCCGTCACTGTGACGATGAATACCCCGAAAGAAGAATACGACACCACTGAAAGCGCAGCCGAGAAGACAACGGCGACTACCAAATCGAAACAACAGGACCCAACCGCCGAAATCATCGAGGGTGTACCCAAAACGTATCAGCGTAAAGCGCAACTATTAATAGACAAGATAAAAAATGGTGACGTCATGGATTGGAATGATAAGGGCGAACTCAAGTTTGGCGAAGATGTAGTTAGGGGATCGAATATCACGGATTTAATTAATGATGTATTACACGCTAGAAAAGGATATGACCCTCGCGGTTGGCAGCAATTTGTACGCGGTTTAGCGAGTATGAATGTGCCCGAAACACTGTTGGGCAACGTGTCACGTCGCACCATAGTGCAACGCCATAAACAAAACATGATGACGCCAAATGGTGATCAGAAAAAAGTTTTACCCTTTTCACCGGCGGAATTTCCAAAACGTAAAAAAAGAACGAGGGTCACACCGTCCTTTTCTACGCAGAAACCTAAAAAACGACTGGTATGGGAGTCAATGTAACAAAAAACAAAATAACAAATTGTAATTCAATGTATAATGTTTATATTTTCTTTCTTTTTTTAATTGAATTGTACACATGCATCGACAAATAAATACATTGCATGAATAAAAGAAGTTAATACAGTTTTATGGCTAACTAATTCATTTATTTTTTGTTTTGTTTTGTCTTTTTGTGTATTTTTTTTTTTTTTTTTTTTTTTTTTAAATGTTATTTTTATTATTACTTTCACACCAAACGCTCACACTTTAATACAAAATAAAAGTCATACTAATAAAAACCAAAAAACTACGGCACATTTTAAAAACTTTTTACAATTTGATTTACGATAAAATCAACATCGGAAACGGGAATAGAAATATTGTAACGGGATTCTACAAAGTGATGTACGAATGTGTCGTTAAAATGAGTATCCCTCGTAAACATTCTTAAAATGGTCTTCATTTCTACGTTCCTACAACGATGTAATGCATAAAACAAGCAATATTGTCCGCATACCGTAGTGTTGAGAGATTGAAGACAAATGTCGTTATACATGAACTCAACAGAATTCTTTTTTATAAAACGCATTAAACATTTATTGTACATATGCGGAGAATTACCATAAGAATCAAACAGTTCTGCTTTTTTATCTCCGTCAAAATAAACGGCGATCCAATGACTTCCGGGTTGAGTACTCTTGTCCGTATTCACGATGTACACTTGAGGAAAGCTTGTAACTTTTCCCGGTAATTTATCTACTGGAAAAACCCCGCCGCACTGTTGGTGCGTTATTTTATCGGTCTTTAGAACACGTAGTAATTGTTTTGTATTCATGACGAATAATCAATCAATATATTACGGGATTTGTCAATTTCCAGAAGTGAATCGTACTCCGCATACACAATTACATTTACGGTACTAGCTAGGGGATCCCTGAAGGCTATCTCCAAGCGCACGTTACCGCTTCGTAACAGATTAAAATGTCCGCCCGTACAAAGGTCGGGAGTTAAGTCAAATGCAAACAGCGTGTACCCTTTTGAATAATCAGATCTGGAAATGTCGTTCCCCGAGTTCTGGTGAAGGTTATTTATACCCGAAAATAATGTCTGATAAGCCATGAGAAAATTACTATCAGGTCCGACAAATTTAGGTTTGAGTGGTTTCCATGGTAATTGCTCCCCGTCAATGTATAGAGCTAAAAAGTTTAAATTAAAATGTTGAAAATTATACGGATTCTTAACGTAATCCCTATTGAAAGCCATATTATTTACACATCCGATAACAATGCGCGTGGGAGTTTGGCCAAGGAACATTCTCTCCCTCGTAAACGATTGGTTACCCTGAGGAATGGAAAAGGTTTTGACTTCCACACGGCGTAACGGATACTTTGCCGTTGCCTGTTCCAGCGTTTTTGCATGGGCTAGCGCTATCATGGGGTTGACATTAACTCGCCGTATGTACAGGGTAGAATTTACTATGTGCACTTTGTAATCGGCCCCCTGTGTCGAAGACATTAAACAAAAAGCATCCTTACTCCGATGTAATTTTATTTTCATGTTAACGCCGTTTAACAAAAGTCTATCTTGAAAAAATATATCTGCGTGTATGGGTCCTATTAAATCAATCATCTTGCTTCCTTTTACGTGCGAAAACCTCTGTTTTAATCCTTCATTTCGATTGGCAGCATCGTCGATCGTCGGATCCGATACATCCATTTTTCCCGCGGTGTCTTTGTAAAAAAGCCCCGACGTCAGATGTGAGTTTTTGGCCGCGGGCCCATAACTCAAGAGCGTTTCCAGCATGGCCCTGTACGGATATGTGTTGGTAGAGGGTGTGATAACTCGGTCATTTAAGGACACGTCCACTTCAGAGAAGAGCGACTGCATTGTTAGGTTAATAGGTGCGACTGGTACATCGGGGGCTAAAGCGGCCCCATTACCGTCAACGATTTTAGCTTGGACGTGGAGCATTGTTTGCGCTAAATCCAAGTAAGTCTCGCTGGAACCATTGATTAAAAATTCAATGGGGCCCGAGTCCACGATGTTTGTCAATGGTTGATATTGTACCCACTGTCCCTTGGTGACGCTGGTCTGTGTGGTAGGTACCGAGAACAGATCAACCTCGGATTTTGTGCACTCTGAAGAATTCTTATGAACGAACGCCATGATGATGATGATGATGATGATGATGATTAGGAATCGAATATGTCAAGTGTCCTCTTCGGACGCTTTCTACTGGATGAAGTGGCAGGTCGGCCACGGCCTTTCCTCTTTATAGGTTTCTTGCTTACTCTGCCTGGTGGGTTTTTTTTCGGGGTGCCGGTAGTGTGACCATTGAGGGCATTGCTCGCCATTTGCAGACCCGTCTGTAGGGCTTGTTTTCCAATAGTCTTGGCCCCCTTGGTAATGACTGGAAGAGCCGATCGAAATAGCCCCGACAGAATTCCGCCTAGGCCATACCCCCTCTGCACCTGCGCTCCTTTGAAATATTGTCCACCTCCAGCTTGAGATTTGTAATACTGTTCGTACGCCGTCATGTTTACTGAAATAAGGACGGGCGAACCTGGCGAAAATGTAACTTCACGACCACCTTTCCTCGTTCAAATGCAAACTTTCTCCCGGTGTCGTCTCTTATATTGATATTTATCGTTTCAAAATGTTTTGTTTTAACTGGAATGTAATGGGGTATGCTGTACGACGTCGAAATCATTTCCCCCGCAGTTTTACTACCTGTCTTGAGTGGGATTATCTTCATCAGGGGGACATTGGCATCGCCTACATATTGTGGTTCTACAACGTCGCTGTACACGTAAAGGCCGTACACTCCCAAGTAAACATCGGATGGTAGAGTCCCCACAATGCTTTCAAAACACGACTTGCGTGGTAATCCAAGTAATTTGTACAAATCGCCGTTAAACAATATGAATGCTCCGGTCCTTAATCTAACTGAAACTTTTCTAGATTTTTTATCTATAGATAAACCTATACTTGATCTTGCTGTTTCAATAAAATTTCCACTGATGGTATCAAGAACTTCCTGCACGGTACTGTAAAAGCCGTGAGGTATTTTTAAGTGTCGGGTAATTCTACCATCCTCAGAGTAAGTCACCGAATTATTTCTATCCGTAATGTTAAAATAACAGTGAGGGTACTGTATTTCGCTAAGACCAACTTCCCATGTACCGTGTAATTGAATCGGGTTAAACAGCCTGGTCGTGAAATCCGATAGTATATTATTAGGATACACAGAGAGAGAAGCGTTGCTTGGAAGCGTTAGATAAAATTGTTCCACCGTCATGATTTACATTTAATGAGCTACTGCGAGGAGAGTGCCTCGTCATCCTTATTAATACAGTTTTGTCACCCAACTGTTGAATTTGGATGGATATCCAAACCATTTGACAAAATATTCCTTTTGACCATTTTTAATTCTCTTTCGAATTACTTTTTCCACTTTGTACGTATCATGATCATGTTTAGAGACTTTTTGCATCTCCTCGGTGTAAAAAAACCCACTAATGAGTTCATTTGCATAATCTTTTAATTTGTATATCGGTCTTACTTGTCGCCCTCTGCGTTCGGCTACGGTAAATATCTCCTCGGACCATTTAGGCAAATATCCTTTTCGAAATACTCTGGCCGCTATACTGATCCGTACTTTGTCTCCCACGTTAAATTTATACCTTGGTTTGCGCGCGCGTCTGACGTCAGCATATAAAGCTTTCCACACCTGCCCGTCATTCTCCTCAGTCACTTCACTGGGTTTCATGCGTATTGACCGATGAGTAGAATTATTATACGACGTCATTAACTTTTGCAACACATCGATATACTTGAGGGTATTGCGATACGAAAAATATTTCCACATCTTAGTCTTAAGCGTTCTGTTAAACCTCTCTACTACGCTGGCCTTTGTTTCGTTTTTTACCGTAAAAAAATCAATACCATTTTGTTTAAGAAAACGTTGAAAGTCCTGATTCAAAAATTCCTTCCCCTCATCCGATTGTACTTTGAGAGGCGCCCTCTTTTGACTATTTATTATAGATCGGAATGCTTCTAGTATCGTTTTACTTTTTTTATTTTTCAAAGGTTTTGCCCACGCAAACTTCGAAAATACATCGATGCAAGTCAGAATATATTTGTATCCCTTATTGGAACTCGATAGTTTTTGAACATCGCATAAGTCAATTTGCCATATTTCATCAATAGCTATAGCGAGAACGCGATTCCTTGGAAACGTTCGTTTAATTTGTTTATGTAAAGTATACGCATCCTGGGTTTGTAAAAACTCTTTTATTTGTTTACGAGACAACTGAAACACTCTCTCGGCTTTAGCTCTTTTATAAAGTTTTTCCACGCTACTCAATCCCGTTTCATTTTCAATATCGTAATACAACGTTTTTAAGTAATCCACCCGTGCTTTGCTTTCCCCCATGATGTTGACTCGTTCAATCCCAAACTAACTATGACCCTATCCCGTTATAACCCCTTATTTTATTCTATCATTACAAGGCATTAATCACACATACACAAATTAATATATTTTCTTTCCTTCATTTTATTTTCAAACCAAACGTGCAAGAATAAAATACATGTCACATTTTTATTTATTAAATACAATCCTTTTTTTTTTTTTTTTTTTTTTTTTTTTTTTCCAAAGTTTTTTTTTTTTTTACAAAGTTGTTGTTTTTTTTTTCAAAGTTTTTTTTTTTTTACAAAGTTTTTTTTTTTACAAAGTTGTTTTTTTTTTTTGTTTTTTTTTTTTTTTTTTTCAAAGTTTTTTTTTACAAAGTTTTTTTCTTTTTTTTCTAACACTTTTCACACAATTAAATTAATATATCAAATTTTAACTTTTTGGTTTTGTTACGGATGAAATCTTTACACACATACACACAACTTTATGATAGTTAAATAAACAATTTAAAAAACAAACAAACAAACAAACAAACAAACGAAGCAAAAAATAAAAAATCGAGTCAGCAAAGAGACATCAGGTAAATATACATTAATAATTCGGTTGAATCCAACATGTTGTTGGGACTATCCATCGATGTGACAAATATTATACAACACTGCCCTTCCGTTTTCAGGTTCTTCGACCCTCTTTTTGACATGCATATCGACATACTTGGTAAAAAGACGATTTCTGGCGTGAATAGTCGAATACTGTGAGACAATGCGTTTGTTCTCTTTAGCGGTTGTATTCCACTCCAATCTGCACTTTCCTAAACCTGTTTCCAAAATGTCATCTACCGCTTTATCAAAGTACCTCTCTACCTTATCAGACACGTCCAACATCAAACATTCGTGATTTTTCTGGGTGAAGTCTTCGGCTATTGGTAGATTACATCCATAACATTGCTCGCTACACATTTCATCTACTTTCTTGAGAATGCAAGGAACGAATATCGACTGAATTATGTTAAATGCAAGGTCTTTACAGGCCTCGCGTTCCTTCTGCTCCTCCGGTGTCCCGCTGGGCTTGGTGTATGGTACAGCGTCACCCGTATACCCCCATGGAAAGCCATCTTCCGGATCCGGCGTAGCCTCATCACTCTGAGCATCGCCGTCACGTTTCATCTTCTTGCTTCCTTGATTCTTAATTAAAAAAAAAAAAAAAAAATTTGAAAAAAAAAGTTCATTAACATTTAACGTACTGTATTTGGAATGGAAGCCAACTGCATGTGTGATGAACGGAGGTAAACAATCCGGAAGAACGACTATGATTTATGCTCACCTCCAGTTCTTCAACAGCTTCGGTGATGGCGGGCATCAATTCCACGAGTTTCTTCCATTCGTTCACCCTCAGGTTGATGCCTCGTGGACTGCTCCAGAAGTCTCTATCTTTCTTTTGAACGAACTCCCGAATCTTAATGTAAATTTGTCCCTGGAAAGGTTCTACCACGGCGTGGCGGACTCCCGTAAGCTCGAACCTGGCGGATGGGTTCATCTCTGCGCGACGGCTCTTGTTTGGGGCGGCATTCGGGTACGGTGCACTTCCATCTTCAGCACGGGTCATCATACGCTGCTCTAGTCGCTCAAGTCGTTTGGGGTCGGTACCGGCTAACCCCTTGGGCTGTGCTTGTGCGTGGGAAGGGTAATACTCGCGTACTTCGTTTCGGCTACCAGCAGCGTCGTACTGTAACGACGAAGATGATGATGAGGTAGGTGGAGTGTAGAAATTCTTCGGTGCAGCCATCTTGTCTTTTTCTTTCAGGTTGTGTATACGTTGATGTTGTCGGATGACCGTGAGCGCTCTATTTATCCCCTTCAACCTCTTTTAGTGCTGTACGCCAAGTAAGATATTCTTTCTCCGTTCCACGCGCTTTTATACCCTTTTAGGAGAAGGTATTGTGCAATCTTGTGAAACGCAGAGGTTAAAAATAGATTGTGACGACATCCCTAAAAAATAGATTATGACGGCATATAGGATCATGTCAGATCAATAAAAATGGATTATTTCTTCCATTTCTTCCATTGAAAAGATGTTGTGCAATCACCGCACTTTCCACGCACAGCTGACTTGATCTCACGCCGTGGGTGGTTCAAACGAAAATACGATATTTTTCCCTTCAAATACCTTTACTTTGGGTACAAAAAGTCGTACGCGCTATGAGTAATATTACACTGTTGACACCCTATTATTATTTTTTCGATCGTGGCATTTTTATAGTAACGATGCTTCCACTGAATAAAAGAATAAAAAATTTGAGCCCAGTCGTTAAACATATTCTCTTGACGGTGTTTATAAATATCTGCAGCCGACAAACCGAGAAAGGAAACAAGCTCTTCCCACGGTCGACCTCCAAATCGTGTAGCTACGTGATCGTTTTCTTTTAAAAGATTAGACGCCAGTTTGCTCAATTGTTTCTCCGTTATCTCAGAAGCCAGATAATTTAATCGAGAAAAACGATTGCTTGTTTCAGCTAATTCAACTAGTGGAGGTGTTTCCGACCGTTTTCGCTTTCTGTTAGACATGTTGATGTTGTTTCAGAACGATGATTTTTTTTATTCTAAAATTCCCTAACTTTATAAGGATTGTGCCGTCGCAAGAAATTCACTTCGGAGATCGGTAGTACACTGTCCTCCAATTCGCGCACCATTTACAGCCCATTGTCCGGTATTAATCCCACATAACGTGCCGACAGCCCACTAGGCTCGTGCGCAATCGATCGGATTAACCACCAATCCATAGTCCACCGACCACATGGACAGTTATACAACAACACCACTTCCCGTCTATTGTTGGGGGGATTAAAGATCCGACCAGCTGTACTTTCACATTGCACCACTCAGTTGCAATTACATGTAGATACATATTCTCCTAAAATTGTAATATTTTTCCATACCTTATGCAATCTTTCCCATAGAATAGGTCAAACTGTACCCGGTTCCTTATACCCACACCTATTCCCTATTCATCCCATCCATTCATTAGGTCAAACTGTGCCCGGAATTTCAGAATCCCATTAATTCATATTTATATCTACATATTTCCATATTTACATATTTATGTGACCTTTACCTATTTCTAGGCCCAAGGTCAAATTGTGTTAAGAAGACTACCTCCACTACTGAACTCAAACCCTTAGCTTCCTGTTAATACAAAGGAAGAAAAATGTGTGCAGTGACAAGGAAAACCAAATATGGAATATAAAATCAGGATATTGTAAGGCTGTGAATTGTTTGTATAATTTAGTATTTGATTATTCGTGGACTTGATCAAAATACTCAAAATGGGCTAATCAAGTTTAACATGCGCCAGCCTTAAAGGGAATGTACAGGATTTGCTTTTGCTGTAATTTTCAGAAATAAATGGATTTGGAGGGAAAAATATGTTATAGCAAATATCGTTACATTGGCTTGTTTCGTGTTTTGGGTTCGTAGATGCTGGAAGAACAAAGAATGTTCTTGTAGTCTGATTCCCTGACCCCACTTAAGATGAAGCGGAGCAATTTATTGTCTATGGGGAAATGTAAGGTCAGAGAATCAGTCTAGAAGGCTTGTACCCCTTCACGGGTGTGTAATCAATTGGAAAGCAAATGCGGAACAATTAAATATAAAAAAACAAGGAGCAGAATTGAAAAAATCCAGTTTTCTCCAATGCTGGTTGGCCAACCAGCGTTGGAAATTGATACAAAAATACCACTTTACTTTAAAATGTCAGCACACCAGGTGCAATGATTTTACGGGATGTTTTAGACTGTCATTCCCTAACAGTCCAGTAAAGAATTTCGTGATAATTTGATCATTTTGTTTTTTGATGATTGCAAATGTGGTATCTTCCCTTTAACTGGTCACTGATCAGGTATTCGCGTGCTCCTGAAGTTGTCGAAGAATGACAAAGATATAGGCCTAAGTACTGTAAAGAAGAGGTAGTGAAATGACTGATATTTAACCATTTTTTTAAAAAGAAAATTGGGAGACCATTACCAACTGATGCATTCTATTTCGGCTGGTGTATGGCACATCTAAAACTTTGATTGTTATGTTGTGAATATTCAATCAAATCTAACTTTGAATAACTGAATACCGAAACAGTCAAACATACTGAGCATTAAGTCCCACCCAAATGTTCTCTATTTTTTTTTTTTTGCATAAGCTCTCAAAAAGCATTCAGTACTTAAAACAATTTATCAGTCAAGTGAAAAACCAAATACCAAAATGTACATCGCATAACACGGCAAACTTTCCACTGAATGAAAACTAGGAAAATATCAAGTTTTTCATTTCCTTCTTCTTTTGTGGTAAAGTCGGAATGAAACAGTAGATCAATGTGGTCATATGGAGCTATATATATAATGCTCTGAGGAGGAACTATTTCTTGTCCTTTTCAACAGAAATCCAGGGTTTATTTTTTCTACACAGTCCAGCAGGCCGAGGTCTGTATAAAATCATTTGCTACTAGCTTCCTTGTTGACGGTGGAACTCTTTTATTGCCAGAAATTCCCCCCCCCCCAAAAAAAATCCAATAGAATCAGAATGCGTGGGATGTTTGAAGAAAAAACTGCACGTCATTTCCCTATGAATAGGCATAATAACTTGAAAGCGGACTAAACTTGGAATGCCCAGAACCGACTTTCCACTGAATACCACCTATTCAATTTGGTAACAACCTTTTCGTGGGAACAACCACCAACTTATAGAAAAACTGAAGAAGAAATATAAAGCCAGAGGGAATCTCACCTTTACTCCACATTCAGAAGTATGCTGTCCAATGTTAGAGGGGAGTGTTTGTCAAAATAAAAGGGTTCCACCGTCAACAAGGAAGCTAGTTATCTTTTCTTGAAGATGACAGCATACCAGGAGCTTCGATTTCACAGGATGCTTAAATTTTCACATTTAGTTACTTACAATCAAGTAGGATATTTCATACTGCACGAATAAATCCCCATAATCTTATTGATGGGTCGTTGATCACGTCATTGAATTATTCGTTCCAACAAATTGCGCAGCCACACCCCAAAATAGAAATTCCACCAAATAGAACTTCCATTGCATGGTCAAAGGTCACACTACTGGTTGCGCTATAAACACAGCTCTGATGGCTCTGATGCTGTACATTCATATAGTACCAGTTTACAAGTTACCAATCAGATGAGGATTTATTCAGGCATTTGTGTAAAACAAAAATGTTTCACATTCTGGCAATGGAAAGAATAATTTCATTCAGTGACCTATGGAATGTTCCATTCCACTCAGCTTTAATTACGATGAGAGTGTTAAAACTGGTCTGACTAAAACACTTTTATACTTTTTTAAATTAATCAGATTCATATGTTTATACTCTTCCAAATTCATCCGATTCAACAAAAACCTTAACTTCACCCTTCAGTGATCCTTTTTGCCTTTCCCCCCTCAAATTTTTTCTTATCCATTTTACTGTAGTGGATTTATCCTTGGGTAATATGTAACTTCCATAAATAAGAATGATTCAATTAAACCATAAAGATAACTACTAGGTGCGTTATAATAATTGTTTAAAGTTGAAGAAAGAAATTGACTGGAGCGGGGGGTTTGAACTACATAGACCATGGCATTGACCTCCGATTTTGACCAATCAGCGGGCGCTTTCTATATCGGATGTTTGGTCATTCAACGTTGTTGCGTCATAGACATGAATAAAAAAATACCCTGGACACTGCAACAAAGGCTGTGGTCATGCGCTCTGTATCATGTTACGAGATAGGCGCCGGGCTGTTGTATTACAAATTGTTGTATTACAAAACACTGCATTTGAATTGACCAATCACACCATTTAGTCTGATTTGGGAATGAAATGACGTCATGATTTAGTAAAGTCGACTCCGATTGGCTGAGCCACGTGATTGCATAAATCTGCATACTTTGATGAATTAGACTTTTATACAAGAGACTTGACTCTGAGGATAACGGGTGATACTCAGACTATAGGTTTGAACCTGTAACCTTTAGATTGCTGTTCCGGTGTTCCACTAATGCTTGAACAAAGACACTGATGAAAAGGGGAACTGCTAACATAGGGATGGATAGCTCATCTGGTAGAGCACTGGACAGTAACCCGGATGTCGCAGGTTCAAATCCATCACAGTCAATTTCTTAGTTCAACTTTTAACGAAATCAATGAAAGTAACTACATGTTTATGAAATTCATATGGCAAATGCCAAGTTTAAAACAAAAGCTACTAAAAAAACTTCTAAGCTAAATGCCAGGAGTGCAGGTTAATGCAGTGCAACTTTTCTAACCTTTCAACTGGATGGCCTAGGTTCAAATCCCACCAAGGCCCACTTGTGAATTGAGGCTTTCCGTCTCGATCTGATCCACTGATTTCCACAAAACAATTAATGGGGTTTTACTTCCGCCTCTTAAATAGAACATTTCACTCTTCAGCTTTCTCCACTGGGTGTGCCAAACATAAAGTGACCTTCACTGATGATTTTTTTCCTTACAACGATTAAGTTTGACACAAAAAAACCCAATAAAGCATGTTTTAAAAGAGCATGTTCTTCCCCTTATCTAAAAAAGAGAGAATTACTGGCATAGATCCATGCAATCAGCAGTTACGCATGTTTTACTAAAATAACCCATTTTTATACCTGTCCATGGAATGCCATTCTGAAGCTATTCAGCTGAGTTAGAACCAGAGATTACATTTGGGCGTTCAAATACAAATGAGATTGTAATAATTTGTGTCAAAACTCAGACATTATTTCACTCTCAGATTTTGTGTTTTGTATATAAAGAACACATCAAGTCTTTTTCTGAAACGATGATGGTGATTTTTGTTTCTTTCCTTTACAAGTTTTCATTCATTCATGTAGAGTAGGAAAACCTCCATGGCTTATTGTAGGCCTACATAAAAAGGGGAATCATCAATGCGTATCGTTAATGATAAGTAGTGGACAGCTGCATTTTGGTATATATGTATTAAAACAGAAATAACTTGTGAATAGAGTACCCATAGCACTTGAAATCTTCACAGCTACCAGTAAACAACATCCTGTTATATTTATCAAATAGAGCGAGCAACATACGTTTTGCATTTATTACATATACCACCAACAAGGAGGTTATGCTTTCATCGGGTTTGATTAATTTGTTGGTTGGTTGGTTTGTCTGTTAACAAGGAAACTCAAAAAGTTATGGATGGATTTGCAAAACAAACTTTTTAAGGTGGTCCTTGCTGCAAAGTACAGATCGATTAGACTTTGGAAGTGATCTCGATCCAGGATTTTTTTTCACAGGAATCTTCACCATTATTGCCAGTATTTCTTTTAGGTGTACTGACAATACGGCAGAGAATTGTTAAGCCTTAATGGAGGTTTGCGTTCTCTGCGTGCTTGCTAGTTCTAACTTGGTCTCTCACTTTTTGACTCACCCTGTACAGTTAGTTACACAAGTGCCAGTGGAGAATCCACTTCAATTCATTTCAAGAAACAAATAACTATAATAATAAGAAAAAACCTCCTAGTCTGACATTTGCAAATCATTTATGATGCAAAAGCTCAAGTCAGGGGAAAAGGGTTTGAATATTGAAAGATTTCCAAATTGCAGTGAGTGTGGATGGGTCAGTTGTGTGCCCGACAAATCAGGGAGTAGAAAGTGCTGTCATGAAACACTCTTCATTTTCATCTTGTTGGCAGACATGACGGATATTTCCTCATTCCAGACTCGGTAGAAACTTTCCGTAGTTTGTCCAGAAGGAACTCAAACCCTTGGCTTCCTGTAAATACAAAGGAAGAAAAATGTGTGCAGTGACAAGGAAAACCAAATATGGAATAAAAAAATCAGGATATTATAGGGCTGTGATTTTTTGTAATTTAGTATTTGATTATTCATGGACTTGATCAAAATACTCAAAATGGGCTAATCAAGTTTAACATGCGCCAGCCTTAAAGGGAATGTACAGGATTTGCTTTTGCTGTAATTTTCAGAAATAAATGGATTTGGAGGGAATAGTATGTTATTGCAAATATTGTTACATTGGCTTGTTTCATGTTTTGGGTTCCTAGATGCTGGAAGAACAAAGAAAACCAACCAATGCTGGTAGGCCAACCAGCGTTGGAAATTGATACAAAAATACCACTTTACTTTAAAATGTCAGCACACCAGGTGCCATGATTTTACAGGATGTTTTAGACTGTCATTCCCTAACAGTCCATTAAAGAATTTCGTGATAATTTGATCATTTTGTTTTTTGATGATTGCAAATGTGGTATCTTCCCTTTAACTGGTCACTGATCAGGTATTCGCGTGCTCCTGAAGTTGTTGAAGAATGACAAAGATATAAGTACTGTAAAGAAGAGGTAGTGAAATGACTGATATTTAACCAATTTTTAAAAAAGAAAATTGGGTGACCATTAGCAACTGATGCATTCCATTTCGGCTGGTGTATGGCACATCTAAAAATTTGATTGGTATGTTGTGAATATTCAATCAAATCCAACTTTGAATAACTGAATACCGAAACAGTCAAACATACTGAGCATTAAGTCCCACCCAAATGTTCTCTATTTTTTTCTCTGTTGCATAGGCTCTCAAAAAGCATTCAGTACACTGTTCTTAAAACAATTTATCAGTCAAGTGCAAAACCAAATACCAAAATGTACATCGCATAACACGGCAAATTTTCCACTGAATGAAAACTAGGAAACTTTAAGTTTTTCATTTCCTTCTTTTTTTTGTGGTAAAGTCAGAATGAAACAGTAGATCAATGTGGTCATATGGAGCTATATATATAATGCTCTGAGAAGGAACTATTTCTTGTCCTATTCAACAGAAATCCAGGGTTTATTTTTTCTACACAGTCCAGCAGGCCGAGGTCTGTATAAAATCATTTGCTACTAGCTTCCTTGTTGACGGTGGAACTCTTTTATTGCCAGAAATTCCCCCCCCCCAAAAAAAATGCCATAGAATCGAGGGGGTGGGATGTTTGAAGAAAAAACTGCATGTCATTTTCCTATGAATAGGCGTAATAAAGCGGACTAAACTTGGAATGCCCAGAACTGACTTTCCACTGAATACCACCTATTCAATTTGGTAACAACCTTTCCGTGTGAACAACCACCAACTTATAGAGAAACTGAGGGAGAAATATAAAGCCAGAGGGAATCTCACCTTTACTCCACATTCAGGAAGTATGCTTTCCAATGTTACAGGGAAGGGTTTGTCAAAATAAAAGAGTTCCACCGTCAACAAGGAAGCTAGTTATCTTTTCTTGAAAATGACAGCATACCAGGAGCTGCGATTTCACAGGATGCTTAAATAATCACATTAGTTACTTACAATCAAGTAGGGTATTTCATACTGCACGAATAAATCCCCATAATCTTATTGATGGGTCGTTGATCACGTCATTTAATTATTCGTTCCAACAAATTGCGCAGCCACACTCCAAAATAGAAGTTCCACTAAATAGAACTTCCATTGCAAGGTCAAAGGTCACACTACTGGTTGCGCTATAAACACAGCTCTGATGCTGTACATTCATATAGTACCAGTTTGCAAGTAACCAATCAGATGACAATGATTTATTGAGGCATTTGTATAAAACAAAAATGTTTCACATTCTGGCAATGGAAAGAATAATTTCATTCAGTGACCTATGGAATGTTCCATTCCACTCAGCTTTAATTACGATGAGAGTGTTAAAACTGGTCTGACTAAAACACTTTTATACTTTTTTAAATTAATCAAATTCATATGTTTATACTCTTCCAAATTCATCCGATTCAAGGAAAACCTTAACTTCACCCTTCAGTGATCCTTTTTGTCTTTTCCTCCTCAAATTTCTTCTTATCCATTTTACTGTAGTGGATTTATCCTTGGGTAATGTGTGACTTCCATAAATGTGTGAATTCCATAAATGTGTGAATTCCATAAATGTGTGACTTGGGTAATGTTTGACTTCCATCAACAAAAAGTATTCAAATAAAGGACAAAGAGAAACTGACTAGGTACAGTCATAATAATTTTTAAAGTTGAACAAAGAAGTTGACTTGAGTGAGGGTTTGAACCTTTAACCTCCAGATTGCCGTTCCGGTGCTCTACCGGTGCTTGAACAAAGACACTGATAAATTGGGGACCTGCTAACATAGGACTTGATGGTTGGTAGAGCACTGGAACAGCAATCCAGATGTCGTGGGTTCAAACTCACTACAGTCAACTTCTTTGTTCAACTTTAAAAAGAATAATTGAAAGTAACTATATGTAATTCGTACGGCAACTGTCAATTTTAATACAGAAACCTTCTCAACTAATAGCCAGGAGTGCAGGTTAATGCAGTGCAACTTTGAATGAAAGGTTTGCGGAAACACCATGTGCGAATAATTTCTAAACTAAGAGAATGGTTCTGAAAAGAACCAGAGGTATAAACTCGACGTTCCGGTCAGTATGCTCTGACCGTCTTCAGGAGAGTGGAACTTTGTAAAAGAAAATTGGCAGGCCATTTAGTTTCCGACTGGCACATTCAATTTAGACTGGCACATGACACACGTAAAATTAGCTTGATACTTTGTGAATATTCGATCAAATCCAACTTTGAATAACTGAATACCAAAACAGTCAACATACTGAGCACTAAGTCCCACCAAAATGTTCTCTATTTTTTTTTCTTTGTTGCATAAACTCTCAAAAAGCACCATGTACACTGTTTATAAAACAATCGATCAGTCAAGTGCAAAACCAATATCAAAATGTACATCGCATAACACAGCAAATTTTCTGCTGAAGGAAAACAAGGAATTTGTCACGTTTTCATTTCCTTCATTTGCTTTGGTTAAGTCAAAATGAAACATTAGATCAATGTGGTCATTATGGAGCTATGTACAGGCTGGATAAAAAAAAACCGAAACCGAGATATTATTGCTAATTGGAACAGAAGTAGGGCACATGTGAATCAAAGGGAGATATCCTCTGTGACGGTTGAATCTCCTCTTTAAAATGACACCCTGATCATGTCCTTACATTCACGGCTGTCTGGGCAGTGACCAATTTCATGAAAGGTTCTATTTAGAGACTTGCGCCACTTTTCATGGTGAAATCTCTTTTTTTCCCCCACCTGCCTTGATTGGAAACCATAGCCTTTCACTCTGTGACAATTGACACAACAAAAACCACATTGAAAAGTGGCGCAAGTCTCTAAATAGACCCTTTCATAAAATTGGTCACTGCTCAGTCAACCGTGAATGTAATGATATGACCAGGGTGTCATTTAAAAGAAAAGATTCAACCCTAACAGATGATATCTCTCTTTGATTCACATGTGCCCTACTTCTGTTCAAATTAGCAATAATATCTCGGTTTCGTTTTTTCTTATCCACCCTGTATAATGCTCTGAGGAGGAACTATTTCTTGTCCTTTTCAACAGAAATCCAGGGTTTATTTTTTCTACACAGTCCAGCAGGCCGAGGTCTGTATAAAATCATTTGCTACTAGCTTCCTTGTTGACGGTGGAACTCTTTTATTGCCAGAAATCCCCCCCCCCCCAAAAAAAGCCATAGAATCAGAATGCACGGGACGTTTGAAGAAAAAAAACTGCATGTCATTTCCCTATGAATAGGCGTATTAAAAAAAGATGATTGAAGCCTTGGGACGCCCAGAACTGACTTTCCACTGAATAACACCTATTCAATTTGGTAACAACCTTTCCGTGGGAACAACCACCAACTTATAGAGAAACTGAGGGAGAAATATAAAGCCAGAGGGAATCTCACCTTTACTCCACATTCAGAAGTATGCTTTCCAATGTTAGAGGGGAGTGTTTGTCAAACTAAAAGAGTTCCACCGTCAACAAGGAAGCTAGTTATCTTTTCTTGAAGATGACAGCATACCAGGAGCTGCGATTTCACAGGATGCTTAAATCATCACATTTAGTTACTTGCAATCAAGTAGGATATTTCATACTGCACGAATAAATCCCCATAATCTTATTGATGGGTCGTTGATCACGTCATTGAATTATTCGTTCCAACGAATTGCGCAGTCACACTCCAAAATAGAAGTTCCACTAAATAGAACTTCCATTGCAAGGTCAAAGGTCACACTACTGGTTGCGCTATAAACACAGCTCTGATGGCTCTGATGCTGTACATTCATATAGTACCAGTTTGCAAGTAACCAATCAGATGACAATGATTTATTGAGGCATTTGTATAAAACAAAAATGTTTCACATTCTGGCAATGGAAAGAATAATTTCATTCAGTGACCTATGGAATGTTCCATTCCACTCAGCTTTAATTACGATGAGAGTGTTAAAACTCGTCTGACTAAAACACTTTTATACTTTTTAAATTAATCAGATTCATATGTTTATACTCTTCCAAATTCATCCGATTCAACAAAAACCTTAACTTCACCCTTCAGTGATCCTTTTTGTCTTTTCCCCCTCAAATTTTTTCTTATCCATTTTACTGTAGTGGATTTATCCTTGGATAATATGTATTTTCCATAAATAAGAAGGATTCAATTAAACCATAAAGAGAACTACTAGGTGCGTTATAATAATTGTTTAAAGTTGAAGAAAGAAATTGACTGGAGGGGGGTTTGAACTACATAGACCATGGCATTGACCTCCGATTTTGACCAATCAGCGGGCGCTTTCTATATCGGATGTTTGGTCATTCAACGTTGTTGCGTCATAGACATGAATAAAAAAATACCCTGGACACTGCAACAAAGGCTGTGGTCATGCGCTCTGTATCATGTTACGCGATAGGCGCCGGGCTGTTGTATTACAAATTGTTGTATTACAAAACACTGCATTTGAATTGACCAATCACACCATTTAGTCTGATTTGGGAATGAAATGACGTCATGATTTAGTAAAGTCGACTCCGATTGGCTGAGCCACGTGATTGCATAAATCTGCATACTTTGATGAATTAGACTTTTATACAAGAGACTTGGCTCTGAGGATAACGGGTGATACTCAGACTATAGGTTTGAACCTGTAACCTTTAGATTGCTGTTCCGGTGTTCCACTAATGCTTGAACAAAGACACTGATGAAAAGGGGAACTGCTAACATAGCGATGGATAGCTCATCTGGTAGAGCACTGGAACAGTAACCCGGAGGTCACAGGTTCAAACCCATCACAGTCAATTTCTTAGTTCAACTTTTAACAAAATCAATGAAAGTAACTACATGTATATGAAATTCATATGGCAAATGCCAAGTTTAAAACAAAAGCTAATAAAAAAAACCTTCTAAGCTAAATGCCAGGAGTGCAGGTTAATGCAGTGCAACTTTCCTAACCTTTCAACTGGATGGCCTAGGTTCAAATCCCACCAAGGCCCACTTGTGAATTGAGGCTTTCCGTCTCGACCTGGTCCACTGATTTCCACAAAACAATTAATGGGGTTTTACTTCCGCCTCTAAAATAGAACATTTCACTCTTCAGCTTTCTCCACTGGGTGTGCCAAACATAAAGTGACCTTCACTGATGATTTCTTTTCCTTACAACGATTAAGTTTGACAAAAAAACAAACAATAAAGCATGTTTTAAAAGAGCATGTTCTTCCCCTTATCTAAAAAAGAGAGAATTACTGGCATAGATCCATGCAATCAGCAGTTACGCATGTTTTACTAAAATAACCCATTTTTATACCTGTCCATGGAATGCCATTCTGAAGCTATTCAGCTGAGTTAGAACCAGAGATTACATTTGGGCATTCAAATACAAATGAGATTGTAATAATTTGTGTCAAAACTCAGACATTATTTCACTGTCAGATTTTGTGTTTTGTATATAAAGAACACATCAAGTCTTTTTCTGAAACGATGATGGTGATTTTTGTTTCTTTCCTTTACAAGTTTTCATTCATTCATGTAGAGTAGGAAAACCTCCATGGCTTATTGTAGGCCTACATAAAAAGGGGAATCATCAATGCGTATCGGTAAATGACCAGTGGTGGACAGCTGTATTTTGGGATATTTGTATTAAAACACAAACAACTTGTGAATAGAGTACGCATAGCACCTGAAATCTTCACAGCTACTAGTAAACAACATCATATTATTTTATCAAACAGAGTGAGCAACGTATGTTTTGCATTTATTACATGTACCACCGCCAAGGAGGTTATGCTTTCATCGGGTTTGATTAATTTGTTGGTTGGTTGGTTTGTCTGTTAACAAGGAAACTCAAAAAGTTATGGATGGATTTGCAAAACAAACTTTTTAAGGTGGTCCTTGCTGCAAAGTACAGATCGATTAGACTTTGGAAGTGATCTGGATCCAGGATTTTTTTCACAGGAATCTTCACCATTGCCAGTATTTCTTTTAGGTGTACTGACAATACGGCAGAGAATTGTTAAGCCTTAATGGAGGTTTGCGTTCTCTGAGTGCTTGCTAGTTCTAACTCGGTCACTCACTTTTTGACTCGCCCTGTACAGTTAGTTATACAAGTGCCAGTGGAGAATCCACTTCAATTCATTTCAAGAAACAAATAACTATAATAATAAGAAAAAACCTCCTAGTCTGACATTTGCAAATCATTTATGATGCAAAAGCTCAAGTCAGGGGAAAAGGGTTTGAATATTGAAAGATTTCCAAATTGCAGTGAGAGTGGATGGGTTAGTTGTTTGCCCGACAAATCAGCGAGCAGAAAGAGCTGTCATGAAACACTCTTCATTTTCATCTTGTTGGCGGACACGACGGATATTTCCTCATTCCAGACTCGGTAGAAACTTTCCGTAGTTTGTCCAGAAGGAACTCAAACCCTTGGCTTCCTGTTAATACAAAGGGAGAAAAACGTGTGCATTGACAAAGAAAACCAAATATGGAATGAAAGGTCAGGATATTATAGGGCTGTGATGTTTTTAATGATTTAGTATTTGATTATTCATGGACTTGATCACATATTCGAAATGGGCTAATCAAGTTTAACATGCACTAGGCTAGGCTGACCACTGATCAGGTATTCGCGTGCTCCTGTAGTTGTCGAAGAATGACAAAGATCTAAAGTAATATACAGAATAGGTAGTGAAATGACCATTTAATTTCCGACCGGCGCATTCAATTTAGGCTGGCGCATGACGCATGTAAAATTTGATTGGTTTGTAGCGAATATTTGATCAAATCCAAGTTTGAATAACCAAATACAAAATATTCGAAAATGCACAGCATTAAGTCACACCTTCATGTATTTTATTGTTTAAGTTTTCCTTTTTCAGACAAAAAGTACAAACTATTCAAAACTATTTATCTGTGAATTTAGTGCAAAGCCAAACACCAAAATGTACAACGCATAACACAGCAAATTTTCCACTGAATGAAAACATGGAAACTGTCACATATTCATTTCCCTCCTTTTTGTGGTTAAGTCAGAATGAAACAGTAGATCAATATGGTAATATGGTGCTTATATAAATGCTCCGAGGAGGAACTAGTTCTTGTCCTATTCAGAAATCCAGGGTTTATTTTTTCCCACAGTCCAGTATCAGGTCTGTATATTATCATTTGCTACTAGCTTCCTTGTTGACGGTGGAAGTTTTTTATTGCAAGAAATTCCCCCCCCCCAAAAAAAAATAAATAAATAAAATGCCATAGAATCAGAATGCGTGGGATGTTTGTAGAAAAAAACTGCATGTCATTTCCCTATGAATAGGCGTGATGAAGCAGATGATTGAAGCCTTGGAACGCCCAGAACTGACTTTCCACTGAATACCACCTATTCAATTTGGTAACAACCTCTCCGTGGGAACAACCACCAACTTATAGAAAAACTGAGGGAGAAAGATAAAGCCAAAGGGAATCTCACCTTTACTCCACATTCAGGCAGTATGCTTTCCAAAGTCAGAGGGGACGGTTTGTCAGGACGAGTGTATTTTCCTATTTGGGGATGAACAGAAGGTAGCTCTTTCACCCTGTAAAAAAAATTATTAAGAAAAAGAAAAAAGATCCTTAAATTAGTTTGTGAGTTTCATTTTCTCACTACATTGACCTTTACATGTTGGTTCTTTTACGTCGCACCAAATTGATCTCAATATGACCCTGAATTCATAGTCAATTAAATAACTGAACCTTTTAATATAATGTGAAACTGATATGAAATTGAAATTGCAAGCTGAATGGACGTCTGTACATATTGTAAGCAGGTGGTCCCGGGTTCAGGTCCCTCCCAAATAATCTTCTGAAAGCTCTGAAATTCAGCTTATAAATTAAGGAAACTCATAAACATTTCCCTGAGAATTAAAAAAGCTCCAACCATTACTCTAATAGCGAGGACTAGCATGCTGTTTGCTTTCTATTCATTTACTTATTCAATGTTATTTTACTTGGAGTGGGGCCGCCCTGTCACTTATCAATGAACTAGTCTCCTTATTAGGGGTCCCGGAATAAAACCTTCAAAAAAGAATGAGCAAACACCACAAAAAAAGTGTCCTTAAAAGTGCAAGTGATTTTATCTAAATAGAGCAAACAAAGCTTAGGATATGAATCCAGTTAGTACAATGAAATTATACTATAGATGGGAGAAAGAATATTCATAGGCTTTGATGCTGGAGTGTACTCCCCTATTTTGAAGAATCAACTGGTCCATTTTACACTGTCAAGTACATTTATGAAAGTAAAAAAAAACCAATACCTTTGTTCAGAAACGTTGCAATCAGCTTCCAAAAGTGCACGGTTCACTTGCTTTCAATTTGAAATGTGTGGGTATATTACTATATGCATTATGCACACATAAGTGTGCGCTCAGCTCTGATAAAAGGAGACAACACCCTGTTTTTGTCGCCACTTGGAATCAGTAAACCAGACGGACACAGTGAGCCAACAGCCACACAGCTATCAGACGGACTTGTAGACCTATTTCCTGCTGGATATTAGCTACATGTTTTTAACATTACACCATTTTGAACAGCTATCTGGGAAAAATAACCCACACTAGGCAACAAATCATGGCAAGTAACACTCGGCAAGACTGGGGTGAATTACTCACAGGACAACGGGACGACTTCAATAGATGGTTTTGGTCTGGAGGAAATGGTAAAAAGTTAATAGAGTCCCTAAACAAACCTCCAAGCAGGGGACGGCCAAGCTGGGGACGGCCGGATCAAATATATGCGAGTCTGGGACAAAGACCTCGTATTTATGGCATTGAAGTTAATGGTGATTCTTACGTTACGCGCCATGATAACATTACATGGAAGTTTTGCAAGATTGGGCTTACCCAAGCTGACCTACACGGATCTAAGCCCAACATACGTATAACGCAAGTATTCAGTGATATAAACAGATTGTCAAACACTTCCCCATCAGACTTATTTATTCTCTACCAAGATCCAAGTGATAGCGCACATACTACAAATGCCGAACAAAACGTACGGGATGCATTTGGACACCTGGTACCTCAGGACAAAGCGAAAGAACTTCATTTTCCTCACCCAAAAGAATGGGTCCTTACCACTGAAGATTTCATTCGCACCTTTGAGGAAAGAATAAGTGCCATGTACGACGAATATGGATATTCAAGCACAAAAGTGTTTGATAACTTAAAATTTGATAAAGAAAGGCATCCCTTGCCAGTCAATTTGCTGGATGACCTAATAGATAATATACCGGTACGTGCAATGGAAGCACTGAACCTTGCTGACCAGCAAGAGAGACAGCAAGACAACTAAGCAAAATGCAGGTAAGGAACAGGCAACAACAGAGAGCAAATAGGCTGTAGTAAGTAGACCACAAGCAGACCCTTGATTCTTCTCAATACATGTAAAAATGAAGTCCATCCATGGTCAGTGTGACAGTCTCTTGCTGCCAATGCGTATGCATGTTGCTAAAGGCCACTCTGGGTTGAAAACTTTGAGTGTCAAGCGTTCGCAAACTAACCCTGCGCAAGATAAATACGGCATGCAGGGGGGGTTGAACTTGACGGTCAATAATTGTGGTTACAGGACGGCCACAGGGTGAATTTGCCCCAGCGATCAATGCTCTAATGTGAAAAGGCCTGACAACAAACATTCATTTTAGACTGGCATTCCACAGTCGTGCCCAGCCAAAAGTGAGGACTGACTCAAATCCACCAAAACCCTTTGGTTTTGGGATTGTACAAGTGAACTTTATGCATTAATTCATTCTCCACTATAGAGTGGCATTTGATGCCTTGTATGCCCAATGCCTTGTATGCCCAAAGCTCCTGTTACAAATGTTCTCTTAACATCCAAGGAATAATTTGGTTAAGTGCAACTCTGCAACTCCAGTACCATGGGTGTAAGAGGCACTTTGTAGACATTCAAGAAGAGATGTTACTTCAAGTCACCAAATAAACAAACCCCTCTTGAAAGTTGAATAAAGTAGTTTTCATGTGCATTAAATCACATTTAGCTTGTATGTTAATTCATATCCGTGATAAAATTCAGTAATTTTAATGTTTTTTTTTCTTCAAGTCTATGTTAGGATCAACAAACCTCAATCAGCCCCAAAATTAAGTCCTTAAACTACTATTCTTCAACAGGAGGATGTGTGCCATGGCCAACTGCATTCTTGACCAGTGGAGTGGACATTAGAATGTAATCTTCAGACTTTAATAGAAGACGTAGGAATCACTGGATTCTGAACTTTAGTTGGCTGGGGTGTGGTTGAGCTATGTTTTTTTATCCGAGGGTTCCATTTGAGGGTTTCTGGTTGCCCGCTGATTAGGCCATGCCTTGCTGAGATCATATGCATGGAGCTATTGCCCACTGACTTGGACATTGTCCTGGTCAACACTACAACTGGGTGTTCAACAAAAGCAAGGGGACAAGAAACAATTATGTGGCCTGCAACCGCATACATTCCTATACAACGATTATATAGTCAAGACAGCTCAGATTTTTTTCTCGACAGAGACATCAAACTAAAGAGTATTTTGTGAAATAGATGACAAAGTAATCCAACAATTGCTACTGTAGATAAAGAGTCTAGGAGCTAATCCCATTTGAGTCATGTAGTGTAGTAAAATAGCTCAGTGAAAACCACAAAGGTAAACTGACTGGATGAATGTATGTATCGTAATTAAACAGTTGAAAAAGATATCGGCTGCTATATGGAACAATTAGATCCCACTCTAGTCAATGTCTTTGGTCAAATTTAAAATAACTGATTAAAAGTTTTCAGTTATCAACTGTCAGTTTTCAGATTTTAATCTGATTTCACTTTTCAATTCTTAGTTCTTATTCAAAACAGAGCTGAAGACACAGCTATTTACACAAGCATACTGTGTCTAACTTGGTTTTTTTTGTAATGGATTTCAGTTTTCGCAATGTTAATCATTGTACATGTATTGCTGCAGCGCCATGAGTAGATGGATAGAATGTGCGCTTTATATGTCTATATATTATTATTATAATCTTAGGTTTATATTTCATGAATGTTTACATAACAATGATAAAGAGAAAATAGTACAAGAAAAAAAAGACATATCTTACTCAATTGACATTCAATTTGTAAATTCATAATATGTATCAGTTGTTACTTTTCATGAATATCTGCCGGACAAAAAAAATCAAAAAAAAAAAAAAATCAAAAAAAAAAAAAAATACATTATATCTTACTCAATTGACAGTCAATTTGTAATTTCGTAATATGTATCAGTTGTTACTTTTCATGAAAATATGCCGGACAAAAAAAAAAAAAAAAAAATTAAAAAAAAAAAAAAAAAAAAAAAAAAAATTACATTTAACCTTATTTAACATTCCTTATGTTTACTTTTATGAATGGGTGAGATAGAGAGACAGAAATTTGAGTGAAGCTCGCAACAATGTATGTATTTAGGTTATTTCATTAATTATTTAAGTAGTTAGTCAGTTACATTTAAAGGTCACTTTAAAGAGACACTTCCCAAACAAAATTCTCAAGCCACAACACCTTGTGGCTTTTGTGTGGGAAACAAATTCCACACAAAAACACAAAACTGAGATATTTGGTGAGGTATTGTCCAGACTATAATGTTCAGAAACCGTGACAGGACGATTAGCTCATTCCGTTGTTAGCATCATTTATATTTACCAATTGATGTCAAATGAACCAGCTGTTTAATTAATCAATACTGTCAATGAAAATGGAATAATGGAATTTAATTTTGTACAAAGTTTAACATCTTTATATCCTATGTGGTAACTCTCACTGTTTAAACAGTCACATACAGTCAAAACTCCATCCACTTCCCTGCCATGCCTTTTACACAGGCTAGTCACCAACAGTCAGATCATATTTCGAGCGAGTACTGTGACTAGTCAAACTCAGTCAACAGACAAAAGCAGGCAAGTGGTAGACACAGCTGGCTTATCAATCACCTACAGTAAAGGCATAGCCGTATCAAGTTACATAAGCAGTCACAGCCAGTCAATCCTGTTCTTTGTTGGCTGGGAGCTCTGAACTGTTGAAAACAGTCACTTGATTGATTTTAACTGAAAGGACATCTTGGCACAGAATGTATGTTTGCATTGGAGGGTTTTTATTCGAATTTGGTGAATGTTCTCTATTATTTTTATTAATGGTATATTCAGTAAAAAAAAAAAGTACATGTAAGACATATGATTGTAGATTATCAAGGTAAACGTATTAGAAATGGCTTGTATATGCTGCGAAGAAAACCAACTGTTAAATAAATATTTAAATCAATTTTTAAAAAAAAGGACATGTAAGACATATGATTGTAGATTATCAAGGTAAACTTATTAGAAATGGCTTGTATATGCTGCGAAGAAAACCAATTGTTAAATAAATATTTAAATCAATTTTTAAAAAAGTACATGTACATGTAAGACATATGATTGTAGATTATCAAGGTAAACTTTTTAGAAATGGCTTGTATATGCTGCAAAAAACGATTGTTAAATATTAAAAGATTTAAATCAATTAACAGCCAATCATTCCAAACAAACCATCGATGATAGTTCCCACTTTGCACTATTGAAAAGTGCAGCTTTTATGATGAATTGGATATTCATGTGCCAAACAAATCTACTTATTTGTCTCATTCAGTTTTGTGAGAAATTTAATCCAAACATGAACCAATTTCACTTTTATGACGAAAAAAAATGTTCACTGCAAAATAAGGAAAGATAAACAACGCAAGGGGCTATAAACTAACACTTTAAAAAAGGATTTTAAGACAGTTCTTGATTTTACTTCAATTTTTATTTCTATTCCATTTTGAAGTTGATGAAATTATTTTTAAGGGATAGAGGAAAAAGCCAACAAGAAATTCTTAGATTACGTGATTAAAAGGTTTACAATTGCAATGTCACTGACTGCATGTATATCATTAGCATTTTCATTTAATCCTAATTATTGTTCGAAATAATGGTATTTTTACTTCGTTTTTAAAGCATCTTTGCTTCTAAAAAAGTAGGATGGTTTAAATGATTGTAGATTAGCAGAATGGCTTGTATATTATGCAAAATATTGTGAAACATCATAAATGATTCTAACTGTTCTCAAGATAACTTCTTCTTTTTTTGGCATAATCTGAATTTTCACTTCAAGGAAAACAAATTGTTGGTGCAAAACAGGGACCAAGTTTACCTTTAAGATTTGAAACTTTGTATGGTGGTAGTGTAAACTAGTGAGGGTTGTGGAAGAATCTCTTATGAGAAGATGTGTGGTTCTGAAAAGAACCGGCTTCATAGTGAGCACACACCCCACTCCCCCACCAACAGCATCCACAACTCCACGCCTCAGCGATCAGCCTTCAGCATCCACAACTCCACGCCTCAGCGATCAGCCTTCAGCATCCACAACTCCACGCCTCAGCGATCAACCTTCAGCATTCACAACTCCACGCCTCAGTTATCATCCAGCCCTAAAAATACAGCCTCATCCATCCTGTCTTGGCTTTCTCCTGGAGACGATCAGAGCATGCAGATTGGAACGTCGAGTTTCACAACCAAACGGTTCTTTTCAAAACCACACATCTTCTCAAAAGAGATTCTTCCATATGCTGTTACCATCACAAACCCTCACTACATGTACTTTAAGTTTACATTTGTACAACTGTTTACCATATGACATTTGGTATCCATACTGCAGCAAGATACTATTGAAAGAGGCCAAATTTTAACAAAGTTCCTCTCTTCTCCAGACACAATTGTTTCTCATGTGCTGCATAATTTTGAGGGAAAAAAGAATGATCAATCAGAAAAATCTTCATTAGACCATTCCAGAGATACAAAAGCTTTGATTTTTAATCGATTGTCTGTTCAGCAATAAATCATGTATCAGCAAAATAATAAATTGAATGCTAAAGTTCTTAAATGTGTTCATTCTCAAATTTAAAATGCAGGAGAAAACATCCTAGGTTTCAACATTTCATGGGGACATCCCCCCCCCCCCCAGCAGGGTGTGAAAGCTAGATCTGCCCAGGTATGGGCGTCGCCAGCTTTTTTCCGGAGGGGGCAACACACGTTTTGCCCCAAAAGTCCTGTACTTTTCCAGCATATTCTCAATTTATCAGTTTTTTGAGGGATGGGCAGGGGGACATTTGCCCACCCACCGACCCCCCTCCCCCCCCCCCCCATCAAATTAAAAGCACCTATTTTTCTTTTTTCTTGCCCTGAGCCCTCATGACGCCCATGCAACCACGAAACTCCCCACTCGTCTGTTGTAAAAACTATTCATTTTAATAAAAGCAAAATTCACTGTTTGTTGTTTTAGGAGGCAAGTTTGGATGACTTTTGTGGAACAAATTTTTCATACTACTGGATATGAATAAAAATGTGTGACCAAAGCATGAGCAAATCAGAATGTTTCCTGACCGACCGACCAACTGAAAAGTTTCTTTCGCATAGTTGAATTGAACATCAAAGGAATTTGGAGTTGTTTTGTGTAAAATCGTGGCATTCTAGCTTCATGCAGTGTCATCATTCCTTCCAAGACACCAAACTAAAGCTTTTCATTGTTTCGGCATTTTTCACAAAAGTTTTAAAACTAAAAGAACACAATACATGTATTATATTTCGTTCTATACGAGTGACTTTTATTTTCAGTTGTCATTTCAAACATAAGCCTGGGAAGGAGTTTTAGAGAGTTTAAAGAAAAAAATATGCTTGGGGCGGGAAAGTTGGCTAGGGGGCCAGCTGGCCACAGGGCGAGTTGACAAGGAGGCGAGTTGGTCGTTCGGCGAGTTGGTCATGGGGCAAGTTGGACAGGGGGCGAGTAGGTCGGGGGGGGGAGGCGAGTTGGTCAGGGGGAAAGTTGGACAGGGGGCTAGTAGGTTGAGGGGCGAGTTGTCAGGGGACAATTTGGACAGTGGGGGGAGTAGGCAGGGGGGGGGCGAGTTAGTCAGGGGGCGAATTGGCCAGGTGGCGAGTTGGTAAAGGGCGAGTTGGCCAGGGGGCTAGTTGACCAACAATCCTAGAGAATAGCCAATGAAAGCTGAAAATTGTGAAGGTCACTGCCTGTTCTCAAACACATTGTCAGGTCACCAGTCTGTGTTTCCAGAAACACGCAAGTTCATGGTACATATCACTAGTCTCTGACACTCTATCTTTCTACTTGCCACTGGCAGTAATAATGGTAGATAGTTTTATTGGATCGTGAGTTGCTTTGGTTGAATTTTATTTCCTCCTTGAATTATGGACCGTGTGTATGTATCTGACTGAATGGCGTGATATTTATGGCTATAGATAGCACCTTTTAGGCCAACTAAAACGAAAAAAAAATATGTTTAGTGTCCCCACCCGCTTCCTTTTTGGAGGCCGACCGCCTCCTTTTAAAAATTGAGGAAAAAAACCTGAAAAAAAATATGCATTTTAAACAGTGACATCATTTTGGCCTCTTTGTCTGTTGCATCTAGCCCATATCAATCTGGTATGTCATTTCCTGAGTCCAAGTGGGGGCCATTTAAAAAAGCTGGTAGCCATCTTGAAAAATAGCCCCACTAGTTGTTTTGGAAAATGGCTCGGGCGGCCATTTTGGAGAAAAAAAAGGGCCTTCTCCTTCCTTGTTTTCAAAAAGGCAGGAGGCTTAACTTTTTTTTTTACTTGGCCTTAACATCACCTGACATTCTGAAAAATATTACTTACAATCAGACGTCAATTTAAGTAGCTCATGCAGGATTAACTCAACTTATATCAGCATGAGCATTGTAATGCCAATTCCAAACTATTACAAACGGTAGCGTACTGTTGTTTTTTTTCACAGCACTCTGTATGTAAATTTATTTTAACAACCCAAAAAGCGACAATAATGTTATTGTTACTAACTTCAAATACATATGGCAGATGGCAGTTTATTTTAACAACCCAAAAAGTGACAATAATGATATTGTTACTAACTTCAAATACATATGGCAGATGGGAAAATGAAAATCTGAACCCTGAAATCCATTTGTGCTGTTTTAATAATTAACACTTGAATTTTAGTTTTCTGTTCAGCAATAAATCATGTATCAGCAAAATAATAAATTGAAAAGTTCTTCAATGTGTTCATTCTCAAATTGCCTTGAAATGCAGGAGAAAACATACTAGGTTTCAACAATTCATGGGGACATGCCCCCCCCCCCCCCCCAAAGCAGAAGGGGAAAGCTACATGTAGGTCTGCCCTTGTGGAACTAGATATGGGCCTCGCAAGGATTTCTTTTTGGAGAGGGACAACACACATTTTGCCTCAAAAGTTCTGTGCTTTTCCAGCATATTCTCAATTTATTAGTTTTTCGAGGGTGGTCAGGGGGACATTTGACCACCCACCAACCCCCCCCCCCCCCCACCCACCCCAGAAAATTAAAAGCTACTTCGCAACTATTTTTCTTTCTTTCTTTCTTTCTTTTTTTTGCCCTAAGCGCCTCACGATGCCCGTGCAACCACGAAACTCCCCACTCGTCTGTTGTGAAAACATTTATTTTAATTAAAGCAAAATTTACTGTTTGTTGTTTTAGGAGACAAGTTTTGATGACTTTTGTGGAGCAAATTTTTCGTACTACTGGACACCCGCGACCAAAGCATGAGCAAATCAGCATAAAAAAGTGCAAAATAGAATGTTTCCCGACCAACCGACCAATCGACCCTATTCTGAAACTGACATGTAATCGGAAGCAGAACCATGTTTTTGTTGGCCTTACTCAGTCTTTCTGCAACCTATTTCAGACAAAAAATGTTTCTTTCACATAGTTGAATTGAACATCACAGAAATTTGGAGTTGTTTTGTGTAAAATCATGGCATTCTAGCCTCATGCAGTGTCATCATTCTTTCCAAGACACCAAACTAAAGCCTTTCATTGTTTCCGCATTTTTCAGGAAAGTTTTAAAACTAAAAGAACACAATACATATATTTCGTTCTATACATGCTATAAGAGTGAATTTTATTTTCAATTGTCATTTCAAATATAAGCCTGGGAAGGAGTTTTAGAAAGTAAAAAAAAAAAAAATGCTTGGGGCGGGAAAATTGGCTAGGGGGCCAGTTGGCCACAGGGCGAGTTGACAAGGAAGCGAGTTGGTCGTTCGGCGAGTTGGTCATGGGGCAAGTTGGACAGGGGGCGAGTAGGTCGGGGGGGGGGGGGAGGCGAGTTGGTCAGGGGAAAGTTGGACAGGGGGCTAGTAGGTTGAGGGGCGAGTTGTCAGGAAACAATTTGGACAGTGGGGGGAGTAGGTGGGGGGGGGGGCGAGTTAGTCAGGGGGCGAATTGGCCAGGTTGCGAGTTGGTAAAGGGCGAGTCGGCCAGGGGGCTAGTTGACCGACAATCCTAGAGAATAGCCAATGAAAGCTGAGAATTGTTAAGGTCACTGCCTGTTCTCAAACACATTGTCAGGTCACCAGTCTGTGTTTCCAGAAACACGCAAGTTCATGGTACATATCACAGGGCAATCTTTCGTCTCACTAGTCTTTGACACTCTATCTTTCTACTTGCCACTGTCAGTAATAATGGTAGATAGTTTTATTGGATCGTGAGCTGCCTTGGTTGAATTTTATTTCCTCCTTGAAATATGGACCGTGTGTATATATCTGACTGAATGGCCTGATATTTATGGCTATAGATAGCACCTTTTAGGCCAAATAAAAACAAAAATATACGTTTAGTGTCCCCGCCTGCTTCCTTTTTGTAGGCCCACAGCCTCCTTTTAGAAATTGAAGGAAAAAAAACCCTGAAAAAAAATCCATTTTAAACAGTGACATCATTTTGGCCTCTTTGTCTGTTGCATCTAGCCCATATCAAGCTGGTATGTCATTTCCTGAGTCCAAGTGGCGGCCATTTGAAAAAAAATGGCGATCATCTTGAAAAATAGCCCCACTAGTCGTTTTGGAAAATGGGTCGGGCGGCAATTTTGGGGAAAAAAGGGCCTTCTCCTTCCTTGTTTTCAAAAAGGCAGAGGCTTAATAACTTGTTTTTTTTTTACTTGGCCTTAACATCACCTGACACTCTGAAAAATATTACTTACAATCAGACGTCAATTTAAGTAGCTCATGCAGGATTACATGTAACTCAACTCATATCAGCATGAGCATTGTAATGCCAATTCAAAACTATTACAAATGGTAGCGTACTTTTTTTTCTTTTCCCAGCACTCTGTATGGAAAAAGTTATTTTAACAACCCAAAAAGCGACAATAATGATATTGTTACTAACTTCAAATACATATGGCAGATGGGCAAATGAAAATCTGAACCCTGAAATCCATTTGTGCTGTTTTAATAATTAACACTTTAATTTTAGATGTCTGTTCAGCAATAAATCATGTATCAGCAAAATAATAAATTGAAAAGTTCTTCAATGTGTTCATTCTCAAATTGCCTTGAAATGCAGGAGAAAACATACTAGGTTTCAACAATTCATGGGGACATGCCCCCCCCCCAAAAAAAAAAGCAGGGTGTGAAAGCTACATGTAGATCTGCCCTTGTGGAACTAGATATGGGCGTTGCAAGGATTTCTTTTTGGAGGGGGACAACACACATTTTGCCTCAAAAGTCCTGTGCTTTTCCAGCATATTCTTAATTTATTAGTTTTTTGAGGGTGGTCAGGGGGACATTTGACCACCCACCAACCCCCCCCCCCCCTCCCACCCCCCCATCAAGTTAAAAGCTACTTTGCAACTATTTTTCTTTCTTTCTTTCTTTTTTTTTTTGCCCTAAGCGCCTCGCGATGCCCGTGCAACCACCAAACTCCCCACTCGTCTGTTGTGAAAACATTTATTTTAATTAAAGCAAAATTTACTGTTTGTTGTTTTAGGAGGCAAGTTTTGATGACTTTTTGTGGAGCACATTTTTTCATACTACTGGAAATGAAATACACGTGCGACCAAAGCATGAGCGAATCAGCATAAAAACGTGCACAATAAAATGTTTCCTGACCGACGGACAAACCGACCCTATTCTGAAACCGACATGTAATCGGAAGCAGAACTGTTTTTTTTTTTTGGCCTTACTCAGTCTTTCTACAACCTATTTCACACAAAAAAAGTTTCTTTCACATTGTTGAATTGAACATCAAAGGAATTTGGAGTTGTTTTGTGTAAAATCATGGCATTCTAGCCTCATGCAGTGTCATCATTCCTTCCAAGACACCAAACTAAAGCCTTTCATTGTTTCAGCATTTTTCACGAAAGTCTTAAAACTTAAAGAACACAATACATATATTACGTTTTATAAGAGTGAATTTTCCTTTCAGTCTTCATTTCAAATATAAGCCTGGGAAGGAGTTTTAGAAAGTTTAAGAAAAAAAAATATGCTTTGGGTGGGAAAGTTGGCTAGGGGGCCAGTTGGCCACAGGGCGAGTTGACAAGGAGGCAAGTTGGTTGTTCGGCGAGTTGGTCATGGGGCAAGTTGGACAGGGGGCGAGTAGGTCGGGGGTGGGGAGGTGGGGGGGAAGGCGAGTTGGTCAGGGGGAAAGTTGGACAGGGGGCTAGTAGGTTGAGGGGCGAGTTGTCAGGGGACAATTTGGACAGTGGGGGAGTAGGCAGGGGGGGGGGGGGGTGAATTAGTCAGGGGGCGAATTGGCCAGGGGGCAAGTTGGTAAAGGGCGAGTCGGCCGGGGGCTAGTTGACCAACAATCCTAGAGAATAGCCAATGAAAGCTGAGAATTGTGAAGGTCACTGCCTGTTCTCAAACACATTGTCAGGTCACCAGTCTGTGTTTCCAGAAACACGCAAGTTCATGGCACATATCACAGGGCAATCTTTCGTCTCACTAGTCTCTGACACTCTATCTTTCTATTTGCCACTGGCAGTAATAATGGTAGATAGTTTTATTGGATCGTGAGCTGCCTTGGTTGAATTTTATTTCCTCCTTGAATTATGGACCGTGTGTATGTATCTGACTGAATGGCGTGATATTTATGGCTATAGATAGCACATCTTAGGCCAAATAAAACCAAAAAAATATGTTTAGTGTCCCCACCCGCTTCCTTTTGGAAAAACCTGAAAAAATATGCATTTTAAACATTGACATCATTTTGGCCTCTTTGTCTGTTGCATCTAGCCCATATAAAGCTGGTATGTCATTTCCTGAGTCCAGTGGCATAGCCAGGAATTTTTCAGTGGGGGGGGGGGGGGCGCTGGGGGGGGGTTGGAACATTTCATGGGGGGGGCGTCAAGCAGGGGCGTCAATCGCTTCTCAAAAGTGGGGGGGGGGGACATACCTTGATCATAACTGATGCAAGTGCGAAGCCCTTACGGCGTTGGGTTCGGGCCCGCTTAAGGGCCCCGAAAAAATTGGATTCTAGATGTTCTGTGGTGTGATTTGAAGCAATTTCTTACGACTTTCCTCCATGCTTTAACTAATATTTTCTTGGCAAAAGATAATTATTTGAACATCCTTTTCAAGTTGGAGACATTGAATCAGCTATCGGTATTCTGAGCTATTGGCGTGGGGTTCAGGGCCCGCTTAAGGGCCCAGAAAAAAAATTGGATTTTCGATGCTCTGTGGTGTGATCTGAGGCAATTTCTTACCACTTTAACCAATAATTATCTTAGCACAAAAGATAATAATTTAAACATAATTTTCGAGGTTTTCTCAGCTAAAGGCATAAGAAATTTTGTGAACATTGTTTTCGAGGTTGGAGTCATTGAATCAGCTACCAGAATTCTGAGCTGTAGGCGTGGGGTTCCGGGCCCACTTAAGGGCCCCGAAAAATTTTGGATTCCTAATGCTCTGTGGTGCTATCTGAGGCAATTTCTGACCACTTAAACCAATATTTTTTACGCAAAAGATACATTGTAGTACATAATAGGGCCCATGGCGTCATGTAGATCAATGATATTTTTTTAGAAACTCAAAATCTCAGTGGGGGGCAACTGGGGGGGCGACAAGGTTTCATGGGGGGGCAGTCCCCCCCCCCCCCCCCCACGCCCCCCCCCGGTGGCTACGCCACTGCCTGAGTCCAAGTGGGGGCCATATAAAAAACGGACCTTCTCCGTCCTTGTTTTCAAAAAGGCAGGAGGCTTAACTTTTTTTTTACTTGGCCTTAACATCACCTGACATTCTGAAAAATATTACTCACAATAAGACGTCAATTTAAGTAGCTCATGCAGGATTAACTCAACTTATATCAGCATGAGCATTGTAATGCCAATTCAAGACTATTACAAAGGGTAGCATACTGTTTGTTTTTTTCACAACACTCTATATGGAAAAAGTTATTTTAACAACCCAAAAAGCAACAATAATGATATTGTTACTAACTTCAAATACATATGGCAGATGGGCGAATAAAAATCTGAACCCTGAAATCCATTTGTGCTGTTTTAATAATTAACACTTGAATTTTAGATGTCTGTTCAGCAATAAATCATGTATCAGCAAAATAATAAATTGAAAAGTTCTTCAATGTGTTCATTCTCAAATTGCCTTGAAATGCAAGAGAAAACATACTAGGTTTCAACAATTCATGGGGACATGCCCCCCCCCCCCCCCCAAATCAGGGTGTGAAAGCTACATGTAGATCTGCCCGTGTGGAACTGGATATGGGCGTCGCCAGAATTTTTGTTTGGAGGGGGACAACACACATTTTGCCCCAAAACTCCTGTACTTTTCCAGCATGTTCTCAATTTATCAGTGTTTCGAGGGTAGGCAGGGGGGCATTTGCCCACCCACCGACCCCCCCCCCCCCCACCCCATCAAATTAAAAGCAATATGACTTCGCACCTTTTTTCTTTTCTTTTTTTCTTTTTTCCAGCTGAGCCCTCGCGACGCCCATGCAACCATCAAACTCCCCACTCGTCTGTTGTAAAAACATTTATTTTAATTGAAGCAAAATTTACTGTTTGTTGTTTTAGGAGGCAAGTTTTTGATAACTTTTGTGGAGCAAATTTTTCGTACTACTGGATATGAAATACACTCGGGACCAAAGCATGAGCAAATCAGCATAAAAACGAATGTTCCCCAACTGACTGACCAATCGACCCTATTCTGAAACCGACATGTAATCGGAAGCAGAACCATGTTTTTGTTGGCCTTACTCAGTCTTTCTACAACCTATTTCAGACAAAAAAAGTTTCTTTTGCATTGTTGAATTGAACATCAAAGGAATTTGGAGTTGTTTTTGGTAAAATCATGGCATTCTAGCCTCATGCAGTGTCATCATTCCTTCCAAGACACCAAACTAAAGCCTTTCATTGTTTCAGCATTTTTCACGAAAGTTTTAAAACTAAAAGAACACAATACATATATTTCGTTTTATAAGAGTGAATTTTCCTTTCAGTCTTCATTTCAAATATAAGCCTGGGAAGGAGTTTTAGAAAGTTTAAGAAAAAAAAATATGCTTGGGGTGGGAAAGTTGGCTAGGGGCCAGTTGGCCACAGGGCGAGTTGACAAGGAGGCGAGTTGGTCGTTCCGCGAGTTGGTCATGGGGCAAGTTGGACAGGGGGGCGAGTAGGTCGGGGGGGGGGGGGGGAGAGGCGAGTTGGTCAGGGGGAAAGTTGGACAGGGGGCTAGTAGGTTGAAGGGCGAGTTGTCAGGGGACAATTTGGACAGTGGGGGGGGGGGGGGAGTAGTGGGGGGGGGCAAGTTTAGTCGGGGGCGAATTGGCCAGGTGGCGAGTTGGTAAAGGGCGAGCGGCCAGGGGGCTAGTTGACCGACAATCCTAGAGAATAGCCAATGAAAGCTGAGAATTGTGAAGGTCACTGCCTGTTCTCAAACACATTGTCAGGTCACCAGTCTGTGTTTCTAGAAACACGCAAGTTCATGGTACATATCACAGGGCAATCTTTCGTCTTACTAGTCTCTGACACTCTATCTTTCTATTTGCCACTGGCAGTAATATGGTAGATAGTTTTATTGGATCGTGAGTTGCTTTGGTTGAATTTTATTTCCTCCTTGAATTATGGACTGTGTGTATGTATCTGACTGAATGGCGTGATATTTATGGCTATAGATAGCACCTTTTAGGCCAAATAAAACGAAAAAAAATATGTTTAGTGTCCCCACCCGCTTCCTTTTGGAGGCCGACCGCCTCCTTTTAAAAATTGAGAAAAAAACCTGAAAAAAAATATACATTTTAAACATTGACATCATTTTGGCCTCTTTGTCTGTTGCATCTAGCCTATATAAAGCTGGTATGTCATTTCCTGAGTCCAAGTGGGGGCCATTTAAAAAAAGCTGGCGGCCATCTTGAAAATAGCCCCACTAGTTGTTTTGGAAAATGGCTCGGGCGGCCATTTTGGAGAAAAAAAAGTGCCTTCTCCTTCCTTGTTTTCAAAAAGGCAGGAGGCTTAACTTTTTTTTTTTACTTGGCCTTAACATCACCTGACATTCTGAAAAATATTACTTACAATCAGACGTCAATTTAAGTAGCTCATGCAGGATTAACTCAACTCACATCAGCATGAGCATTGTAATGCCAATTCAAAACTATTACAAACGGTAGCATACTGTTGTTTTTTTTCACAGCACTCTGTATGGAAAAAGTTATTTAACAACCCAAAAAGCGACAATAATGATATTGTTACTAACTTCAAATACATATGGCAGATGGGAAAATGAAAATCTGAACCCTGAAATCCATTTGTGCTGTTTTAATAATTAACACTTGAATTTTAGTTTTCTGTTCAGCAATAAATCATGTATCAGCAAAATAATAAATTGAAAAGTTCTTCAATATGTTCATTCTCAAATCGCCTTGAAATGCAGGAGAAAACATACTAGGTTTCAACAATTCATGGGGACATGCCCCCCCCCCCCCCAAAGCAGGGTGTGAAAGCTACATGTAGATCTGCCCTTGTGGAACTAGATATGGGCCTCGCAAGGATTTCTTTTTGGAGGGGGACAACACACATTTTGCCTCAAAAGTCCTGTGCTTTTCCAGCATATTCTCAATTTATTAGTTTTTCGAGGGTGGTCAGGGGGACATTTGACCACCCACCAACCCCCCCCCCCCCCCCCACCCACCCCATAAAATTAAAAGCTACTTCGCAACTTTTTTTCTTTCTTTCTTTCTTTCTTTTTTTTGCCCTAAGCGCCTCACGATGCTCGTGCAACCACGAAACTCCCCACTCCTCTGTTGTGAAAACATTTATTTTAATTAAAGCAAATTTACTGTTTGTTGTTTTAGGAGGCAAGTTTTGATAACTTTTGTGGAGCAAATTTTTCGTACTACTGGACACCTGCGACCAAAGCATGAGCAAATCAGCATAAAAAAAGTGCAAAATAGAATGTTTCCTGACCGACGGACCAACCGACCCTATTCTGAAACCGACATGTAATCGGAAGCAGAACCATTTTTTTGTTGGCCTTACTCAGTCTTTCTACAACCTATTTCAGACAAAAAAAGTTTCTTTTGCATAGTTGAATTGAACATCAAAGGAATTTGGAGTTGTTTTGGGTAAAATCATGGCATTCTAGCCTCATGCAGTGTCATCATTCCTTCCAAGACACCAAACTAAAGCCTTTCATTGTTTCAGCATTTTTCACGAAAGTTTTAAAACTAAAAGAACACGATACATATATTTCGTTTTATAAGAGTGAATTTTCCTTTCAGTCGTCATTTCAAATATAAGCCTGGGAAGGAGTTTTAGAAAGTTTAAGAAAAAAAAATATGCTTGGGGTGGGAAAGTTGGCTAGGGGGCCAGTTGGCCACAGGGCGAGTTGACAAGGAGGCGAGTTGGTCGTTCGGCGAGTTGGTCATAGGGCAAGTTGGACAGGGGGGCGAGTAGGTCGGGGGGGAGGCGAGTTGGTCAGGGGGAAAGTTGGACAAGGGGCTAGTAGGTTGAGGGGCGAGTTGTCAGGGGACAATTTGGACAGTGGGGGGGAGTAGGTGGGGGGCAAGTTTAGTCAGGGGGCGAATTGGCCAGGTGGCGAGTTGGTAAAGGGCGAGTCGGCCAGGGGGCTAGTTGACCGACAATCCTAGAGAATAGCCAATGAAAGCTGAGAATTGTGAAGGTCACTGCCTGTTCTCAAACACATTGTCAGGTCACCAGTCTGTGTTTCCAGAAACACGCAAGTTCATGGTACATATCACAGGGCAATCTTTCGTCTCACTAGTCTCTGACACTCTATCTTTCTATTTGCCACTGGCAGTAATAATGGTAGATAGTTTTATTGGATCGTGAGTTGCTTTGGTTGAATTTTATTTCCTCCTTGAATTATGGACTGTGTGTATGTATCTGACTGAATGGCGTGATATTTATGGCTATACATGTAGATAGCACCTCTTAGGCCAAATAAAACACACAAAAATATGTTTAGTGTCCCCACCCGCTCAGAGGCGTCGCCAAGGGGGGGCCAGGGGGGGCACGTGCCCCCCTGGAAAACCTAGTGCCCCCCCCCCCCGAGTGCCCCCCCATCAAATGCTGGTGCCCCCCTATCCTCTGCAAAATTCTGCGCGTTGTTAAAATCATTACCTCAAAAATAGCAATTTCTTGAGATATCTTCAGATCGAATTTAGCATCAAATGTGGCACCATTTTGCATCTAGCCCATCCTCCGTATGCGAAAATTTTCAAAAGGGGAGGGGGGCACCCCCTCCCCTTAGACCCCTCCCCCAGGACGGCGATCCGTATCCACCTAAGTGCCCCCCATCAAATGCTGGTGCCCCCCCTGTGCCCCCCCAGACTGAAAAGTCTGGTGACGCCACTGCACCCGCTTCCTTTTTGGAGGCCGACCGCCTCCTTTTAAAAATTGAGAAAAAAAACCTGAAAAAAAATATGCATTTTAAACATTGACATCATTTTGGCCTCTTTGTCTGTTGCATCTAGCCCATATAAAGCTGGTATGTCATTTCCTGAGTCCAAGTGGGGGCCATTTAAAAAAAGCTGGCGGCCATCTTGAAAAATAGCCCCACTAGTTGTTTTGGAAAATGGCTCGGGCGGCCATTTTGGAGAAAAAAAAGTGCCTTCTCCTTCCTTGTTTTCAAAAAGGCAGGAGGCTTAACTTTTTTTACTTGGCCTTAACATCACCTGACATTCTGAAAATTATTACTTACAATCAGACGTCAATTAAAGTAGCTAATAGGCAGGATTAACTCAACTTATATCAGCATGAGCATTGTAATGCCAATTCAAAACTATTACAAACGGCAGCGTACTGTTGTTTTTTTCAAAGCACTCTGAATGGAAAAAGTTATTTTAACAACCCAAAAAGCGACAATAATGTTATTGTTACTAACTTCAAATACATATGGCAGATGGCAGTAGTTATTTTAACAACCCAAATAGTGACAATAATGTTATTGTTACTAACTTCAAATACATATGGCAGATGGCAGTAGTTATTTTAACAACCCAAATAGTGACAATAATGATATTGTTACTAACTTCAAATACATATGGCAGATGGGAAAATGAAAATCTGAACCCTGAAATCCATTTGTGCTGTTTTAATAATTAACACTTGAATTTTAGTTGTCTGTTCAGCAATAGCCTAAATCATGTATCAGCAAAATAATAAATTGAAAAGTTCTTCAATATGTTCATTCTCAAATCGCCTTGAAATGCAGGAGAAAACATACTAGGTTTCAACAATTCATGGGGACATGCCCCCCCCCCCCAAAGCAGGGTGTGAAAGCTACATGTAGATCTGCCCTTGTGGAACTAGATATGGGCCTCGCAAGGATTTCTTTTTGGAGGGGGACAACACACATTTTGCCTCAAAAGTCCTGTGCTTTTCCAGCATATTCTCAATTTAGTAGTTTTTTTGAGGGTGGTCAGGGGGACATTTGACCACCCACCAACCCCCCCCCCCCCCCACCCACCCCATAAAATTAAAAGCTACTTCGCAACTTTTTTTCTTTCTTTCTTTCTTTCTTTTTTTTGCCCTAAGCGCCTCACGATGCTCGTGCAACCACGAAACTCCCCACTCCTCTGTTGTAAAAACATTTATTTTAATTAAAGCAAAATTCACTGTTTGTTGTTTTAGGAGGCAAGTTTTGATGACTTTTGTGGAGCAAATTTTTTCTACTACTGGACACCCGCGACCAAAGCATGAGCAAATCAGTGCAAAATAGAATGTTTCCTGACCGACCGACCAATCGACCCTATTCTGAAACCGACATGTAATCGGAAGCAGAACCATGTTTTTGTTGGCCTTACTCAGTCTTTCTACAACCTATTTCAGACAAAAAAAGTTTCTTTCACATAGTTGAATTGAACATCAAAGGAATTTGGAGTTGTTTTGGGTAAAATCATGGCATTCTAGCCTCATGCAGTGTCATCATTCCTTCCAAGACACCAAACTTAAGCCTTTCATTGTTTCGGCATTTTTTCACGATAGTTTTAAAACTAAAAGAACACAATACATGTATTTCGTTCTATACATGCTATAAGAGTGAATTTTATTTTCAACTGTCATTTCAAATATAAGCCTGGGAAGGAGTTTTAGAAAGTTTAAGAAAAAAATATGCTTGGGGTGGGAAAATTGGCTAGGGGCCAGCTGGCCACAGGGCGAGTTGACAAGGAAGCGAGTTGGTCGTTCGGCGAGTTGGTCATAGGGCAAATTGGACAGGGGGCGAGTAGGTGGGGGGGGGGGGGGAGGCGAGTTGGTCAGGGGGAAAGTTGGACAGGGGGCTAGTAGGTTGACTTTTTTTTTGGCCTAATATCTTTAAAGGGACTTTAGTTGTCCAAATCATAGTGCCCACTTTGTACACGGTAGGCTGGCCACCATAGCAGCAATGTGTGAATGGATATGCCTTTGGGGCATTGAATCTATCTATTCATCTTTTTTTTGCAGAGACATCTCTGGCTAAGTGGTTATCAAGCCACATGTTTCAATTTGACACTCTAGCTCTTCAAAACGAATAATGAGATCGATGCCGTACTCAGTACCCTAGTAGTTTCGTTTGTTTCCCTTATGACTAACAAGAAAGAGAAGGAAGTAAAAACAAATTTTTTGAAGAATCAACTAGTCCATTTTGCACTGTATGTCAAGTACATTATGAAGGTAAAAAAAAAACCATTCCCTCTGTTCAGCAAGCAAGCCAGACACTATAAAAGGCCACGACCACCTACACAGCTATCAGAGGAATAAATATAGTCCTGGTGGAGTATTGTCAATAATTGCACCATCTTGAAGCATAGTAATTACAGCCTTCATCATGGCAAGTAATGCAATACCAAAGTGGAATGAATTGATCCTGAACAATAAAGAAAACCTCAAGGCCTTCAAGCATTGGTTTTGGAGCGGAAAAAATGGCAATAAGTTGATAGATGAACTGAACAAAGGTCAAAGTGATCCATTTCACAACTTCATAAGTCGAGGAAAGAAGCCTTTCATATATTGTGTTGTTGTAAACTACCCGTTTGACTTAAAGGATAGCAAGAAAGAGTGGAAATTTTGCAAGATTGGGTACACTCAAGTTGACACAACGCCCGGAACTAATAATCGGATGGAGACTGTAAAGAGTGAAATAAATAAACAATACCAATGTTCGAAAGCTGCAGCTGTGCTCTTCTGCCTCTCCATTCACCTAACTGACTGCACACCCAGATTTGAAGGTGGAAAAAAGGATAAGGGCTGCATTTGGACACGAAGTACCCAAGGAAAAAGCAAAAGATCTAAACTTTGCTGTGCCAACCGAATGGGTCATTACCACTCAAGGTTTTATCGACAAAATCAAGCAGAAAATCAATGACATGTCCGAAGACCATGGATATGCAAGCACTATAGTGTTTAAGGGCTGTAAATTTAACGAGGAAACGAATCCAGTACCTGCAGATGCACTGAAAAACCTCTGCTTTCCAGACGAAGAAGCACTGAAGGAATTTTCACTTAAGATGAGCCAAAGAACCACACCAAGCTCGGAATCCAAGAAATCATCACGCAGGAGCACTGGTGGCACAACCCCAAAGGCAACATCAGAAATGGAAGATGACTTAGGCAAGTTGCGGCTTGATGACTAATAGAGGTAATGGAGCACACCCACCATAGGGAACTATGTCAGGCAAGAAATGTAAACAGTACAGGATGGAAGGAAAATGAGACTGTTTAATAAACGTGAATGAGCCCCCCATTTTAGCTTATTTAACATTCCTTATGTTTACTTTTATGAATGGGTGAGGAAGAGAGACAGAAATTTGACTGAAACTTGCAACAATACTTGTATTTAGGTTATTTCATTAATTATTAAAGTAGTTAGTCAGTTACATTTAAAGGTCACTTTAAAGAGACACTTCCCAAACAAAAAATTCTCAAGCCACAACACCTTGTGGCTTTTGTGTGGAAACAAATTCCACACAAAAACACAAAACTGAGATATTTGGTGAGGTATTGTCCAGACTATAATGTTTGGAAACCGTGACAGGACGATTAGCTCATTCCGTTGTTAGCATCATTTATATTTACCAATTGGTACAAAAATGAGCCAGCTGTTGATTAATCAATACTGTCAATGAAAATGGAATAATGGAATTTAATTTTGTACAAAGTTTAACATCTTTCTATGCTATTTGTAATCATCCAACTGTTTAAACAGTCACAGACAGTCAAAACTCCATCCACTTCCCTGCCATGCCTGTTACACAGGCTAGTCACCAACAGTCAGATCATATTTCTAGCAAGCACTATGACTAGTCAAATTCTGTCAACAGACAAAAGCAGGCAAGTGGTAGACACAGCTGGTTTATCAATCACCTACAGTCAAGGCATAGCCGTATCAAGTTACATAAGAAGTCACAGCCAGTCAATCCTGTTCTTTGTTGGCTGGGAGCTCTGAACTGTTGAAAACAGTCACTTGATTGATTTTAACTGAAAGGAAATCTTGGCACAGAATGTATGTGTGCATAGGAGGGTTTTATTCGAATTTGGTGAATGTTCTCTATAATTTTTTATTAATGGTATATTCAGTAAAAAAAAAAAAGGACATGTAAGACATATTATGATTGTAGATTATCAAGGTAAACTTATTAGAAATGGATTGTATATGCTGCAAAAAAAACAATTGTTAAATAAAGATTTAAATCAATTTTAACAAAAAGTACATGTAAGACATATGATTGTAGATTATCAAGGTAAACGTATTAGAAATGGCTTGTATATGCTGCGAAGAAAACCAATTGTTAAATAAATATTTAAATCAATTTTTAAAAAAGTACATGTAAGACATATGATTGTAGATTATCAAGGTAAACTTTTTAGAAATGGCTTGTATATGCTGCAAAAAACAATTATTAAATAAAGATTTAAATAAATTAACAGCCAATCATTCAAAACAAACCATCGATGATATTCCTACTTTGCACTATTGAAAAGTGCAGCTTTCGTGATGGATATATATCCATGTGCCAAGCAAATCCACTTATTTGTCTCATTCAGTTTTGTGAGAAATTTATTGCAAACATGAACCAATTTCACTTTTATGACAAAAAAATGTTCACTGCAAAATAAGGAAAGATAAACAACGCAAGGGGCCTATAAACTAACACTTTAAAAAAGGATTTTAAGAAAGTTCTTGATTTACTTCAATTTTTATTTCTATTCCATTTTGAAGTTGATGAAATTATTTTTAAGGGATAGAGGAAAAAGCCAACAAGACATTCTTAGATTACGTGATTAAAAGGTGTACGATTGGAATGTCACCGACTGCATGTATAATTACATAGTATGTCATTAGCATTTTCATTTAATCCTAATTATTGTTGGAAATAATGGTATTTTTACTTCTTTTTTAAAGCATCTTTGCTTCTAAAAAAAGTAGGATGGTTTAAATGATTGTAGATTAGCAGAATGGCTTGTATATTGTGCAAAATATTGTTGAAACATCATTAATGATTCTAATTGTTCTAAAGTCATGTTTGTTATGATGGCTTGTTGGCATAAGTCTAAATTTTCACCTGGAAAACAAATTTGTTTTTGAGAAAGAGGACATAGTTTACCTTTAAAATTTGAAACTTTGCATGGTGGTAGTGTAAACTATTGAGGGTTTGAGGTAACACCATGTGGAAGAATCTCTTATGAGAAGATGTGTGGTTCTGAAAAGAACCAGTTTTATAGTGAGCACACCCCACTCCCCCACCAACAGCATCCACAACTCCATGCCTCCGCGATCAGCCTTCAGCGTCCACACTCCACGCCTCAGCGATCAGCCTTCAGCATCCACAACTCCACGCCCCAGTGATCAGCCTTAAGCATCCACAACTCCACGCCCCAGCATTCAGCCTTCAGCATCCACAACTCCATCCTCAGCGATCAGCCTTCAGCATCCACAACTCCACGCCCCAGCGATCAACCTCCAGCATCCACAACCCAAGCCCCAGCGATCAACCTTCAGCATCCACAACTCCACGCCCCAGCGATCAACCTTCAGCATCCACAACTCCACGCCTCAGTGATCAGCCTTCAGCATCCACAACTCCACGCCCAGCAATCAGCCTTCAGCATCCACAACTCCACGCCTCAGCGATCAACCTTCAGTGTCCACAACTCCACGCCTCAGTAATCATCCAGCCCTAAAAATACAGCCTCATCCACCCTGTCTTGGCTTTCTCCTGGAGACGATCAGAGCATGCAGATCGGAACGTCGAGTTTCACAACCAAACGGTTCTTTTAAGAACCACACTTCTTCTCAAAAAAGATTCTTCCATATATGCTGTTACCATCACAAACCCTCACTACTTTAAGTTTACATTTGTACAACTGTTTACCATATGACATTTGGTATCCATACTGCAGCAAGATACTTTTGAAAGAGGCCTAATTTTAACAAAGTTTCTCTCTTCTCCAGACACAATTGTTTCTCATGTGCTGCATAATTTTGAGGGAAAAAAAGAATGATCATTGGTCTTTAATGTGGCTTTAATGTTAAAGTCAAACATGCATCTATAAGCCAGAATCTTCATTAGACCATTCCAGAGATACAATAGCTTTGAATTTTAATCAAGAATGCCCCTTTTGTGCCGTTTTAATGTTAATTAACACTTGAATTTTAGCAAAATAATAAATTGAATGCTAAAGTTCTTAAATGTGTTCATTCTCAAATTGCCTTAAAATGCAAGAGAAAACATCCTAGGTTTCAACATTTCATGGGGACATCCCCCCCCCCCCCCCCCCCCCCCCCCCCCCCCCCCCCCCCCCAGCAGGGTGTGAAAGCTACATGTAGATCTGCCCTTGTGGAACCAGGTATGGGCGTCGCCAGGTTTTTTTTCCAGAGGGGGCAACACACATTTTGCCCCAAAAGTCCTGTACTTTTCCAGCATATTCTCAATTTATCAGTTTTTCGAGGGTGGGCAGGGGGATTTTTGCCCACCCACCGCGACCACCCCCCCCCCCCCCCCCCAACAAATTAAAAGCACCTATTTTTGTTTGTTTGTTTGTTTGTTTGTTTTGCCCTGAGCCCTCGCGATGCCCATGCAACCACCAAACTCCCCACTCGTCTGTTGTAAAAACATTTATTTTAATTAAAGCAAAATTCACTGTTTGTTGTTTTAGGAGGCAAGTTTTGATGACTTTTGTGGAGCACATTTTTCGTACTACTGGACACCCGCGACCAAAGCATGAGCAAATCAGCATAAAAAAGTGCAAAATAGAATGTTTCCCGACCAACCGACCAATCGACCCTATTCTGAAACCGACATGTAATCGGAAGCAGAACCATTTTTTTGTTGGCCTTACTCAGTCTTTCTACAACCTATTTCAGCCAAAAAAAAGTTTCTTTCACATAGTTGAATTGAACATCAAAGGAATTTGGAGTTGGTTTGGGTAAAATCATGGCATTCTAGCCTCATGCAGTGTCATCAGTCCTTCCATGACACCAAACTAAAGCCTTTCATTGTTTCGGCATTTTTCACGAAAGTTTTAAAACTATAAGAACACAATACATGTATTATATTTCGTTCTATACGAGTGAATTTCATTTTCAGCTGTCATTTCAAATATAAGCCTGGGAAGGAGTTTTAGAAAGTGGTGCACTTTTTAATTGTTAAATTTGACTAATATTGTAAGAAAGACACCAGCTTCCTATAGGGTGCGCTGGTCAAAGCAGACAACCATGGGTGCTACCGGTATCTGATAATTGGTGACACTCTTAATCTCGGCACAGTTGCTGACGGAACCTCAATCGTACCGACATGAGGACAATTTGGCCGACAAAAGCATTCATAATTGGGGGAGTGGTGCACCCCCCCAACTCCAAAACTTTCTCCTCTATTGATGCAAGTGAACTTTACCTTTTAATATAAATCCTCCTGATGTAAAATTTGAATTGGAAGATGCATACATGTAATTGAGTGGTTATCCATCTGTACTTGTAAGCAGGTGGTCGTGAGTTCAGGTCCCTCCCAGTCCCAAGTAATATTGAGTAGATGTTTCTTATAAGCTCTCAGAAAGCTCTATGTACATTAAGGACACTCACCCTGCACACATACATTACCCCAAGAATTAAGCTTCAACTTTGCATTTCAGTTTTTCAATATTTCCAATTGGCCGGATACTTATAGATGCCTTTTACTATACCTCATAAATATTCATCAGGCAATCACGGCATTTCATTGGTCCATTCAAGCAACTCGACCGTGTGAAAGTTTTTACTATCACCCCGCATCTTCGCACGAGCGCGTGACGGGCAAAAACCAGGGAGGTACTATCACACACCTGGGTCACAGCAGTTAGATTTGTTCCAGTACTGTGATATCTCTTTTAATACCAACGACGCATGTGCTTTACGTGCGTACCGTGGAGAACACCAGTGGGGACAGTTGCATGTGTCAGTCTATTACGGCGTACATCAATATGGCGACCAGTGGAGCTCGCTTTGCGATTTTAACCGAGGAGGAAGTGGGTGAAATTTTACACAATAAAAATAAATGCAGTGTTTTGCGTGAATGTTAAAGTTATTAAATGATACAAAATTAAGTTTCTATCTGTCTCCTTAAATTAATATAATGTTTCACTTTATCCAAATACTGCACGATCAAAAACATGGTTACATGGACGAATGAAATACCACAGCTGCCTAAAGTTATTAAATGATACAAAATTAAGTTTCTATTATGTCTGTCTCCTTAAATTAAAATAATGTTTCACTTTATCCAAATACTGCACGATCAAAAACATGGTGACATGGACGAATGAAATACCGCAGCTGCCTAAAGTTATTAAATGATACAAAATTAAGTTTCTATTATGTCTGTCTCCTTAAATTAAAATAATGTTTCACTTTATCCAAATACTGCATGGTCAAAAACATGGTGACATGGACGAATGAAATACCGCAGCTGCCTGATGAGATAGTCCCAATCATCCAACACCTCGGGGTCATTAGTATTCACTATTTCCCCACAAACCATGTTGTATTTGTATAATATCACAATACTCTATCAACTAGGACAAGCCTGCAATTTGCTTTCTATTTACACACTTAATCTATGTTATTTTACTGGGGCCCCGTCACTTATCAATGAACTGTTCTCCTTAGCGGTCCTAGAATGAAACCTATAAAAACGATTCAGCACTTTTGTTCACAAAACTCAAAAATAAAGTTTACTGCAATTGAGTGTGAGTGATTTTAGCCACTTTGAGCCAACATAGATTCAGATATGAATCTGGTTAGTACAATGAAATTATAGATGGGAGAAAGAATATTCATAGGCTTTGATGTTGGAGTGTACTCCCCTTTTTTGAAGAATCAACTGGTCCATTTTGCACTATACGTGTGTGCTCAGCTGTGATAAAATTAAACAACGCCCTGTTTTTGCTGGCACTTGAAATCAGTAAACCAGACAGACACAGTAAGCCAAAAGCCACACAGCTATCAGGTGGACATGTAGACTACCGGTAATTTCCTGCTGGAATATTTTCTACTTGTATTACACCATTTTGAACCGCATTTAATGGAAAAAACTACTGAAAGCAACAAATCATGGCAAGTAACACCAAGCAAAACTTTGATGAACTCGCAGAAAATGAGGACTTCTTTGAATGGTTTTGGACTGAAAACCATGGCAAAATGTTAATAGAGGCACTGAACGAGAGCCGCTGTCGACCGCATAACGAATATGTCAGTCAAGGAAAGAGAGCTCATATTTATGGCGTTGTAATTAATGATAAATCTTATGTTACGAAGCGAGGTGACTCAATATGGAAGTATTGCAAGATTGGGCTTACCCGAGTTGACACAACAAGAGGAACTGACAACCGAATGGAGGTTGTGGAGAAAGCGATAAATAAACAATTAGGTACATCGAAGACATCTACCCTATTTGTCCTCCCTCATGATCCAATTGACAGCACATCAGTTTTGCAAGTAGAACTAAAAGTACGGGCTGCATTTGGACACAAGGTACCCAAGGAAGCAGCGAAAGATTTAAACTTTCCTACGCCAACAGAATGGGTTCTCACCACTCAACATTTCATCACGACCTTCATTAAATCAAAGCATGCCGTGTGTGAACGATTTGGATTTGCAAGCACACAAATTTTTGATTACCTTGCATTTGAAAAAGAAAGGTTTCCACTGCCATTTAAAAAGCTCAGGGACCAAGAGCAAGAGGAAATGGCGCGCAACATAAAAATGTTTGATGAAGAATATAAACGAGAAGGGCATCAACTGACAGATAAATGGGTGAGAGACAATGAGACAACACGGACAGTGAGAGAATGGAGAATATCAGATAGGATGGCCGGACTGAGCCTTGTATGTGACAAAGACCAAAAGGAAATCGTGCGCAGCATAAAAAAGTCTGATGAAGAATATAAACGACTAAGGCATCAACTGACAGATAAATGGCTGACAGACAATGACACAGCACGGACAGTGAGAGAATGGAGCTTAAAGATGGCCAAGTAATTTCCTACATATCCAGTGAATCAGCAGAATTACATGGATTTATCAGTGCAATCATGGATAATACAGGAATGTTTAAAAACAAAAATTAACAAAAAAGACAGCTTGGCAATCCACCTCCCATGTCTCACCCATAAAGTTATAAGTTGTAACCGTTAGTGTGGACAGTGTGAGTTATAAAGTTGAAAAAGAAATTTGCTGGAGGACGATCCCACTCTAGTCAGCCTGTTTGTTCCAATTACTGAGGACATTGTGTTTTCAGGTTTTAGTTATCAACTGTTGGTTTTCAGATATCAATTAATTTCACTTTTCAATTCTTATTTCTTAATCAAAACAGAACTTAAAGGGAATATACAACAGTTGCTTTTGTTGTAATTTTAAAAATGGATGGATTTGGGGGTTTCGTAGATGCTGGAAAAACCAAGGAAAACAATCATTTTTTTGAAGTCTGGTTCCCTGACCCCACTTAAGATGAAACAGAGCAATTTATAGACGTCGGGGAATTGTAACTAAGGTCAGGGAACAGTCTAGCGAGCTGGCTTGTACCCGTTCACAGGTGTGTAATCGATTGCAAAGAAAATGTGGACAAACTACCGGGGGTAAATATGATAAATTTGGAGCAGTATTTGTAAAAAAAAAAGTTTTTGTCCAACACTGTTTGACAGACCAGCGTTGGAAATTGATAAAAAAAATACCACTTTTCTTGGAAATGTCAGCACACCAGGTGCCATAATTTCAGAGTTGTAATGACTCGAGTCAATGACTCGACTCGAGTCCGACTCGAGTCACATTTTTGGCAACTCGACTCGACTCGAGTCCCGACGGGTAAATGACTCGACTCGACTCGAGTCACTGCGAGCAAATGACTCGACTCGACTCGAGTCCCTCATCAGAATGACTCGACTCGACTCGAGGAAGGCTAATAAGACTTGAGTCCCAAAATAAAAGCAAAACTTACTTGCGAAAAATATTTGCAATGACTTACGCTGCGCCGTTCGCGTTGCCAGTTTTTGTTCACGTCACGTTAATGTTCGTGAATAATGTACGTTTATATACAGCGGCAGTCTGTTTCCTCCCTCCATAATGAAACAACAAACATACACCGTGTCGCGGACTCCCACCTTGTGGTTCTATAGCATGTAATGCTAAACCCGGAACCAGACTTAAAACGCATTTCTCAATCCGTGGTTTCATCATTGGTTTCGGGCGATTTTGAAGTTCTTGGTTGAATGCTGGCTAAAATCATGTCCCGATTTCACACAAAAAAATGGATATGGACGGGCCCACCTTTAAATAATCAGAAACAGTTTTGTTAATGCAATTAGGTTTTAACGTTGTCAGCGATCAGCGAACAACAAAATCTAGACCCGAAGCCAAACTGGTTATAAGACCGAAGTTTCACATCTTCTTATCTGTGACGTGAGCTAGCAATGGAAACTGTTGGTTGGGTACCATACAGCATACTTTATGTCTTTGGATTTCCGTAATAGACTGGTGCCTTGTATTTTTTCTCTCTTGTGTTTGTTGCTTTTTATTGTAATTTAGTGTTCAAATATTTGTGACTCGAATTGACTCGAGCTAAATACTTGACTCGACTCAACTCGACTCGACCACACTCTGTGACTCGACTCGACTCGACTCGACCTTGTTGACCTAATGACACGACTCGACTCGAGTCACTTCTTTAAAATGACTCGACTCGACTCGAGTCACAAAAATCAGTGACTCGTTACAACTCTGCATAATTTAGCAGGATGCTTTAGACTGTCATTCCCTTACAGTTCAGTAAGGTATTTCATAATAATTTGGTAATTTTGTTTTTTTGATGTTTGCAAATGTTGTATATTCCCTTACAGACACAGCTATTTATATACTGTCTAACTTGTTTTTGAATAATAGAAGTCAGTTTTCGCCACGTTAATCAATTGTATATGTGTTGCTGCAGTGCCATGTGTAATGTACAATGTGCGCTTTATAAATCCATATACATGTATTATTATTATATCCTTATAGTTCTTAGTTTTTTGTTTTTCGTGAATGTTTACATCTCAATGATACAGAGAAAATAGTACAAGAAAAGAATACCTATCTTTCTCAATTGACAGTCAATTTGTAAATTCGTAATTTGTATTAGTTATCAGTTTTTACATTTTCATGAATATATGCTTAACAACAAAAATTGGAAAAAAAAAAGCCACAAAAATTAAAAGATTTAACTTCATTTAACATTCCTTACTTTTTTGGGGGTATGAATAGGTGAGAAAGAGAGACAGAAATTTGAGTGAAGTATTTAGGTTATTTCATGTATCAATTATTAAAGCAGTTAGTCAGTTACACTGGGTCGTATGTATAAAAACTAGCATTTGTTTTTACTACCCATTTTTAAGCATTTACTTGCATTTGTATGAATAAAAATGAAGCAAATGCTTTTACAGGAAAGCATTTGCTGAAAGCTAAAAGTATTTACTTTTTACTTGCTAGCTTTCGCTAGACTAGAAGTGTTTACTTCATTTCGTATGAACAAAAAGGAGTAAATGCTTCAGCTTTCAAGCATTTACTGGTCATTTTTCAAGGCTGGGTTTGGGCAACCTTGAAAATATAAAGCAAATACTTCTGCACAAAAACTGCTGCATTTATTAATATTAATCGCCCCAAAATTGACACAAAAACATTAATAGACTACATATAATACCATACACTGTATTTTGACTAACATTTATGAGCAATTTAAATACTTTTTTATTATACATTTTATTACTAGAATTAGAAACGATAATTTCGCATTTTGTTCACGACATGAGAAGTGTTAGCGTAAAATTCAGTGCTGCCTAGAATGATTAAGGATAAATTTTATCCAACGGCACCCTGGAGACTGAACTAAAATCATTTGTTTAGTTTATTAGGTCACCAAACTTTGCAAACTATTATTTTATAATATTTCAATAAACAAAACTCTTTGTGTATCGAATGTTGGTATGATTTTATACCCACTTTAACAGGTCTGTGATTTTTATGCAATTGTGACGTCTACAGGACACTGTGGACCTTTACAATTTTCATGAATGATGAAAGTATACTTTTTGTATTCCGCAACTGCCGAAAAGTGTCATCATTTTTGCTGGATTTGAGGAAAATGTATGTACATTGTACTACTACATGTACTGCATCCATCACCTTTATCTGGACTATTACACCACGTGTAAACCCTGTGTGTGTGCAGCAGTTCGTACACACAAAAGAAACCCTATTGTTGGCAATCATTCGTCCATGAAAACAATCCAACAGCAAGAAGCATTTGCTACCTGTTGTGTAGTAAATGCTGAACAGTAAAGGCAAACCTTTATTCATACGAAATCAAGCATTCGCTTTTCCTTAATGCTTGTACTCCAAAGTAAATGCTTTTACTTTTTGCTTAAACTTCCTAGCATTTACTAGTTTTTATACATACGACCAATTTAAAGGGACTTTAAAGAGACACTTCCCAAACAAAATTCTCAAGCCACAACACCTTGTGGCTTTTGTGTGGGAAACAAATTCCACACAAAAACACAAAACTGAGATATTTGGTGAGGTATTGTCAAGACTATAATGTTCGGAAACTGTGACAGGACGATTAGCTCATTCCGTTGTTAGCATCATTTATATTGACCAATTGATGTAAAATGAACCAGCTGTTTGATTAATCAATACTGTCAATTAAAATGGAATAATGGAATTTAATTTTGTACAAAGTTTAACATCTTTCTATCCTATAATGTAATCTTCCAACTGTTTAAACAGTCACAGACAGTCAAAACTCCATCCACTTCCCTGCCATGCCTTTTACACAGGCTAGTCACCAACAGTCAGATCATATTTCGAGCAAGTACTGTGACTAGTCAAATTCAGTCAACAGACAAAAGCAGGCAAGTGGTAGACACAGCTGGCTTATCAATCACCTACAGTCAAGGCATAGCCGTGTCAAGTTACATAAGCAGTCACAGCCAGTCAATCCTGTTCTGTGTTGGCTGGGAGCTCTGAACTATTGAAAACAGTCACTTGATTGATTTTAACTGAAGGACATCTTGGCACAGAATGTATGTTTGCATTGGAGGGTTTTTATTCGAATCTGGTGAATGTTCTCTATTATATTTATTAATGGTATATTCAGTAAATAAAAAAAAGGACATGTAAGACATGTGATTGTAGATTATCAAGGTAAACGTATTAGAAATGGCTTGTATATGCTGCAAAAAAAACAATTGTTAAATAAAGATTTAAATCAATTTTTAAAAAAAGTACATGTATTAAAGACATATGATTGTAGATTATCAAGTTAAACTTTTTAGAAATGGCTTGTATATGCTGCAAAAAACAATTGTTAAATAAAGATTTAAATCAATTAACAGCCAATCATTCCAAACAAACCATCGATGATAATTCCCACTTTGCACTATTAAAAAGTGCAGATTTTATGATGATTTGGATATATCCATGTGCCAAGCAAATCCACTTATTTGTCTCATCCAGTTTTGTGAGATATTTATTCCAAACATGAACCAATTTCACTTCTATGACAAAAAAATGTTCACTGCAAAATAAGGAAAGATAAACAATGCAAGGGGCCTATAAACTAACACTTTAAAAAAGGATTTTAAAAAAGTACTTGATTTACTTCAATTTTTATTTCTATTCCATTTTGAAATTGATGAAATTATTTTTAAGGGATAGAGGAAAAAGCCAACAAGAAATTCTTAGATTACGCGATTAAAAGGTGTACAAGTGGAATGTCACCGACTGCATGTATAATTACATAGTATGTCATTAGCATTTTCATTAAATCCTAATTATTGATGGAAATAATGGTATTTTTACTTCTTTTTTAAAGCCTCTTCACTTCTAAATAAAGTAGGATGGTTTAAATGATTGTAGATTAGCGGTATGGCTTGTATATTATGCAAAATATTGTTGAAACATCATTAATGATTCTAATTGTTCTAAAGTCATGTTTGTTATGATGGCTTGCTGGCATAAGTCTAAATTTTCACCTGGAAAACAAATTTGTTTGTGAGAAAGAGGACATAGTTTACCTTTAAAATTTGAAACTTTGCATGGTGGTAGTGTAGACTAGTGAGGGTTTGCGGTAACACCATGTGGAAAAATCTCTTATGAGGAGATGTGTGGCTCTGAAAAGAACCAGTTTTATGGTGAGCACACCCCACTCCCCCACCAACAGCATCCACAACTCCACGCCTCAGCGATCAGCCTTCAGCATCCACAACTCCACGCCTCAGCGATCAGCCTTCAGCATCCACAACTCCACGCCCCAGCGATCAACCTTCAGCATCCACAACTCCACGCCCCAGCGATCAACCTTCAGCATCCACAACTCCACGCCCCAGCGATCAACCTTCAGCAGCCACAACTCCACGCCTCAGCAATCAGCCTTCAGCATCCACAACTCCACGCCACAGCGATCAGCCTTCAGCATCCACGCCACAGCGATCACCCTTCAGCATCCACAACTCCACGCCTCAGTAATCATCCAGCCCTAAAAATACAGCCTCATTCACCCTGTCTTGGCTTTCTCCTGAAGACGATCAGAGCATACAGATCAGAACGTCGAGTTTCACAACCAAACGGTTCTTTTCTGAACCACAGATCTTCTCAAAAGAGATTCTTCCACATGCTGTTACCATCACAAACCCTCACTACTTTAAGTTTACATTTGCACACCTGTTTACCACATGACATTTGGTATCCATACTGCAGCAAGACACTATTGAAAGAGGCCTAATTTTAACAAAGATTTTCTCTTCTCCAGACACAATTATTTCTCATGTGCTGCATAATTTTGAGAGAAAAAAAGAAAGATCATTTGTCTTTAATGTGGCTTTTCCAAGTCAAACATGCTTCTATAAGCCAGAATCTTCATTAGACCATTCCAGAGATACAATAGCTTTTATTTTTAGTCAAGAATGCCCCATTTGTGCTGTTTTAATGTAAATTCACACTTGAATTTTAGTTTTCTGTTCAGCAATAAATCATACATGTATCAGCAAAATAATAAATTGAATAGTAAAGTTCTTAAATGTATTCATTCTCAAATTGCCTTAAAATGCAGGAGAAAACATCCTAGGTTTCAACAATTCATGGGACATGCCCCCCCCCCCCCCCAGCAGGGTGTGAAAGCTTGATCTGCCCAGGTATGGGCGTCTCCAGGTTTTTTTTCCGGAGGGGGCAACACACATTTTGCCCCAAAAGTCCTGTACTTTTCCACCATATTCTCAATTAATCAGTTTTTCGAGGGTGGGCTGGGGGACATTTGCCCACCCACAGACCCCCCTCCCCCCATCAAATTGAAAGCACCTATTTTTCTTTTTCTTGCCCTGAGCCCTCACGACGCCCATGCAACCACCAAACTCCCCACTCGTCTGTTGTAAAAACATTTATTTTAATTAAAGCAAAATTTACTGTTTGTTGTTTTAGGAGGCAAGTTTTGATAACTTTTGTGGAGCAAATGTTTCGTACTACTGGACACCCGCAACCAAAGCATGAGCAAATCAGCATAAAAAAGTGCAAAATAGAATGTTTCCCGACCAACCGACCAATTGACCCTATTCTGAAACCGACATGTAATCGGAAGCAGAACCATTTTTTTGTTGGCCTTACTCAGTCTTTCTACAACCTATTTCAGACAAAAAAAGTTTCTTTCACATAGTTGAATTGAACATCAAAGGAATTTGGAGTTGGTTTGGGTAAAATCATGGCATTCTAGCCTCATGCAGTGTCATCAGTCCTTCCATGACACCAAACTAAAGCCTTTCATTGTTTCGGCATTTTTCACGAAAGTTTTAAAACTAAAAGAACACAATACATGTATTATATTTCGTTCTATACGAGTGAATTTCATTTTCAGCTGTCATTTCAAATATAAGCCTGGGAAGGAGTTTTAGAAAGTGGTGCACTTTTTAATTGTTAAATTTGACAAATATTGTAAGAAAGACACCAGCTTGAGACACCAGGGAGTGGTGCACCCCCCAACCCCAAAACTTTCTCCTCTATTGATGCAAGTGAACTTTGCCTTTTAATATAAATCCTCCCGATGTAAAATTTGAATTGGAAGATGCATACATGTAATTGAGTGGTTATCCATCTGTACTTGTAAGCAGGTGGTCGTGAGTTCAGGTCCCTCCCAGTCCCAAGTAATATTGAGTAGATGTTTCTAATAAGCTCTCAGAAAGCTCTATGTACATTAAGGACACTCACCCTGCACACATACATTACCCCAAGAATTAAGCTTCAACTTTGCATTTCAGTTTTTCAATATTTCCAATTGGCCGGATACTTATAGATGCCTTTTACTATACCTCATAAATATTCATCAGGCAATGATGGCATTTCATTGGTCCATTCAAGCAACTTGACCGTGTGAAACTTTTTACTATCACCCCGCATCTTCGCACGCGCGCGTGACGCGCAAAAACCAGGGAGGTACTATCACACACCTGGGTCGCAGCAGTTAGATTTGTTCCAGTACTGTGATATCTCTTTTAATACCAACGACGCATGTGCTTTACGTGCGTACCGTGGAGAACACCAGTGAGGACAGTTGCATGTGCCAGTCTATTACGGCATACATCAAGATGGCGACCGGTGGTGCTCGCTTTGCGATTTTAACCGAGGAGGAAGTGGGTGAAATTTTACACAATAAAAATAAATGCAGTGTTTTGCATGAATGTTAAAGTTATTAAATGATACAAAATTAAGTTTCTATTATGTCTGTCTCCTTAAATTAAAATAATGTTTCACTTTATCCAAATGCTGCACGATCAAAATCATGGTGACATGGACGAATGAAATACCGCAGCTGCCTAAAGTTATTAAATGATACAAAATTAAGTTTCTATTATGTCTGTCTCCTTAAATTAAAATAATGTTTTACTTTATCCAAATACTGCACGATCAAAAACATGGTGACATGGACGAATGAAATACCGCAGCTGCCTGATGAGATAGTCCCATTCATCCAACACCTCGGGGTCATTAGTATTCACTATTTCCCCACAAACCATGTTATATTTGTATAATATCACATTACTCTATCAACTAGGACTAGCCTGCAATTTGCTTTCTATTTACACACTTAATCTATGTTATTTTACTAGGGCCCCGTCACTTATCAATGAACTGTTCTCCTTAGCGGTCCTAGAATGAAACCTACAAAAACGATTCAGCACTTTTGTTCACAAAACTCAAAAATAAAGTTCACTACAATTTAGTGTGAGTGATTTTAGCCACTTTGAGCCAACATAGATTCAGATATGAATCCGGTTAGTACAATGAAATTATAGATGGGAGAAAGAATATTCATAGGCTTTGATGTTGGAGTGTACTCCCCTTTTTTTAAGAATCAACTGGTCCATTTTGCACTGTCAAGTACATATACGTGTGTGCTCAGCTCTGATGAAATTAAACAACGCCCTATTTTTGCTGGCACTTGAAATCAGTAAACCAGACAGACACAGTGAGCCAACAGCCACACAGCCATTAGACGGACTTGTAGAGAAATTTCCTGCTGGAATATTTTCTAATACATGCACCGGTACTTTGAGCATTACACCATTTTAAACAGCATTTTCAAGATAGTAAAAGCAACAAATTATGGCAAGTAACGATGGAAAGAGAGCTCACATCTATGGTGTTGTACTCCATGACAAATCTTACGTTGTTAAGCAAGATGGCACTGAATGGAAGTTTTGCAAGATTGGGCTTACCCAAGTGGACATAGCGAAAGGAATCGGCAACCGAATGGAGGTTGTGGAGAGAGAAGTACGTAAGAAATTAGATACATCAAAGGTATCTATCCTATTCGTTGTGCCGATTCATGAGCCAAATGACCTCGCACCACGGCAAGTGGAAAAAAAAGTACGGGCTGCATTTGGATACAAAGTACACAAGGATAAAGTGAAAGACTTTCCTGTGCGAACTGAATGGGTCATTACCACTCAACGTTTCATCTACGACTGCAAACATGCAATCTCGGCCATGAACAAAAAACCTGGATCTGCAAACACTAAAGTGTTTGAAACCTGTAACTTTAACCAGGAAATGAATCCACTGCCAGATGAACTGAAACACTTCTGCCTCCCAGGCACTGGTGGTGCAGCCACAAAGGCAACACAAGAACTCGAGGTTGACTTCTGCAAGTTGCAGCTGGATGACAAATAAGAGGCAAGAAGCCAGGCAAGAGGTGTAAGCACTAAAGATGGAGGGAAGATGAGACTGTTACTGAACTACATTTAGTATGAAACCTTGCATGGGGCAGAAGCAAGCTGTTCATGTTGTCAATTGTTACTGTAGATAAAGAGTCTAGGAGCTAATCCCATTCAATTCATGTAGCGTAGTAAAATATCTCAGTGAAAACAAAAAAGGTAAACTGACTGGGTGAATGCACAATAATTGTAAAAATTGAAAAAAAGAAATTAGTGTATGTATTCATAACACCGAACTTCCGGTTTAATGACGTCACAGTATTTGGAAGCAAATGGTGAACATTGTAATGGTATCATTATTTAGGCTAAGATATAGACATGGATCAAATGATAGAGTTAAATATTAAATATGATCCATGGCACATTCTCATAGAAATAACTTTCTGTCTGATGACGTCATGAATTTGAAACCTTGCCAACAAAAAAAATGATAATAACTAGAGATTCGTGTTTGTTGTTACAAACAACTATTTTATGAAACACTGTCCAGTTAAGTTATGAATATTTTTATGTAAGAACAAAGGATCACGAAATTAAATCCTTTTCAGGACAATCAATTATTTTGCTTTAAAAATGCATCTTTAACGGCGTGATAAATTTCAGTAAACATTCTATATACACATACAAGTTATTTCTGGCTTGATAACGTAATTAGTCAAAAACGGGAAGTGAATACTGATTTAGTTTGGGGTGGATGTTCATTGTAAAGTTAGATAACGTATGAAAATTTGGAACATATTAGTGTATGTATTCATAACACCGAACTTCCGGTTTGATGACGTCACAGTATTTGAAAGCAAATGGTGAACATTGTAATGGTATCGTTATTTAGGCTAAGATATAGGCCTACAACATGGATCAAATGATAGAATTAAAGATTAAATATGATCCTTGGCACATTCTCATAGAAATAACTTCCGGTCTGATGACGTCATGAATTTGTAACCTTGCCAAGTTATCTGTGGTTAATCAAAGAATATCAAGGGGCGATTTGGTAAAATGTAAACATATGGTTTTAAAATTAAAGAAAAGAAACACTATTGTATGTACCGAGTCTCACTCTTAAATAGTTATCAACTGTCAGTTTTCAGATTTTAATCTGATTTCACTTTTCAATTCTTACTTCTTACTCAAAACAGAGCTTAAGACACAGCTATTTACACAAGCATACTGTGTCTAACTTGGGTTTTTTTGGAATGGATTTCAGTTTTCGCAATGTTAATCATTGTACGTATTGCTGCAGCGCCATGAGTAGAATGTGCGCTTTATATGTCTATATATTATTACAATAATCTTAGTTCTTAGGTTTTTATTTCATGAATGTTAACATAACAATGATAAAGAGAAAATAGTACAAGAAAAAAAAATACATATCTTACTCAATTGACAGTCAATTTGTAAATTCGTAATATGTATCAGGTTTTACTTTTCATGAATATATGCCGGACAAAAAAAATCAAAATTTTTAAAAAAAAAATCAAAAAAAAAAAAAAAAAAAATTTTATGATCGGAAAAAGAGCGAAAACCCCTAACACTGTAAAAGCATGCAGCAGAAAGTGGGCCTGGATTTTATTTTTAAAAAAAATTATTTCATTTACAAGTAAAACAAATGCAACACGGTAGTCAGCATAAGATGTCTTTCAAAAAGCATTCATTACGCCAAGTTTACCTTTTTTATGAAATCTTTGCCATTATAGTCAAACCCTGATAACAACAGTCTCATCCACCCTGTCTGGTGGCTTTCTCCTGGAGACGATCAGAGCATGCAGATCGGAACGTCGAGTTTCACAACCAAACGGTTCTTTTCAGAACCACACATCTTCTCAAAAGAGATTCTTCCATATATGCTGTTACCATCACAAACCCTCACTACTTTAAATTTACGTTTGTACAACTGTTTACCATATGACATTTGGTATCCATACTGCAGCAAGATACTATTGAAAGAGGCCTAATTTTAACAAAGATTCTCTTTTCTCCAGACACAATTATTTCTCATGTGCTGCATAATTTTGAGAAAAAAAAAAGAATGATCATTGGTCTTTAATGTGGCTTTTCCAAGTCAAACATGCATCTATAAGCCAGAATCTTCATTAGACCATTCCAGAGATACAATAGCTTTTATTTTTAATCAAGAATGCCCCATTTGTGCTGTTTTAATGTTAATTAACACTTGAATTTTAGTTGTCTGTTCAGCAATAAATCATGTATCAGCAAAATAATAAATTGAATGCTAAAGTTCTTAAATGTGTTCATCCTCAAATTGCCTTAAAATGCAGGAGAAAACATCCGTAGGTTTCAACAATTCATGGGGACATGCCCCCCCTCCCCAATTCCCCCCCCCCCCCCCCCAGCAGGGTGTGAAAACTAGATCTGCCCTTGTGGAACCAGGTATGGGCGTCGCCAGGATTTTTTCCAGAGGGCGGCAACACACATTTTGCCCCAAAAGTCCTGTACTTTTCCAGCATGTTCTCAATTTATCAGTTTTTCGAGGGTGGGCAGGGGGACATTTCTAGCCTCATGCAGTGTCATCATTCCTTCCAAGACATCAAAACTAAAGCCTTTCATTGTTTCGGCATTTTTCACGAAAGTTTTAAAATTATAAGAACACAATACATGTATTATATTTCGTTCTATACGAGTGAATTTTATTCTCAGTTGTCATTTCAAATATAAGCCTGGGAAGGAGTTTTAGAAAGTTTAAAGAAAAAAATATGCTTGGGGCGGGAAAGTTGGCTAGGGGCCAGTTGGCCACAGGGCGAGTTGACAAGGAAGCGAGTTGGTCGTTCGGCGAGTTGGTCATGGAGCAAGTTGGAAACCACAAACAGGGAAATGAGCAACAAAACTTTCATGCCTGATAATAACAAAACCACTTTGACATCAGCCAAGCAAACTGTAATCCTTACTAGCAGTCCTTCTGTTTTGAGGTGAGCGATCGCACCCCACGCCATCACACGCCTTAAAGCTTCCCGAGAAGTGTGAATAATTGCACGCCTGAACTTCCCTGGACCGCAGAATCACACACCTAGAAAAACCAGAAGCTAGAAAAATCCAGGTGTACCTTTTTCCACAGGCCTGTGATTTTCAAATCAAAAGGACTGCTCCTACTGATATTAGTTTATCCATTTGTGCTCACTCTACCATCGACATAATATGTTTTAAACAGGTCCCAACGGCAAATGAGTGTGGAGAAACTCCATGCATCCTCTCAACAAAACTGGGACGAAATACTCGGGAAACTTTGGACAAGGAAGAACAGAAACAAGTTAACTGCGGCACTGAAAGAAAGCAGGCAACACCCCATTCAAACAATTCCTGTTGCCGAAATAGATAGAGGCCATCTTTATACAACGTTGTTCTCAACTTTCCCTTTGCCTTTGCGGGAGATGGCAGAGACTGGAAATTTGGCCACATTGGATGGATTCAGGTTGGCATGGCAACAGGAACAGGCAACAAAAATGGAGGACATCTGAGATGAAATCAATTGCAAATATGACAGCGAAAAGGCTGCCGATACGATGTGTTATTTGTGTTGCCTACTTCTCCGATGGTCACTGCGCAAATTTGCAGGCAGAAAAACGTATACGAGCCTCGATTGGACACAAGTACATGTATGCCATGGAAAACAGTCATTGTCCTGCACAAAAAAGCTCCCATGGTGGTCACAAATCTACAGTTCATGCACAGAGCCCAGTACTTGTACCAAATGCAATTTCCCAGAAGTTCACTGGAAAGTTCCTATGTGAGTCAGCAGTTATTTATATCACTGTCCAGTTTTTGTTTTAAAATCTCCTTGACGGCAAAAGGAAGTGCATGTATACACAATAAAAGGAAGTGCAAAAAGGTGTACGTGAGTTCATAAGCGTATACGGTGTCCAGCAAAGCAGACGACAGAGAATCAAACGCAAAGTGAGTACAAAATACAAATACTTAGATTTTCACTTCAGAACTAAAAGAGAATAGAAAGATTTGCCAGTAACCGTGGTGACCAGCAACCTTCATTTTGGAGCTACATGCAAGGCCCAGCAGATTCACCTAATTTGTGACAGTGTGTCTGACGGTCAAGAATATTTCAGAAAGTCAGTTGGACAGCTTTTGAATGGATGACCAGAACAGTATCCTGTTACATGTAACTTCCAATTAAAAAGACGCTGCAACAACAAACACTGTTTTCAAGTTAAGAACTTCAAAGTGTGAGCAATGTGTAATTCTTGACAAGTTATGCAATGATGGAGAATTTCTCAACAATTTGTCTAGCTTTGTTTTCTTCAGACGACAACCTTCGATCATGAATGCTACAGTTGAAGTTGTTTTGACAAATCTCTCAATTGGTGAGAAGATCACCTTTGGCATCATCGCAGCACTGGGCATTGTGGGTAACAGCCTGGTGGTGTACGTGCTGACGCACATGGTCAAGTCTCGCAAGGGTAACGTTAACATTCTGATCATCAACCAATCTTTGGTGGACCTGGCTACCTCCGTACTCTTGATTCTCTGCTTCCTGACCCCCGAGCCTCCGTTACCGTCCTCCCCTACCGCCGCCCGATTCCTCTGCTCCGTCTGGAACTCTAAGTACCTCTTCTGGGCAACCATCATCTCTTCCACCTTCAACCTCGTCTGTTTGACTCTAGAGCGCTACTTCGCCATCGTCTACCCCTTCAAGTATCGGAGCTGCACCCTGTTCACCTGGCCCAAGTCTCTCGTTCTTGCCATAGTCCCGGTACTGGTTGGTTACTCCTACCAAGCTTACTTCCCCGCTATGCACGTCGTGGAGGACGGCAAATGTGTCGTGAATGAGTTTTCCAGCCGAGCAGCTCAAATCGTCTACGCTGTAATCATCCTCCTTGTAACCTACCTCTTGCCACTCGGCGTCATGACGTTTGCTTACATCAGGATCTACAAAGCCCTGAGGACCGAGTCGATCGGCAACATCACCGGCGAGAGTTGCCAGTCAATGAACGCCATGGGCAACCAGCGTCACAACCCCAACGACATCAACGAGAAGGCTCTACGCAACATTGTCAAGACCCTGATCCTTGTCTACGTGGTCTTTGGTCTCTGCTGGGCTCCCAACGAAGTCTTCTACTTTTATTTCAACGTGAGCGGCAATCAGCACATCAACGAAACCGTCTACAACATCACCATCTGTCTGGCCTTCTTCAACATGTGCGCTAATCCCTTTATCTACGCGTTCAAGTACCGACGGTTTAGGGAGGGGCTTCAGCGCGCCATGCCGCGTCTTGGACGACTGCTTTGTGTAACTGACACAAGCTTACTCCAAGAAGAAAATTCTCCTCAGTTATCAACATCCGTTGTGTAAGATAGTCTGATGGATTCAAAACTAAGGACAGTGTCAGGATACTATGTTGTGACCTGTTATTGCAAGACCAGTTTTAAGTCTGACTCATTAAGAAATGAGATATTTGTACTGTCATTGACTTCTGATGACGAACAGAGCACACTTTTTGAAAACTGGCTGTTCTCAGAATTAACCACACAACTCACAAAGAGATATCATTCACAAGGCGTTACCGCAAACCTCTCATTCATTGTTCAGAGATATTTGTAGTAGTTGTAGTAGAATTCTGAAAAACAAGAGCATTCCAATGGTACATGGATAACATATAAATGTACTGGGTTCAGTAAAACTAATTTTTTTTAAAGAAAATTCATGAAGTTGTTTGCAGTGTATATTCAGTAAACTCATAAGATGAGAAGAAAATAGTGTATATGAACACTAAACTCCTACGATGAGACGAAAATAGGCTTTAAAGATATTCGAAAACAAAAAAAACACCCGTGACCCATTTGAATTTTGGCTTTGCCCAATTGTACAGCAAAATTAACCTCAAGCTCAAAAGGTGGTGATAGGTCTACAAACCTTCTTTGCAAATCTTGTTTGTCCACTAACATGAGATACAAATGGACGCGGAATGCGCAAAATCTGAGACAAACGAAACTTAACGTACAAAATTTTTTACAGGGTTGTCTAAGGGGCGTGGCTATTAACTCGCAAACGGCGATAGGTCAATTCTCAGCACGGATGCACATGGACCACGTTGCGCGAATAATACATTACATGTACTTCCACACACTCAAAACAGAAGAGAGATGGTCGTTAGAAGTCAAGGATCATTTGAATGTCAGCCGCAAACCATGGGCGTCGCCAGGATGGACCCCAGCAAAGCCAAAAAAGAAAAAAAAGAAGACGAGACGCAAGTCATTTTGCTGTTAATTTAATTTACATTTGACAACATGGGCATCCGCATGGGTGTCAATAGGGGTGGGGTGGGCAAATGTCCCCCGCCCACCCTCGAAAAAATGTTATATTGAGAATATGCTAGAGAAATTTTGGAAATAATGTGCTTTGCCCCCCTCTACAAAAAATCCTGGCGACACCCATGCCGCACACATATGTTCCCTAGATTATAAATTCGCCTGGCCAAATATAATTTTGTGCCCAGATTTGACAAGCAGGGTGTAGAGAGAGTCCAGGCCGTTTTTAAGGACACAGGAACAACAGTAAACCAAGAGGTTAACCTTGTCGTGTTACTTCATTAAACTGATTAATAAAATAGAAATAATTTGTTTGTGTTCATGGATTGAAGGTCAGTTTGTGAGATCGTTAAAACAGACTATTTTTGCATGGATCTCTGCATACCTTTATATGCAGTGTTTCTAATTGGGAAACCATTTACACGTATTTAAGTATTAGACACAGGCTGATTGGTTATGACACGTGGTTTGTGTAAGAAGGTGTATCCTGATAAAACAAATTCTCTGTACATCTGTAAATTGCAAAAACACACAAGTACGGTAGGCTATGTTAATCATTTACATATGTACATGTACATGCATGCATAAAACATTTGCATAGTAAAAGTGAAACAGACTGCTCACTTCATCATGTGTACAATGTATACACACACGTACATACACAAAATGCGTACGTGACCAAATACACGTACTTGGACTTTGGACTCCCATGCATACCAATTTTGATTTTCTCATCATAATGAGTGTCTCATTTTGTTAATGATATGTGACAGACCACATGTACACAGTCTATTGCTGGTAAAATACTTGCAGCAAATATGCAGGTACTGGTAAAGTCAAGTCTGCAAAGAACAAGTCCCCTGAACAAAAAAACACCTGTTACCATTTGCATAAATTTGGCTTTGCCCAATTGTATGTCAGCAAAATTAACGTCAAGCTCAAAAGGTGGTGATAGGTCACATAATTATTATATATCAGCATTTTTTAACAAAATGAATATCTACAAATCTTCTTTGCTGGGACGCGGAATGCGCAAAATCTGAGACAAACGAAACTTAACGTACAAAATTTTTTACAGGGTTGTCTAAGGGGCGTGGCTATTAACTCGCAAAGAACAAGTCCCCTGAATTATGATAATCATTTGGTGTCAAATTGTCAACACATTCATTATAATGTATGTCTCATATTGTTTATGATATTTCACGAAGTGACAAAAAGCTCAATACCCTGCACAAAGGTCATCCCGAGATAATCACATTTGGAGTTAATCCTTTTTTCAAAACACATTTTCGACTAGTTTGTAGTTACAGATTTGGGAAATTTTGGCATTGTCAAGTAACGTATGCTTTGTTCTTTGCTAATTCAAAGTTGTTTATTAGAAGTCTCTCTTAATAAAACAGTAATTCATTGATAAAAGATATTTTGCACTTCGTGAACAGCAATACGCACAGGCCTTTATTATTTTTCCTACTTTGTACACACTCTTTGTCACTTCGTGAAAACCAAAAAACGTTGTGAGGAATTGTTACATTTACGCGTCATACGTCAGCGCAGCGCACGCTCGTCTCTTCTTTATCAACATCGTTCCGGGCGCGCGCCCGCTCCGATCCTAACGCGTGTAGAGAAATGCATAATCCCTCTGGCCCTGCTAACGAGGTGACATTTTGTCACTTCGTGAAAACAGAAAAACACTGAGTTCAGGCTTTTTGTCAAATGTATGTTTACGATATTTACAAAGTAAACAATATTTGGTTTCGAAACTTGGTCAAATTGTTCTTTTTGTTAAAAGCAATAAAATGGCCAGCAAAACTTGACATTCAAAAATATATCGATTTTCCAAGTTTTTGTCATTTCGTGAAAACACCGACGATATGTGACAGATCACACACATCCTCCTGCTGGTAAAATAATTTATGCACATAATATACAGCTAACATGGAGTCTGCAATAAATGTAGTCCTAATTATGATAACCACTTCACCAGCAGATGGCTCCCATGTGTTTGAAGCAGCTACACTTCACATGCATGGGGATACATTGCCTTGTTTAAAGGGCTTGTTACGAAAATGTTACATGAGTAACCGATTTTGTGTGTCTTATTTATCATACATAACACATTTTTCTGGATGTCATCTTTGGTGCTTAGTTAGGTCTAGGTCTACTCTATCTACCATGGGGATAACAGTTATTAAACCTTTTCAGTAAGGTAATTACTGCCCAAGGAAACTCAAAAGTACACCAAAAATGTAACGTGAGTAACCGTGGAATTGCCCATCAGGAAACTAACTGTAGTAGTAGGTCTGATTTCCACAAAGGAAATCGGGTTCCCCAGCTGTCAAGGACGATACTACCATGTGTGACGAAAATAAAAGACACTTGATCAGACCATGTTTTGTGCACATTTTCACACAGTAAGATTTACCTTGATAAAGCGAACTTATATGGTAACAAATACCCTGTGAAATAATTCCACCTGAAATAGTCTTGTCAGAAAACAAACATTGAAGGTGGTTTCAAAACCGGAATGTACCATTTTGAGCTTTAAAACATGTTTCTCAAGTAATTATAGTCAGACAGTTATTTAAAGTAGTGATAGTCGGAAAGATTGTTAAAAAGTAGATTGTGAACGTCCACACTACTATACCATTAAATATTATGGTTACGTAATAATCACGTGAATGAATTTCGGAATACAATATTGTAGTCCTCAAAAGGTGAGCAATTGGATTTGAGCACATTCCATTTACACATATATGTTTCAGTTCAAAAGTTGCACATGCGCTACTATCATCATGTGTGTACAACTAGCATGGAACCAGGTATCACAGTCAAGTGTCATTCCATGCAGCACCAGTATTGTGTTGACACTTTGGCTATACAAAAATTCTGATTGTTTTATTCACTGCTTGAAATACAAGGCCAGGCAAAGATTTGCTGTCATGTACACGTGCAAACAGGTTTTTCAAAAAAAAATCATCCCTAAGGCAAAAAAAAAAAAGTCTCCGGTTTCTGGTATGCGCGCGCCTCGCCGTAGCCATGCGCGTCGGCAAAATGAAAAAGTTTTGTTTTCAATGAAAGATGATGTCTCAAAACCGCCAAACTCACTGGTTTGACTGGAATCCTGCTGCTGCACAATTTTAACGTGTTTTTAGATTGGGTTATGGTCGAGAATAAGCTTGATGTGGCCTCTCTGGACTCCCATTTATTTGCACTAAGTTTAGTCGGGCACCATTTGCAGTCATCAGTCGACATTTGAAGCAAAAAAATCAGGTAAAAAAAAAAAAAAGCCGCGTCGCCGCACCACTTTTTGGGCAAGCTCCATACCAGAAACTGGAGACTTTTTTTTTTGCCTAAATGTAAGACAATACGTGGATTTTCTATTAAGCCCCAGTCACACATTCATGGTTGGAGCTACGAATATCCACGGTTTACCAAGAATCAATCGATCACGATGAACCGTCGAGGTTCGTTGAGAAATCAACTTGCACTATGGTTTCAGGACGGATATCCACGACAGTCCTACGGTTTCTCTACGAGTACAGCACGGTTTGTCAAGAATATAGACAGATTGGTGAAGAATATCGACGGTATTACTAAAAATAATGACTTTACGCCACGGTTGTCTACGATTGGGTCACGGATGACCAAGGTTCTCCTACGAATAAAGCGTGGATATTGGTAGTACAACCTTAGCAGAACCCGAACACATCCGGGCATATCCGTAGGACATTCGTAGCGAATTCGTAGAGATTTCTACCACGAATGAGCTACGAATCTCCAAGAATATGCACGACTAATAAAGCCACAAATAACACTACGAATAAGTACGGTTGTCCTACGAATGTCCCACGGTTGCACTACGGATTAATTTTCATGACTGTTCACCACGGAAGTTATGAACAGTTTCAAACTTCGTCGCCCCTCCATGAATACCCAAGGAAGATAACGGATAACCACCTATGGTTTATTACGAAATTCAAACCGTGGAGATCCAAACCGTGAATGTGTGACTTGGGCTTAAGCCACACCTTGGAAAGATGGCTATCAAACGTTAAGAAATTGAAACTAAATTTTGGTGATCCCCTGACGAAAGTCCACCTATTACCCCCTTGGCTTTTTGCAAGAGGAACCATCCAAAATCCTCTAAAATCCATCCTTGTTAAGGACATTATTTACAAATTCTTTGAAACCCCCACCCCTGAAAAGTACTGCACTGACTTGACCCTACTCTGCATAATCCTGCACAATCCTTCAAATCCATCTGGTGGAATTTCGATGAAGGATAAAGGAGGTATGGGGTCAAGGTAATTTGGGTATCTTATTCAGGGCAATGGGGGGAGTGTGGCCTACTGGTTAGGGTTTGTGGCTCATGATCAGAGGGTCAGGGGTTTGAATCCAGCTGCTTGCCATATGTTGTGTCCTTGGGCAAGCCACTTCACCCCCACTTGCCCCTCTCCACCAAGGAGTACAAATGGGTACCGGCATTAGCTGGGGAGTAACCTGCGATGGACTAGCATCCCATCCAGGGGGAATAGAAATATTCTCAGACCAGACATAAAAGCCAGCCTGATGGGCCACATTGGCTTTACTTTACTGACAATATTTTCAGGGCAATTCCCTCTTTAAGGATGTTACATTCAGAGCCTACTGAGTACTGACCAATGCGAAACAACAAAATAAAATATATGCAGTGAAAGAGGTCTAGCTTAGACCTTAATGTATAACATGGCGTGGTTTATGTAGTGTATAGCTGAATTAATTAAGGAGACACAAGCACTGTAAATGACCGTTACGGACATTACACATTCTGACATTTGGTGTGACTTTCTGTACACATTGATAAACCTCTGTAAAAAATTTTGCAAGAATTTATGAAATTACTCTTCTTTGTTTTTTTGCCTCACTCTATAAAAACATCAATGACATAATTTACAAAAAGCTACTTTGATGTTATGGAAACATTATGGACGCTACGTTCGATTGCATTACGGACGTTATGAGGCCAAAATCAACTTCACAAATGTGATAAAAAAAACAACTGAATCGTGGTTTTCTAAGTTGTGTGTGTCATTATTATAAAACATGAACCTTTCTCTCTGCCTTAAAAACAAACACTCGCAATAACAAAGTTTGCATTTTGCATGTGAAAAAATGCCAAAATGACCACCTAAAATCCATAATATTAGCCACAGAACCAGGCTTTGTGACAAAAAAATGTATACCGGCACACCACTCAACTGAAAGGTTTTGTTGTCTCATGTTATATGGTACCACATTTGAGGTTGTGCTGATTGTAATTATTAAGATTTCAATTAATTGTCCACTTTTCAGCGACTTTTCAGGATGCTGTTAAAGGGAATGTACAACATTTGCTTTTGCTGCAATTTTCAGAAATAAATGGATTTGGAGAATTAGTATGTTATAGAAAATATTGTTACACTGACTTGTTTCACGTTTTGGGTTCGTAGATGCTGGAAAAACCAAGAAAACCAATCATATTATTGTAGTCTGGTTCCCTGACCCCACTTAAGATAAAACGGACAAATGTATAGACTTTGGGGAATTGTAAGATCAGAGAATCAGTCTAGCAGGGTTTTAGTCTTCACATGTGTGTAATCAATTGCAAAGAAAATGCAGACGAACTAAATATAAAAAAGTAGGAGCACTTTTTGAAAAAGGCCAGTTTTCTCCAACGCTGGTCGGCCGACCAGCGTTGGAAAAATACAGTTTTTCTTGAAAACGTCAGCACACCAGGAGCCACAACTTTACAGGATGCTTTAGATTGTCATTCCCTAACAATCCAGTAAGATATTTCGTGATTATTTGATCGTTTCGTTTTTTGATGTTTGCAAATGTTGTATCTTCCCTTTAAGCAATATTCTGATCTGGAAAGGCCCAAAAATGCACAAAGCCAGCTGTGTTTCAACTTAAATTGAAAGAAAGATGAAATTCAGTCCCATATATAAAAATCACGTGACCCTAAGCAGGAAATCACAACCAGTCAAATGTGACCCTGGCAGCACTCATACCGACTTGCTGGTTTTCTAATCATGTATCGAGTCGAAAACACAAGCTGGAACATCGATGGTCTGAATCACATGGCACGCAATGATTCATCTTCAGAAATACCAGCAAGGAAAAATCGCTTCCTCTACAGCTGCGAAACCAAATATTGGTAAACTCTTTTCTTTGTCTGTGTATATGGGTATGTTCGTACATTCTTGTTCTGTAATGGACCGATCCAGTAAGCCCCGCCCACTGCACACGTGGGCAAATTAACACGTGCTCCTCTCCAATGCCAAGCTGCATTTTCCTGCCGCGCGCATGGTACGTGCGTGCACGCATGTCGGACTTTAGTGCACGAACGTCGGACATAGATCATGGCTGTGATTGGTCAGAACACCATGGGGCGGTGCTTACTGGATCGGTCCATTGTGGGGACTTCGCATGTGTTGTCCCATGGTATTATGGGGACCAAAGACGCTGTGGGGAAAGAAGAAAGTCCACATAACTCGGTCCTAAGTACCCTAACAATAAAAAAACGTCCCCATAACGCGGTAACGGCTCGCCCTATAATGCACACATATATATGCGTAATCAGTGTACCATGATTTAGGCTTAACCCAATACAAAAACTACATACAGTAAATTCCCGTTAAGTCTAGTCTCAAGGAATGGATAAAAAAACTTGAGGTGTCCAGATTTCTGGAGTTCAAGTTAAGCAAAGTTCCCGACACACTATCTGGCACACTTTCCTTTTGGTTTTCATTCTACAGGTGTATTGTTTTAGTCTCAAAGCATCGTTTTACTCAGATTTCATATTGTTCTTAGCTAAAACATGACAATAAACCACTCAAATTATGTAACTGTGTGTAACAAATCTTTATTTCGTGTCGTTTATTTCGCACCACGCTCGGGGTTTTCTGATATGTGGCGCGGTCACATAGCTGGTCCTCTTTAATCAATAGAGGGCGCACCAGCTGCAACAGGGCCAGAGGTAGCATTCGGGCTATAACTCACGTGCACACTCACTGGTTTCCAATACGGTCACATGGCCACCGCAAAGAGCCAGTGATTGGACTGCCGGCGTGCGGGTTCCAATTGGGCCAGCGGTAGCGATCAGGGCATCTTGAAAGCCAGGATTTGTTGCGGTCACAGGCTGGAATCGGATCACAATGCAGCATATCCCCAAGTAAAAAGAGGAAGTCGTTGGGCAGTATGACCCATGAAAAAAAGGTTTCGCGATGATGTTTACGCTTCTTTCTGGCGGTTAGGCTGCAGTTTCTTATGGACTGGCCGAACAAAACTTTGAATTCAACGGAGGTACCAGTGTGGGCATTTCGAGTTACGGGGGGGGGGGGGGGGGGGGGGTATTCATGTACATAATATCCTATTCTCTTGACAAGAATGGAGTATTACTTCGAGATAAACAGAGTTTCGAGTTATCTGAATTTGAGTTAATGAGAAATAACTGTATATCTACCAGAGTACTTACCTAGACTGTGACCCTGTGGAGCTAGCTGAGCTCTGCCGTGTGGACCCGCCATGGGAATTCCTTCCCCCATCCTTCTCCGTCCCTTGTCTGCGTCTCTGAGACCTGGAAGAATCTTCTCCTGACATTGTCAGTGCGAGGAGTGGCCTGTCCAGTCCGAGGTCGTCAACAAGAATGTCCGAGTTACAGTCACTGGAGGATGCTGTCGCTTCGGCCTGAAGTCATACAAATTAGTGATTTCTAAATAAGACTTATTAATTTAATGTGATGAAACTAAAATTATTTTTGAACTCTCTACCTCATTTGTTTTCGTTAAATTAAGAAACCACTGATATAGGGCTGAATAGCTCAGTTGGCAGAGAACTAGAACAGTGTTTTGACGGTTGAAGTTTCAAATCCAACTCAATGAATTTCTTTGTTCGACCTAATACGGCAATTCCAGCGTTACGGACATTACAAATCAGAAATGTTTTTGTACTTTAAGAGCTCGGTAAATAAGCCTGAAAAAATACGTTTCAAATCTTATGCATCCATAATCTGGTGATGGTCAAGGAGATTACAGACTGGGAGTTTTGTATCATTTCTCTGAATCATGAATTAGATATTGTGGTTAATTGGCTCAGTCATGGACATTACATTTTCTTCCATAACACCCAATATTTCCCCCCCCCCCCCCACAAGAAAACTTATTACCACTTAGGACATCATTTGCAAAGTTGAAACCAAATTCTGCTCTGGTTTTATCAGCACAAATTCATCAAAAACCACTATTGCGATATGAGGATTTGATACGTACATTGACCACATCAGCTAAGCTGGGACCCCGCAGTACATCCAGGAACTCAGCATTCTTGCCTAATATTCTGGAGAATAAAAACAAACAAAAACCAGCAGATTGAGAGTCTTCCTGTTACACTGAAATTATGAGTGAGTGGGTAAATTTGGCCCTGTAAGTGAGGTGGCCCTGTAAGCTGGGTGGCACTGTCAGTTTTTTCTTGGCCTTACTACATGTGCAAGCAACAGCAAAGTACAGCAAAAGAACAAACTTGGTACTTGGTACTTGGTTGGTTTCCTCCTGAAACATCCTCTAGGGATCTTGACTAGGAGGTCAACAAAACCAACAAATGTATTTGTCACCTGCTTCCAATATTTATCATTTTTTTAGACAATCCTGATTGCGTGCCCATCCCGACTGGCATATGCAATTTTGCCTAGCACACGTAAAACTTGATCGGCATGTTTGGAACATTCAAATACCCGATCGAATCCAGGTTTGAATAATCAAATACGAAATTATTAGAAACTGCTGTGCACTACGAGCAAGTGGGAGGGGAATGTAGCCCATTACCTCTGTGTAGCAGCCTGGTGTGTCAGTGACGTCTCGTACATCTTCTGTATTCTTTTCTTCTCATAATCCCTCATCCTCGCTTTAAGACGGTACTCCTCCCTCAGTCTGATTGCCTCAGGGTCCTCCTTAGGAGGCTCAAGGTCCATGGTGAAGCAGGAAAGCTGGGGGAACTCCACCTGCAATTACAGGCCATCTTCATTCAGGACGTTAAACTCATTTGGAAATGAAAGTTAGATGTGAAGTAGTAGGCCTGTTTCTTGACAATTTTGTTTATCGTGGACTATTCTGGATTTGGCCATCAGCCTCGGCACCTTTGCACACGGGCAACATCACCTTCATTTCATTTATGCAGGGAAAAAAATTCTTATAATCAAGTTACGGTCATTTGAAAGAATCAGCTAATTTGTGACAGCCTACTGCACAGTGATTTTTTGATAGGCCATAATCCAGTATTCAACTTAAAGCTAATTCCCCGTGTTATTCAATGAATGCGATTTTATTTCTTCTCTCGATTAATTTTCAACCAGCGAGAAAGAAGTATTGTGGGCTTGTAAAGTAATAATTCAAAAAAACATTCAGTGGATGTCTCATACAATTTTTTTGTATTACTAGAACAATAGCAGTTTAGAAAAGGAATCATGTTTTTTTTTCAAGGTGAAAACCAAAAGCAACATGGGAAAAACATCTTTAAAGCTAAAGGGATTATTTCTATAGCATCTACCTTCCCTAGCTGTACTGTTGGATCTGGGTCTTGCTCTTTCAAGCTCGGTGAGGTCATCTTACGACCATTCTTGCCTGCCTTATCCACCTGTCAGAAAGTATTGAAGAAGCAGATGATTTAAAAACATCAAAGGTCACATGACATAACCACCAATGTGGAGTGCCGAGGTCTCGTGCTCTATGAAACTAGATCCTGGATTGTGGCATGGTCCAAATGGAACATTCCAAAGGAAGACAAACGATTAAAGTTTTGCGACACTAACAAAGGCTGAATTTCTTATGACCCCTCTTTCTCATTTATCGATATATGGAATTTGATGGAAATGAATGCAAGTTAACCCATTGTACTAGATTGTGTTACATTGTGTTTATTCACTGAAGAATTAATACAACCATAGAGCGCTTGGGCAGTTTTGGGCGCTACCGTGAGAGCGCTTGGGCAGTTTTGGGTGCTACAGTGAATGAAGCCGGCCTCAGGTCGACCCGCAATTTGCTTGCGCTGCGACGGAACCGTCGGCATCAAGCACAAAAGTCATGGTCCGTTCACAAAACTGAGAAATCGTGTGATTCTGGTGGAACATGTGTCACCTCAACACAAAATAATCACAACCATGCTCACGTCACCTACAACGTGACGACAATTTATGATCCGGATGAGCGCAGCATGTCGTAACTGCACACAGGTCGACTGCGATTGATTCCCGCCTGTCCGGACCACGTTCTGTTCAGGTGCAGAAATTAAAATATTCTACTCTTGCGACTATTGATATTTTTAGCACCGACTGATGCCGATCGTCTAAATATCCTCACAGTTGCACTCAGATCTCAAAAAAAAATTGGCGACTAGAATGTTCCATAAGTCCGAAGCTCAGGCGTAGCTTGATCCTGAAAAGTCAGTCCCCGACTGTTCTGTGTCGTCGCCCGGTCAACCCGAGGGCGGCTTAATAGGCAGGCCATTTCAGGGCTACAGTGACTTGGGTTCCTGTTGATAACTGACCTTCTTGAATTGCTGGGTAACCGCCCAGCTCTGGCTTCCGCCTGTCTTAGTGCCTGGGCGAGAAGGTTCGCTGTCTTCATAGATCTGGGACAGGCCTCGGGTGAAGGTGTCTGTGGGTCCGTCCTCTTGATTGAGAGAGGTCAATGATGACGTCACACTGTTACACAGGGAGGGCTCTGTCAATGAAAGAAAATGTGGCTCCAGTTTCAACGAGATATGAAGCATGGATGGGGGATGATGACTTACTGTAATTATATCTTCATGATTGAACTGTTTGTTTTTAGCCTGTCTGTGACTGTGGCACGGCACATGGTAGAGGCCTGTGCAGACATGCTTTAGGCCTGTGTGCACAAGCCTTTGGGTGTGCACATTGTTCCCACGTGCTACAGAGTTGGGTTCATACAGTTCATGCCGGGGTAGTTTGGCAAAGTGGAAATTGTCAACTAATTTCATATTGAAATAGAAGTACAGTTTAATTGAACTTTGGTTAAATGAATTGGTTATCTCTTAAAATCAAGCAGAAACTGTGGGTGAGGCGTTATGAAACAAATATTGACTGCTTTGAGTGGTGTAGTAAAACTAGCCTCCCTCGGTGATCCATGTAGCGTTCCATATCCCTCGGCTACGCCTCAGGAAACCAGAACGCTCCATGGATCACTTTGGGAGGCTAGTTTTATCACACCACTAAAAACAGTCAATATTTGCATACTATCTAATATCATTTCGTGGTAAACACATCAGTGTTGTGGTCGAATACATTTCCATGAGTACGAGTACGAGTATGAGTATGAGTACTTTGTCATGAGTACAATTTGTACAAGGCATTTTTTCCCCATGAGTACAAATACAAGAACATGTACCAAAAAATGTACTCGAATACGAGTACAAGTATGAAGGAGCAAATTTCCAAAAGTAAGAGCAAATTTCAACATGTCACCTGTTTTGTAGGGCTTTTTGCTATCAATTTTTTTTCTAGGAGTACGAGTACGAATACCCAAAAAATGTACTCAAGTACAAGTATGAGTACAAGTACAATACTTTCCATGAGTAGGAGCATATTTCAATGGTGCACGTGTTCTCAAGGTTTTTTTTGCTATCAAACTAGGCATTAAACAAATGCAGAAGCCTCCCAAACAGTAGAAGACTGATTCTTTTCCTGCATGTAGCTCTTAATTTTTTTTTGTAATTCTTGCGTAAGAACATCTGCAAGAGTATGAGTATGAGTACAAGTACTTTGTCATGAGTACGAATATGAGTATGGGTATTTTTTCTTGTGAGCACAAGTACGAGTGCGAGTAAGAGTACAAGTACAAGTACGAGTACAAATATGAGTACAAGAACGAGTACAAGCACGAGTATAAGTAAGAGTACAAGTACAAGTACGAGTACAAGCACGAGTATAAGTAAGAGTACAAGTACAAGTACGAGTACAAGTACGAGTATAAGTAAGAGTACAAGTACGAGTACAAGTACGAGTACAAGCACGAGTACAAGCACGAGTATAAGTAAGAGTACAAGTAAGAGTACAAGTACAAGTACAAGTACGAGTACAAGCACGAGTACAAGCACGAGTACAAGCACGAGTATAAGTAAGAGTACGAGTACAAGTACGAGTACAAGTACGAGTACAAGCACGAGTATAAGTAAGAGTACAAGTACGAGTACGAGTACAAGCACGAGTACAAGCACGAGTATAAGTAAGAGTACAAGTACAAGTACGAGTACAAGTAAGAGTACGAGTACGAGTACAAGTACGAGTACAAGTACGAGTACAAGCACGAGTATAAGTAAGAGTACGAGTACAAGTACGATTACAAGTACGAGAACAAGCACGAGTATAAGTAAGAGTACGAGTACAAGTACGAATACAAGTACGAGTACAAGTACGAGTATAAGTAAGAGTACAAGTACGAGTACAAGTACGAGTACAAGCACGAGTACAAGTACGAGTACAAGCACGAGTATAAGTAAGAGTACAAGTACAAGTACGAGTACAAGTACGAGTATAAGTAAGAGTACAAGTACGAGTACAAGTACGAGTACAAGCACGAGTACAAGCACGAGTACAAGCACGAGTATAAGTACGAGTACAAGTAAGAGTACAAGTACAAGTACAAGTACGAGTACAAGCACGAGTACAAGCACGAGTATAAGTAAGAGTACAAGTACGAGTACGAGTACAAGCACGAGTACAAGCACGAGTATAAGTAAGAGTACGAGTACAAGTACGAGTACAAGTACGAGTACAAGCACGAGTACAAGCACGAGTATAAGTAAGAGTACGAGTACAAGTACGAGTACAAGTACGAGTACAAGCACGAGTATAAGTAAGAGTACAAGTACGAGTACAAGTACGAGTACGAGTACAAGTACGAGTACAAGTACGAGTACAAGTACGAGTACAAGTACGAGTACAAGTACGAGTACAAGTACGAGTACAAGCACGAGTATAAGTAAGAGTACAAGTACGAGTACGAGTACAAGCACGAGTACAAGCACGAGTATAAGTAAGAGTACGAGTACAAGTATGAGTACAAGTACGAGTACAAGCACGAGTACAAGCACGAGTATAAGTAAGAGTACGAGTACAAGTACGAGTACAAGTACGAGTACAAGCACGAGTATAAGTAAGAGTACAAGTACGAGTACGAGTACAAGTACGAGTACGAGTCCAAGTACGAGTACAAGCACGAGTACAAGCACGAGTATAAGTAAGAGTACAAGTACAAGTACGAGTACAAGTATGAGTACAAGCACGAGTACGAGTACAAGTACGAGTACGAGTACAAGCACGAGTACAAGCACGAGTACCCAAAATACGTACTCGAGTACGAGCACTACACCATTGAAACACATTTGTGATTTCAAACGGGCACTTGCTCTCATAGGCATTCCTTTAACCCCACCTGTATGGATATCCTCCTGAGAGCCAATATGAGTGCCATAGCCCCCAGTCGTCAGTGCTTCCCCGCCTCCAAACAGCAACTGGAGGTTCTCTGGCTTTTCAATGTCGCTCCAGAAGTTCTCCAAGTCTTCAATCGTCCTGAACTTTCCTTCCTTCATGAGTTTCTCCTCCAGACAAATGATCTGGAGACAAGGAGAGTATCAGACAGCTTGTTGTACTTCTTAAGTCTAACTTGGAGGACGGGTGAGTCTTAACCAGTGGTTATTAACTGCGACTCTTACAACAGAACAATGCTACTTTCCAAGAGTTTTGAGAAATGTCATTTACCTTTTTCTATGTTTCAACTTACAAAAAAAGTCTAAAAAAAGTACAAATGGTACACTTCTGATAAATAAGTTTGATTTAGGGCTATCCCCAATATACCAAATAGTCGAATATTCGATCATCAACCGAAAATGCGAAAAGCTTTCTGCCGGTTTGATATTTGAAAACAAACAAATCTACCGTAATTTTCGGAATATTAGCCGCGGCTTATACGTTGAATTTGCCCATGAAAATTTTTACTGCGGCTTATACACAGGGCGGCTTATACGCCGAGACTTGAAGAATAACTAGAACGGCGAAGCCGCCATGGCTCGCTGTCCAAGGCAGGAAGGGAGGCTGAAGGTAGGGTTGAGGATGGGCATGATGGAAGGGGATCAGGATTCTTGTTGATGTGCCTAGGTGTAGGGGTCAGTTTTTAAATGTCAACATAAAAAGTTAACAGATTACCTAATAAATACATATGTATATAGGTTAGCCGTCACTGTATTATGGGGGAGTTTTCCATTGTTAGGGTAATTAGGACCCACTTGTGGATTTTTGCAGCCCCAACAGTGTCTTCTGGTCCCCATACTTGTAGTACCATGGGAAAACTCTTGTGTAGTCGCCACAAATGCAGAACAAGAATGGGTATACATGTACATGTAGACACAGCACCATCACCACCTCCCCCGAACCTTTCCCCATCCCAAAACCTTACCCCATCCCCAACCCGCCCCCTCCCCCACCCAACCCCCTACCCACACCCATTCCATCCTCCCCTAACCATCCCCACCCTATCACCTACACATCCCAACCCACTCAAACTCCAATCCCTATCTCCTTCCCCCTCCCCTGACCCGTACCCTCCCCTACCCCAACCCCCTACACCCACCTACCCTATCTTCCCTTATCTGTCCTTACCCACCCTACACATCCCCATCCTAACCCTTACTCGAATTCCAATATCCCGCCCACCCCATATCCCGTATTCCAACCCCTCTCCCCACCCCAACCCACCCCGCCCCACCCATCCTAGCTCCCCTACTCATCCTACTCACACAAACCCCAACTCCAACCCTATACCCCACCCACCCCACCCCACCCCACCCCACCCCACCCCACCCCACCCCACCCCACCCCACCCACCCCACCCCACCCCACCCCACCCCACCCCACCCCACCCCACCCCACCCCACCCCACCCCACCCCACCCCACCCCACCCCACCCCACCCCACCCCCCCCACCCCACCCCACCCCCACCCCACCCCACCCCACCCCCCCCCACCCCACCCCACCCCACCCCACCACCCCACCCCACCCCACCCCACCCCACCCCACCCCACCCACCCCCACCCCACCCCACCCCACCCCACCCACCCCACCCCACCCCACCCCACCCCACCCCACCCCACCCCACCCCACCCCACCCCACCCCACCCCACCCCCCCCCACCCCACCCTCCCCTACCCCATCCCTACTCCAACCCCATCCCTACTCCAACCCCATACCATACTGAAGTTATAAAGATGATACATGACAACTGCATTTAATTTTCTTCCCCAAGTTAACTAGAACCAAAAACTTCAACATTTTTATCTGAACGCGGACGTCCGTTCTAGCCAGACGGACGTCCGTCCGTCCATCCGCCCTTCCGGACGGACGCCCGGACAGACGCCCGGACAGACGGACGGAAATTGGTATTACATAGGCTCGCATCTGCTTCACAGCTCACCAAAAATGACATTTACATGTGTATTTAATGTACTGGTACAAGAAGAGATGTGTTGCTGAAATAATTATCAATTAAGAAAGTCATTAACAAACCGAAAGCACGTCCCACAAAAAGGTACACAGCGGTAAAAAGTACGGCTAGTGAAAGCTGTCCCTTGGACATCGACAACCGGCCGTACGTACGTGATGCTGCATGCATGCTGCATGGATTCCCCATGGACCACACCATTTGTGGTAATAAAGGGGTGTACTTTCTTGGGAACAATAATTACCAATATTTCCCCTGTTTAAAAAAGAAAAACGACAACTAATACTTTTTATGGAGTTTGAAACATATCTTTATTTGATAATCAGTTGTTCAATTATTGTTGTCACAATATAATTTTTTTCTTGAAAGGTATTCAAGAAATGATGTAAACTCAAAACAGGGGTGAAATCACCCCTTACGAAATTAATGGATTCGTCCATAAAAATCTCAGCATCGTGTTGACTGTTTTTGAAGAAAGTTACGATCCAAACTTGAATTTTTGACGTTACTACTCGTTAGTAATCACAACAATTTGATAAGTTTTGCTGTAAAAACGGACTTGTTTAAGTTTAGGACAAAACAACTCAGCATTTGTTGCCACAAAGCAGGATTTGTAGCGCTCCAGTCAGACAACACATGGTGGGTTGCATACTCTCTCAAGTGCTGGGGGAAAATAATGTCATTCGCAGCCACAGGCTCACTGACAAGCCAGCCAGCAGCAATTCCCGTTTTTTATTTCTCATCATCAATTTCCATATTTGTTTGTAAGAGTAATCGACTGTCAATGATTTGATATAACTTTTGTGGCCCTTTTATAGCTTTCGTAGTGTAAATGGAACTGGTTCAGAGCATTTTGACTAGAATTTGGAGGCCTTACAAAATTGAACTGCTGTGGTTGGTGCGGCTTATACGCCGATGCGGCTTATACGCCGACTTCAAATCTTAATTTGCAAATTTTTGCGTGCTGCGGCTTATACGCCGCGCGGCTTATATTCCGAAAATTACGGTACGCACATACACACACAACTGGGATTTTTTTTCTCTTAAAGTTGCGGTGCTTTTTTGTCAGGTGCCACTTTTTTGGTCAACGGTCACTTTTGTTTGTCAATGGCAGCTCATTGTTCACATCCTTTTAGCAGGTAAAAAGTTTTACAGTTATAAAAAAAACTTACTGCGCAACACACTCCAGCACCACATATCGATCGCTGCACGCAACTTTTGACTGGCGCACTCTTCGTGCAACTTTTTACCAGCGCAGCATGCAGTTGCAACTGGCTTTTTTTTAATATCCGAATATTCGGTCAAATGCACTTTCGAGTAATCAAATACTGAATTATTTGAAACTGGACAGCCCTAGTGTGATTTGTGATTTTGCCCTTGGGAATAATCTGCAGAACAATTTGTTGCATCAAAAAAGTGGGATAAGATCTGCTTGCTCTCAACTCTAAATGTGACGAACGTAAAGCACACAGCACAAAAGTAATGAAACTTGTTATTAATCTACTTTCTGACATCAGCATAATACCATTTTTGAGAGTGATAAAGCTAGACTAATCAGAAGAAATATCCCCGATGTATGGAAATTAGCATCTTACCTGATGGAGCTTGGTCCGAGGAAGGTTTTCCAGGAAGGTATTGTCATGATTCAGGGACGACTTCTCATGCCGTTTCTTCAGTTTGTGTGATTCCCTCTTCTACACAATCAATCCAAAACAAAAAGAAAAATGTCCATCTACATTCAAGTCCCATTCGTAGGAAACAATCCAGGGGCTGATCTCAGGAAGAGTAACTCATCTTTACTCACGACTCACCCCAGGATCGATTTCACCAAACTTAAAATGCATTTAAAGCATCCTAAAGCCTAGTTTCCATATCAACGTAAGAAATGCAGCGAATAACGCAAACAAGACCTAAACTGCAATGCACAAATATGGAAACATTTCATCCGGAAATGTCACTGACAACCCTAACAGACGCAAACAATCTCGCAGACGAAGGTTCCGCACACTGCTTGTGCAGTCTGCATAAGCTTAATATCGATATGGAAACCAGGCTTTGAAAACTAATACTAATCAATGGTATCTTGTTCACTGTGCATGGAAATTTAACGCCAAAGCAGAGAAATTTTTGAGACAAAGTTCTTGCTCAATGGTAACATATTGCTGCCACATTTGATTGTTTTCACATTAATTTGGTTTTTTTTTTATGATTTTAAGAGCGGGGACAAGTCTAGTGCTAGTTACAACAAGACAAGTTTCCTGATATTGGCATTGAGATAATGTTGACCAACAAGCTATAAATCGCATGAGCTATTGCCATCCAAATACTTCTCCGAGTTAATACTACTACTGACTTGTCTCAGGCTTGCGTGAAAGATTCAGTTTTTTTCAGTGCTGTATACTCAGATTTTCGAGTAGATTATGAAAAGTGTCCATGGTGTTAATTAGTTGCAAAGTTTTCTTGTTTATCAAATTCCACACTTTTGTTGAAAGCCACTTTCATGTGTGATTTCAGAGCTTCCATGAGGATTAGCTCAAATTTCTGAGCGCATGCTTAGTAAACTATTGCAAGGCTAACCCGTGCTCATGCAATAGTCGACTGCGCATGTGTATTTACCCTGTGTGTGAATCATCGCCTGTGTGCAACTAGCATCCGACAAGTGATGGTGAATAGACCAGTACGAATTCAGCTCTTGCTCATGAATATGTATGAGGTATAGTAATAGGGAGGTTTCGCAAGCGAACGGATACACTTACACTTACGCTAAGCTATCCGTATCCGTTTTCTACTTACGTGTAGCGAGCGAGATATGCGTGTCGTCTGCACGTTTAGCGGATAGTGAGTGGCATATGACGTCATACGTGCAGACGACATGCATATCTCGCTCGCTACACGGAAGTAAAAAACGGATACGAATAGCTAAACGTAAGTGTAAGCTTGCGAAACCTCCCTAATATCCGGTCCGTCACACACAAGCACGCACACATACTGAAATGTGTATCCTTGTGGAGACATTTCTCTGTGCTCGTGTAGTAAAGTTTTCGGGTTTGAAAGTGTAGATTCAAAATGCTCTTATTTTAACCAGAATTAATTTCCTTGGCTGAAATTCGGACTTAATATCCCTTTTCTAAAACTCTTCCATTTACGACGGATCAACATACTTTGGAAATTCCTAATTTTTGAGTAAAATCCATATATCTATTTCGTGAAAACCTTGTGGAGACGTATTCATCTATAGAAATTGCCCTGTGGAGACGTATACAATCTTTTGTTCCCTATTGTGTGCATGTCTCCAGAGGGCACGGTGTATCAGTGCACCACTGATAACTAGCCCCAATTGGATAAACGCTCGAGTTGTGTTAACTTCCGGTTCCATTCGTGCTACGCTACACCATGTGACATACACATGGTTGAATTGAGATGATGTCACACTAACGACCCGGATAGTTTAGCCCAACTTCGCTCACCCTATTTGCAGATTTTTTATCGCTCTCTCACTTAGCCTTACCTCTTGAAGTTCTTTCCTGAGGATCCTTCGGTTCAGCTGATCTGTCCTTCTCTGAATCTCTCTCCTCTGGTCTTCTACTTTGTCGTTCAGCTTGTTCATGTAGACTGCGTAGTAGTGGTTCCGCAGCTTAGTCAAATCATCTAGAACGCGCACGTGGCGCTGGATTTCAAAATAAAAACATACAGTTGACGATAAACACCAAGTGGCTTTTAAAAACAATTTGCATAGCATAATTATATCACCGGCACTTTTTTAATTTTTAACTGACATCAATTAAACTATATGTACAAGGAGTGCAGTACAAAGTGCGACAAAATAAAGCAGAGTTTCGAACACATCATTTACACTTTGTTTGATGGGTGTGTACATGGGTGTCGCCAGGATTTGTTGGGGGGGGGGCAAAGCACATTTATTCCCCAAATCCTTGTACTTTCACTAGCATATTCTCAAGTTGCCCACCCCACCGCCATTGACACCCCTGCAAACGCCCATTTTGTTAAATGTGTATTAACCCCATGCGTACGGGAAGCGGTCATGGCCGCGGCCGCTAATCCTCATTGGAATGCAGTTGCCAGCTGTGGTATGCCGTGGCACACGGCTAGTGGGTAGTTCCACAGCTGCTGCTTTTGTGCAGTCCCGCTACCACACAAAGGCTGTGCAGTCATGCGGGCCACTTGCTCTATGTGTGGAGGAATGTCCCCATTACACCCCGTCCTTAAATGGTTAAATTAATAGCAAATATAACTTCTCATCTCTTTTTCATTTTTTTTTCTATTCTCTTTTTTTTTCTCCTTTGTTGTTGTTATTGTTGTTGCTTTCTCAGGGAGGCAAGCGCCCCCCCTTGGCTCCGCCCCCCCCCCCCCCCACCCTTGGGACGCCCATGGATGTGTACCATGTCTGCAATAACACTGAGGCATCAAAGCAGAGTGGCAATTGGAATTGCAATTTTGTTGACTCGACTCGATTTGATTCATGACAGACAACTGACTTCACTGGCCTCGAGTCACTGCGAGCGAACAACTTGACTTGACTCGAATCTCTTATAAATCGACTCGAGTCAAAGAGTCACCAACACATGAGTCCTTAAAGGGAAAATACAACATTTGCAAACATCAAAAAATAAAACTACCAAATCATTTTGAAATACCTTGCTGGACTGTTAGTGAATAACAGTGTAAAGCATCCTGTAAAATCATGGCACCTGGTATACTGTCATTTTCAAGAAAAGTGGTATTTTTGTATCAATTTCCAACGCTGATCGGCCGACCAGCGTTGGAAAAAAACTGGCTTTTTTCAAATACTGGCCCCAGTTGACCATCGCACTTGTTTGCAATCGATTACACACCTATGAACGGGTACAAGCCAGCTAGACTGGTTCCCTGACCTTACAATTCCCCAATGTATGTAAACTGCTCTGTTTCTTCTTAAATGGAGTCAGGGAACCAGACTACAGGAAAATGATTGTTTTTCTTGGTTATTATAGCATTTTCGAACCCAAAACCTCAAAAAAGTCAGTGTAACTATATTTGCTAAATATTTCCAACCCCCCAATTCCATCCATTTCTGAAAATTACAGCAAAAGTAAATGAAGTATATTCCCTTTAAAACAATGCAAGAAAACAAAAGTCTTTATTCCTGAACTGTGTGAGCGCTAGTAACAATGGGGGTATAAAATGACGTGAACCTAAGGTTATTGATGTAAGTGTGTGAACCTAAGGGTTATGTAAGTTGGTGCAAATTCACTACATCTCAACAATTACATTTCTACAATCTGTATGTTAAAAGTGACGGTTCTAAAATGATGTAATAAATGTGATCTTTCTAGTGCTTATACCCAGGTAATGGCGCCCTTATTCGCAACCTGCCACCCATAAAAATTTGGAATTTTGTTGCAAATGCCTTGAAATTAATGGCCTTTATATCCTTGTTAAAAAAATTCAAGGTCATATGCAATCCAAACAAGTGCAACACTGAACAGGCTACATGAATTTGAACAACTGTAACAATTTTCGCAAAAACCTCCCCAGATTGACTTTTCCAAATAAAGAAAACTCCTCCCGATAAACCCAAACATAACTCAATATTAGCATTAAATTCCACTTTAAACAAGTGCTGAAATGCAAACAGACCACGCATTACATGTTTAACAATAAACGCCCTCCACATTTGTAATGCATTTGTAAACTTTGTTAGTATGAAAAAAGTGTTATAAGAGAAGTTAAAATGACAATGAAAAACACCCTCCACCAATAACTACAATGTTATGAAGTATTAGAACAGACTCTGTGATCTATAGACCTTTTCACACTGTTGTCTCATCTACCTGTGTTGAAATCAACATGGGTGCACTGTAAGCAGAACCACGTCCCATCAAAACACAGGAAGGCAAGGCATACCGTTCACACTAAAACTGATGTGTAAGCAGGTCAGCTGTAAATTTGACATTTTCTACCAGGGTAGACCTCTTTGGATTTTTTAGACTGCAGCAGCCGATTTCACGAAACCTTAAGCAATGACCAAACTCATTTTGGGTGGCGTAAGTTGTGGCATAGCGACTGAAGATTACCTATTTTACTAACAAACTGTGATCGCCGAAGAAAAACGGACAAAATAATTTTCAAAATGGCGGGCTGAGGTGGTCCAACATCTGTTTCATAAACGAACAGATTCATACACAAACAGCTATCATAAACCAAAACGCCGTTATTATCCCCTGTCACACTCTCACGTCCATGCATGGCATTCATATTGCGTTGTTGAAATTCTTAAAAATGTAATGAAACGTCATGAAGACGCAGGATTCATGGCGATTGTTACCACGCACTCTGCGTCACCATGCACGTCCATGGAGTTCTCACGACGTTGCTCCCCCTCTGTCTGCGCGTTGCCAGTACGTGACGGCCGTTCGCGAGTTTGCGCGGAGTCCTTGCAGCGTTCTGATCAAAACGCAGAGGCGCGGCGTTTGTTTTGTGCATGTCCAAAATGAACGTGGCAGTTTGGCGTTCAGCGAAGTCCTTGGAGTCCCTCTGAAGTCCTCAACTAGTATCAATGAGTCCCCACGCCGTCATCTGCGTTCTCATCGCGTTCAAGGCCATTTTCTTGATCGCGGTACGAACTCCATGCCAGAACGTGACAGCGTGACAGGGCCTTTAGCTGCGCAACAAATTTGTTGCATAAGTCTTATGTATGGCACCAGCTACGCACTTTTTCGTGAAACCAGCTGCAGGACCCATGTAGAAGTCGTGTTGGATTCTTGCTAGTTGAGAAACAGGTTCCTGAAATCTCTGTGTTGGACCTGGGGTCAAACACAGAGATTTTGGATAGTGTGAAAAGCCCTCAAACTATAGTCCATCATTTGCAGCCATCCGAAAAGAAACTGGCGTAATTATTGTTGAAAAACATACTTGGTTGAAAGATAGCAAGGGGACTAAACTCCCTGTGAAATTATTTTTTCTGGCAAGCTGTCATTTTGAAGTAATCAACGAGAGAAGGCCTTTCCAACGGTGCGTCTTAAGAAAATTTAAATTAGTAGTTCCTTTTGTAATTTGGCAAAGCGCGTGCAAGCATTGGCACGACGCACACGCGGTTGCTATAATTCGTCAGATCAGTGTGTGACATCGCGTATAGCTGCAATTCAAAACAATTCAAAACATGATTCAACAACTTTTGATTTGAAATCGAGATCCTAGAATACTGTTTTTCTCGGAATATACAGCTGAAGCTGAGCTGAAACCTCATCTGGTTAGTTGTTCAGTATCCTTCATTAAATTTTGAACACTTTTGTTGCTTCAAACGAACAGAATGCACAGATTACAAATGATGGACTATATCTTTAAGTTTTGTGAACCTTTTTTAACACATGTACACATACTCAATACCTGTTAGTCATATCTTACCAACATCAGGGTTTTCAAGCGTTCATGAATATCCTTGTTACTCTCCCCAGCATGAATGCACTGTTTTATTACAACAAGCGGCGTCCAAAATACGAAGCATGCAAAGATTATGGGAACAATTGTTAGGAGTTAGCCCAAATCATATGTTGTCATGCAAGGAAAATAGGTTAATAAAGTAAAAAGACTAGGCATGCCTAGCAAAGCTGGTCACAGAGCACACACAATTCTATTCAATTGTATTCAATTGTAATGTGTTATAGTGGTGACTTGGTAGAAATGAAAAAAAAAATCTACTTCCATCCTACGCATAGAGACTTGAGTTATTGCAGGCACATTTATCATATCAGTTAGAGACTTACGCAAGTCTAATACACGAGTGACATTCAGTCAGGAAGATAGGAAACTAATATAATTCACTAGTAACAGTCAGTCAGATGGATAACCAGTCTTATTCACAAGTGACAGCCAATCAGTGAGATAGGTAACCTGTCTTATTCACAACTGACAGTCAGTCAGTGAGATACATGTATCCATTCAATTCACAAGTGAAAGTAATTCAGTCACAGACTTTAGCAAGTCTAATTCGCAAGTCAGTCAGTCGGGGAGTGAGTCGGGGAGTGAGTCAATCGGGGAGTCAATCCGAGAGTCAGCCGGGAGTCAGTCTGGGAGTCAGTCGGGGAGTCAGTCGGGAGTCAGTCAGGGATCGAGTCAGTCGGGGAATCAATCGGGGAGTCGGTCGGGGAGTCGGTTGGGGAGTCGTTCAGGGAGTTGGTAAGGGAGTCAGTTGGGGAGTCGGTCGGGGAGAGTTGTTCGGGGAGAGTCGGTCAGGGAGAGTCGGTCGGGGAGTCGGTCGGGGAGTGGGTCGGGGAGTTGGGGAGAGGGGGAGTCAGTCGAGGAGGGAGTCAGTCAGGGAGTAGGGGAGGTAGTTGGTCAAGGAGTCGGTCAGGGAGTCAGTCATGGAATCGGTCGGGGAGAGTTGTTCGGGGAGAGTCGGTCAGGGAGAGTCGGTCGGGGAGTCGGTTGGGTAGTCGGTCAGGGAGTGGGTCGGGGAGTTGGGGAGATGGGGAGTCGGTCAGTCGGGGAGTCAGTCAGGGAGTAGGTCGGGTAGTTGGTCGGGGAGTCGGTCAGGGAGTCAGTCAGGGGATCGGTCGGGGAGTCGGTCGGGAGAGTCGGGAGGGAGTCGGGAGGGGAGTCGGTCGGGGAGTCGTTCTGGGAGTCAGTCGGGGAGTCGCTTGGTGAATCGGTCGGAGAGTAGGTCGGGGAGTCGGTCGGGGAGTCGGGGAGTGGGTAAGTCTGTCGGTCGGGGAGTCCGTTGGGGAGTTGGTCGGTGAGTCGGTCAAGCACAAAGAGGACTTTAACTGGCCCCTCTAGGACCTGTGAAGAAAAAATACTCGCACAATTATTTATTATAAATTATGATGGAAATATTTAATCCTGGACTTGACTTTGATGTTTGAGAACTCAGATGCAAAGTTTTGGAGGTTTAATCATGAATTTTAAAACCGAGGAATATTGGGCTGGCTGGACAGGATTCTCAAATATTACCTCTCGGAGTTCCCTCAATCTTCTGGTTTCCTTGTCTTCCGTTTCATAAGGATCTAGACTCGCTGACTTCTCTCGTCGCTTCCTGGGTTTTTTCCCCTTGGTCTTATCCTTGTTCTCCAACTGCAGGAAAAAAATTGGAATCTTTAGAGGAGCTAGTGTGTCATATGGAAAAGGGTTAAATCCATTAAGGTTTCAGTAAATAAATTAAGGCAAAAAAAAACAATATCGGGGGAGTGTGGCCTAGTGGTTAGGATTTGTGACTCCTGATCAGAGGGTCAGGGGTTCGAATCCAGCTGCTGGCCATACGTTGTGTCCTTGGGCAAGCCACTACACCCCCACTTGCCTCTCTCCACACAGGAGTATAAATGAGTACCGGCATTAGCTGGGGGGAGTAACCTGCGATGGACTAGCATCCCATCCAGGGGAATAGAAATATTCTCAGTCATTTCATACCACTGAAACCGACGATGGTCTCATTGGCTTGTTTTGAATCTATTGAGTGACAATTATTGATTTTACTTTTACATTTTACTCTAAATAAATTGGTGGTCTGTTTTGGAGTACAAATGATCCAGTGTCTTGATCCATAATCCCCAATTCAAATACAGCAGTGCTGTGCCGTTTCAAACAAATTAGCATTTGATTATTGACACTCGGATTTGATGGAATATTCAAATGATGCGATCACTAACATTGAGGTAACAACTTTTTTATGAACATCATGTTTGTATGAATTTAGCTGATAAGCTGATGTGTGACAGATTTAGTGCTAAAATTGCTCATGGAAGCTCTTAAAGTGGCTGTCCACAAAAATGTTTTATTTGACAAACAATGAAACCTCCTAACTTATACAAATAAAATTACATGACAGATGCGTTTTGTCATTTTCTTGAGAGGCCCTAGTCCATAACATCTTAAATTTCCCCTTTCTGCACATAAGTTACTGGGAAAACTGAATTTATAATTTTGTAGCACAAAGTTTGATTTTAAAGATTTCACCTTTAAATTTCAGACCAATTTGGACAGCAGCTTAACCAGTTGGTGTCAGAGGACGTGATAACACACACTGGCTGTTTTTATACACAGGCATGGTTGACGATTTAAGATGTCAAGATTGCCTCGACTCGCCTCTGGGTGACGTCTAAGCGCGCCAATTCCTTGTGCCTTTTGTACACACACACAAAGTCCGTGAAGTCTGTGGAGGTGGACCGTGTGTTGATCTTGAATTGGCCGCTGTGCAAGGCTTATTGTTCGACAATTTACGCTCCAGTGCACACCCCGGAGTATTGAAACATACAGTGAAATCTCGATAAGTCAAACTCTGATAACTAAAAACAACTGTTATGTCAAACAAAGAATCCATTCCCTTCCATAGTATTGAACAATGATGTACAGCCCTGCTTAACTCAAAACTCTGCTGAAGTACAATTTTGAACCTGTTCCCTTCAGGTTTGACTTATCGAGATTTCACTGTATACTGTATATGAGGTTTCGGCAAGAAATATCAAACAAATATCGTTAAAATGATTCTTGCGAATCAGTATTTGTGGCATTTGGCTGTATATCAGAAGTTGGCTGGAAAATTTTGACTTTTGCGAAAGTCGAAATACTCGGCAAAAATAATCCCAAGGCAACTGGTGACTGATTAAGAAAAATTCTACAGTTCTTGTAATTCCTTCATTTTCTTACCTCAAACTTAAGTCGTTCATCATCAGTTGCCATAGGAACACCGGGATTATGTAGAAACTTTGTCCTCGTTGCACTGAAAGATGTTGCTGAGCTCACCTCACGTCCACTTTTACCCGTTGCCATGGTTTCAGTTGCAAACTTGACATTTGATTCCGTCTTTTTCAGCTAGGATAAGAAAATAGTACATGGAAGTTGAGAAATTAGTATGCAAACAGCGGGGTTTTTTTACCTGAATCTTGAAAATAACAGTGTGCCTATGTAGACTTTCTATGTGTTGAATTTGGAAAGAAAGTTGCAACCTGATGCTACTTTGGCGGTTGTGTACAAAGTCTATGGAGAGTTAAGAACATTTTCTAAGTATTTCCTAACAAAATTGGAAATGTTTCTCAGTCCCAGATTCGTGTCTTAACTCTTATCATCATTTTTGCAATTACTGACCTTCATTGAGATGATATATGAAGAAAAAAGCAGCATCAGGTTGCAACATTCCTTCCTTAAATTTCAGTGATTGATTGTCTCAACTATCCGTGTTGAAATCAACACAGTTCCACCTTAAGCAAAACCAGCAAAACTGAGTCCCATCGCACACAGGTAGGCAAGGCGTACTGTTACAGGTCTGCACTGTGTTGTACACTGGTCAGCAGTATAGTTCTTTAACTTTTCAACAACTAAAAAATCTTTCCAATCGGGTAAATATTTATTGACTTTACTGGCCAATTGAAAACAAGTGCCGCTTTTATATCGGTTTGCCCTTGCAGTACGCTATGCACAACACGTCACGGCGCGCCCACACATGGGCTTGTTAATCCAATTTGTATCATGTCTATCCCACAAATACGTTGCGCACCCAAGTTTTTACTGGCTTACCTATACATTATAGGGCCTACTAGTAATACTATTACTAGACTGTACACATTTCTTTCCCCCCAAAAAATACCTGCTTAAATTAGATACCAATTTTTTTTCTTTGCTTTGCAGAATCGTACGGAATCCAAACTTGAATTAAAATGTTTCTTATGACTTTCTCTACCTCAAACCACATCAAAAACAAGGAAAGAGTTTCATACTGGGCCACCACTCATAATGACCTGAAAAGTAGCCTACCAAAAATTTGATGAAGAAACAGTGCAAAAATTCTGAAAATAGGCCCTACTTTAACTTTTTTCTGTCATGGCCCATAGACTTAGTGCAGGAGGTCTGAGTGGTGGCCCAGTATGGAATTCTTTCCAAAAACAAATGTAGAAAATGTATTCGAAAAACTATAGCCTCCATTGTGAAGTAGGCCTAATTCATTCATTATCGTGCAGGTACGGTTCCGTCCGTCGTGCACACTGATTTATAGCTTGAGTAACTCCAGCTGACTGCTCCATATTCATTCACATGTAACGCTGGAGGCATAACCTGTTCGTTAGAATGTGGTAGCAAGAGACCCTTAAAAAATGGCCTCTCACAAATTTTTCATTTTCACCTCTAATATCCCACCCCAGAGTTCATTTACATACCTCGTACATTCAGCAGTCATTTACGATTTTTTTTTCGATGTCATCACGTGATGCATACATTTACATAATTAGCAAAACAAAATGGACAACAGCCGTTGGAACTGGCGTTGTTTTACGGACAAGCCACCGAAATCATCAAGATTTTTCACATTTTTTTGTGTGGTCTGTTTCAAGTCGATCATTAGGCTTTCGTAAATGACTGCTGAATGTATGAGGTATTTAAATGAACTCTGGGGTGGGATATTAGAGGTGAAAATGAACAATTTTTGAGAGGCCATTTTTTTAGGGTCTCTTGCTACCACATTCTAACGGACAGGTTATGCCTCCAGCGTTACATGTGAATGAAAATGGAGCATGTCAAATGATTTAGAGTTCGCTATTTTCATTCTCCGTTTTCTACCCGTCGAAATGAGCATTCCAAATTTATGTCTCAGAAAATAAAGCACTGGATTTTCGGTAATCCTTACTTTTAGGACACCTATATTTTGTACGAGTTCTGTTCAAAACTGACTTTTGTAGATGACTGTCCAGTACCAAAGTGACTTTTGCAGGCTAAAGAAGTATTTTTTCTTCAGACAAACTCATGATACTTTGTTACTGTTAGTTATAATTTTGAAAGCACTTTCAAAGAAAATGTGACTTTCCTACCTTTTTTTGCAGTTCGCCATCTTGCTTTTTAAATTTATTTTCTGTTTGTCATCGTCGTCTTTAACCCCTCATAAATCAAAACCCTGCCCTCTTTCTACAAAATCAAACCTGCTGATATTCAAGAGGTGTCATTGCCAAATGTTCAAATGTGTCAATAAATATCAGAATGTCACTTTTGAGTGTCATAGTCAGCTGTTTTGGTGAGTCTTTTAACCTTATATAGGAAAGGGGTCCTAAAAGTAAGGATTACCGGATTTTCAATAGTTAAAGCAACTCTTACAAATAAAAATATCTTGTTCATATCCAACAATATAATGAATTTTCATGGCATACTTTCCCGCGCCGACCCTCGTTGTTGACTGCGGCCATTTTGAATGTTTGTAGCAACTGAAATGTATTCGAGACTGTTTTATGTCTCAATTTCCGTTATACAAAACAGTCGTCGAGTTGTAATTGATTGACGGGGTCAAAGGTGAAACTTGTGGGACACATCAACCTTTGAAACTGGTACCCTTTACTAGGTGATGTCGCGTGTAATCGTACGTAGTCAGACTTTCGAAACCAGCTATTACAGCAGTACAGTAAACATGGCGAGCTCAGAGTGGGAAGAAGTGAAGCGACTCGCAGCAGATTTTCAGCGAATTCAGCTGACCAGCGCTGTACAAAAGTGAGATAATTTGCGAAAGGGATAAAACAAGGGTATTTCTTTGTACGTCTAGAGTATGAAAGTCATTAGTTGCACCGATTTATAAAATGACAGTGATTAACGTTCTGTTTAGTTCAAGGGGGCATGGGTTGGGGGAGGGGACTATGACGAACTGGGGGGCTACATTGTTATTGTTGTGCTCATTCTTGAAAATCACGCAATCTTAAGAATGTGCGCACATTCTTAAGAATGAGCGCCCATTCTTAAGAACGAGCACGCGTTCTTAAGAATGAGCGCTCATTCTTAAGATTGGGTGGGAATATCACGTGCACAATTTATGAATTTTGCCCAATCTTAACAAACATTGCACGACATAATTATGTTAAATGAAATATATAGTGGTTAAAAGGGAAACAATTTATATAAAGAGGAAAGAAAATGTTCTATGCTTCTGTACTCGTATAACTACGATAATTTGAATCAAATTAAACCTGTTATTATTGCTTTTTTCTGCCCACTATGGGAAGTTTTGAATAACGGAGGACTGGGAACTGGTCTGGGAAGTGCTTTGTTTAGGCTAGACAAGTTACAAGTCCCTGTATGTATCATATGCATGCCACGAAAAAAAAAACGATGTCCAGAAGCTGCCAAAATTGCTCTTTTGAGCCTAGATAGAATCCAGCTCTGCGACGTAATGGTGGGGTGTGAACAATAAATTTGTGGCAAATTAAATGGGAAATAGCATTAGCACTATGGGATGTCGCAGTATTCATTCTCATTCTTCACATTCTTCATTCTTACGTCCCTAGTACTTTATGTGTGTATGAACACAGAGGCATTCTACATGCTACCAGAATTTGCAATAAATTAAAAGATCTCCAGCATTGTCCAGTCAAGTTGGCTAATTTGGATTTTGGAAAGAATTCCATATCGTTAGACCCCCTATTTTGACGCACTCGCATTCAAATTTCAATTTGCTTTGGACAACGCGCTCGCATTGCAAGCGTTACCTTCGCCGATTATGGTGACTCGAGGATACATGGACATCATCAGCCTTCAGAAAGCGATAACATGTCCCAAAAAGTCAAATTAAGCAGGGAAAATATTGAGAGAACATTTACTGAGAAAACACTTAGAATTGTTCAGACCAGTCTTTCATACATGTATGTAGCCGTTTGTGCACAGGGGGTCAAATGATGTCCAGCCAGGTATGAAAATCTTTCCCCTTGTTTTTCATCAAATCTGTACATCATGCAGCTATTAATAACATATGTATGTAAGAAGAACAGAACTGCAAAGGCCACAAAGAATGTAGTATCCTGATGCCACTTTACAAATGTATACAAAACATTATCGTCATCTTCTCTTGTTTCTTGGTTAATCTTTCATTTTACAACTAACTTGTGGAAAGAAGTGCCTGTTTTGGGGCAGTCGGTAAATCTGCGCAACAGCTCGATCGCGCTGCACCGTCAGTCGATCGTGCCACCATCGGTCGATTGCACTGCAAATGGTTGATCACCTTTTCTTTGTGATTCACGGCTCTGGAGGATTGTTTTGAAAAAGAGTTCTAAGTAAAGGGATCGACCGATTGCGCAAAGCGTTTTTTTTTGCGATCGAGCGATAGTGCAAGTCCACCCGTCGCATCCAACATCTTGACATCATTATCCCTAAGAGAAATTTTTGGGGAAAAATATTGTTGTGACTGAAATTACAGTTTATCATGTTTATATCAATTTGATAGAGGCCCTGTAGTGATGTACAAGGCGGGTTTGAGGGCCTCTTTTACGTAGACGTATGTACATGGCGAACTGCAATGCCGTGGCAATAATTATATTATATTGGATTGCTTTAAAGAGAATATACAACATTTGCAAACATCGAAAAATAAAACTACCAAGTTTTTACGAAATACCTTACTAGGATGTTGGTAAATGACAGTCTAAAGCATCCTGTAAAATTATGGCACCTGGTGTGAAGTCATTTTCAAGAAAATGGTATTTTTGTATACATTTCCAATCGTGGTCGGCTGACCACCGTTGGAAAAACCTAACTATTTTCAACTACTGCTCCAACTTTACACTTTTTTCAGTCCAAATTTTGTTTGCTATTGGTTACATGTTCATGAACGGGTGCAGGCCAGCTAGACTGGTTCCCTTACCTTACAATTTTTCGGCATCTATAAATTGATCCATTTTATCTTTAGTGGAGTCAAGGAACCAGACTACTGGAACATTTTTGTTTTTCTTGGTTTTTCCAGCATTTCGAACACAAAACTTCAAACGTGTCAGTGTAACAATATTTGATCTATTATATTAACTTCTCAAATAGTTCATTTCTGAAAATTACAGCAAAAGCCAATGATGTACATTTAAGGGGGATACAAGAATATATTGCACAAGCTATTACAATATTGTTATAGCGATTGCAATATATTCTTGTATACCCCGAACAAAAGCCATCCAACATTATTATTATTAGTTATATTAGGCTGACTAGCTTGATCCGCAAGAAATACATTTCAGGACACTGCCTTTATTTCTCAGATTTCGTCGCATTATCGCGCCGCTTGAAGCTGCCGTTGTGGCTGTTGACAACAGTGCGCGTATACCCTGCTAGTGCTGCACGGTGCATCCGCGTGCCGCGCGCTATGCTCTGTTGACTGGTTGACTGTGACTTTCTATGATCTAGATTGTGCGGGAACCAGCAAAAATGCCTGGATGACTGCAATATCAATATTGTTGCAGTCATCCGGGTACTTTATGGACATAATATTGCAGTAATCCACATACTTTTTACGAAAACATACAATAGGCCCCCCAAAAAAGTCTCCGGTTTCTGGTATGGAGCTTGTCCAAAAAGTGGTGCTGCGACGCGGCTGTTTTTTTTTTTTTACCTGACTTTTTTGCTGCAAATGTCGGCTGATGACTGCAAATGGTGCCCGACTAAACTTTGTGCAAATATATGGGAGTCCAGAGAGGCCACATAAAGCTTATTCTCGATCATAACCCCATCTAAAAACACGTTAAAATTGTGCAGCAGCAGGATTCCAGTCAAACCAGTGAGTTTGGCGGTTTTGAGACATCATCTTTCATTGAAAAAAATTTTTTTTTCATTTTGCCGACGCGCATGGCTACGGCGACGCGCGCGCATACCAGAAACCGGAGACTTTTTTTTTGGCCATACACTGATTTATTTTTACCACTCGAAGCCTAATATAAATAATAACCCAATTATGGTATTTTGTACTGATGTTGCCATATTGTATTTCACTCCAGATTATCTGAGCGAAACTGCATTGAGATTGTTAATAAGCTGATTGAGTTGAAACTGATCGAGGTCATCTATACGTTGGATGGCAAGGAGTATCTGACGCCAGCCCAGCTTAGCAAAGAGATACATGATGAACTCATATACCATGGAGGTAATATACAAATAATAAGGGAATAAATGTGTGCTTCGGAGGTTTTTATCACTCTGTTTAAGACCACTTAGAGTCTGGGTGCTGATAATTACCCGAGCCGGAGGCGAGGGTAATTATCAGCACCCAGACTCTAAGTGGTCTTAAACAGAGTGATAAATACCGACGGAGCACATATTTATTCCCATTCATAAATACCTTTTCGCTAAGAAAAAATCATATAATTCGTTCAAAACATCCCGATTTTGTTCAACAAATTCACTTTATGATTTTTGAAACATCCCTCTTGCAAAATAATGGAGTGTTCAGCTGGCGAGTAAGATGTAAACAACCCTTTTATGGAGATTGACGCGCGCGTATCATGTTCTGCGCGATGTCGCGCAGAACGCACCTGGCGCGTTGCGTTTTGAATTTAGAACTTTAAAATTCTGACTCCCTGGTAGTGTTGCGCATGCCTACGTGAGGATTGTGAACGTTCAACCAATGAAACGATAAGAGGCACTGGATTTTTAGGAGTCCACATTTTATTGTGACACTGGAAAAGTGTTTAAGACCAGCTAGCCATGTCTTTATCATCCGTTTAAGACCGGCCACGTGACGGGCTCTCAACCAATAGGAATGCATAAACTGTCTTAGGTATTTATGAATGAATGTTTATGAGTGCAATGGTAAGAATAATTTCATGAGGTGACAGGTGAAATGTTCCATCCCAGGAGGCTAAGCTGAGTGGAATAGCACATTCCATCAGTCACCGAATGAAACTATTCTTTCCATTGCACGAATGTGCAAGTAAATAAATCCTCATCATCTGACTGGTCAGAGCTGCCCATAGTGACCGTGCATGTGGAAATTCTTTACCATGGAATGGAACTTCTATATTTGTGGTGTTGCCAGGTTGTGGGTTGTCTATGTAATAGACTTTCGCCATGGTCTATAATATCGTCACCATTTTCACGAAGAGCCACATATGTCGATTTTGAAGAAAAAGTGTTTTCGAGATGATCGCAAAAGAAGTTTCTCATATTTTAAAACTGCAAAAATTACCACTTTGCAACAACTTTGTGAAGCAAGGAAACATCACACTATTCTGTGTGAGCTGAATTTTTACAGGAACCCAGTAATAAGACTTAATTCAGCAGTTAATTAGTAAAAATTAATTAGTCAAGATATGTGGCTCTTCGTGAAAACGCAAATTCAGGTTTCCGACATATTGGCCCTTTCTGTTCAATGTGTATTTCCATAGGCCCGCGTGAGTACGTGCGCGCAGCTGAAAATGTAACAAAGATATGTGGCCCTTCGTGAAAACGCAAATCTCATTTGACCTACTTTTACGTATTTCCGTGCAAAGGGTTTTGTACGCGTTCAAAGGGCCAAAATGTATGTGGCTCTTCGTGAAAACGCAAAATTCATTTATCGAGATGGTGGCCCCTTGCAACATTAATGTAACTTGGAAATTAATGATGTTTTGCTTACAGAAACATGTCAAAATGGTTAAGTACATTGTTTTAAAGCAAAATATTGAAAAAAAATCAAAATCAAAAAACGGTAATTTTTGATATATGTGGCTCTTCGTGAAAACAGTCTCTCGACCTCTAGATTTAGACCAATCAGCGGGCTCTTTTTATATCGGGTCTTCGGTCATTCACCGTTGTGGCGTCATAGACATTGATAAAAAAAAAACTAGACACAGCAACAATTAGGCTGTGGTCACGTGCTCTTATTGTTACTCGATACGCGCAAGCTTGTTTAGGTTTTTAAAAAAATGCCCGGCCGTAATTGGTGTGTTACAAAACACTGCATTCTAATTGACCAATCAAACAGTTAGTCCTGATTTGGGAATGAAATGGTGGCACGATTTAGTAAAGTCGACTCTGATTGGCTGAGTGCGGGATAACATCAATCTGCATGCCTAGATATCAGACGTTATGCAGAATACTGGGCTTTGGATTTGGTTCTAGCATATTGGTGTTAGGTATGGATACTATTACCAGTATGAGTAAACAAAATAATTCAAAACATCTTTGCATTGTATTAAACACTAAAAGGACTAAATTTGTTCATTATTAAACGTAAGTTAATTTATGCCTCTTTTGTTTTCTCTGCAGGAAGAATCAACTTGGTGGATTTACAACAGGTAAAAATCTGTAGTAAAGTTTATCTTTCTTAATATCATTCTTTGTTGGGGAGTGTGGTCTAATAGTTAAGGTTCATGACTCATGATCAGAGGGTCAGGAGTTCGAATCCAGCTGCTGATCATATGTTTGTGTTCTTGGGCAAGCCACTTCACCCCCATTTGCCTCTCTCCACCCAGGAGTATAAATGGGTACCGGCATTAGCTGGTGAGTAACCTGCGATGGAATGGCATCCCATCCAGAGGGAATAAAAAAAGTGCTTGTAAATTCCCTCGTAAATCAACTGTTCATCCTCCATTTGCTGCACTGTTTGCTTTGGTCCACGATGTGGGAAGACGCGCACTGCCAACCAAGTTAGGAAAAATGAGATAAAAAACATTTCAAACAATGCAAAAACTGGATAGGCATAACACCATAAGGTTTTTCTTATTTTTTTGCTCAATAACAGCTTTAGGTTCTGTGAAGTTTTCTAGGCTGGTTGGAGTAACCAGAAACACAGATATTTTCCTTGGCCCTGTTACATGTCTAGATGAAGCTGTTAATAAATTGATGTTGTCAATGAACATTCATAAATACCTAAGACAGTTTACGCATTCCTATTGGTCGAGAGCCCGTCACGTAGCCGGTCTTAAACGGATGATAAAGACATGGCTAGCTGGTCTTAAACACTTTTCCAGTGTCACAATAAAATGTGGACTCCTAAAAATCCAGTGCCTCTTATCGTTTCATTGGTTGAACGTTCACAATCCTCACATGCGCAACACTACCAGGGAGTCAGAATTTTATAGTTCTAAATTCAAAATGCAACGCGCCAGGTGCGTTCTGCGCGACATCGCGCAGAACATGATACACGCGCGTCAATCTCCACAAAAGGGTTGTTTACATTTTACTTGCCAGCTGAACACTCCATTATTTTGCAAGAGGGATGTTTCAAAAAGCATAAAGTGAATTTGTTGAACAAAATCGGGATGTTTTGAATTATATGATTTTTTTTTACCGAAAAGGTATTTATGAATGGGAATAAATATGTGCTCCGTCGGTATTTATCACTCTGTTTAAGACCACTTAGAGTTTGGGTGCTGATAATTACCCTCGCCTCCGGCTCGGGTAATTATCAGCACCCAGACTCTAAGTGGTCTTAAACAGAGTGATAAAAACCTCCGGAGCACACATTTATTCCCCTATTCAACGTCTTTGTAGTATGTTAGTTTATGAATTTGGAATCAACAAAATTGGGAAACTCAGAAAGTACCCGATAAAAGTTCCACTGAGCGCCTAGTAAATGCTTTTGTTACGTCCCACCTTGACTACTGTAACAGTTTGTTAATAAACTTACCGTAATTTTCGGAATATAAGCCGCGCGGCGTATAAGCCGCAGCATGCAAAAATCTGCAAATTAAGATTTTAGGTCGGCGTATAAGCCGCACCAACCGCAGCAGTTCAATTTTGTAAGGCCTCCAAATTCTAGTCAAAATGCTCTGAACCAGTTCCATTTGCACTACGAAAGCTATAAAAGGGCCACAAATGTTATGTCAAATCATTTACAGTCAATTACTCTTACAAACAAATATGGAAATTGATGATGAGAAATAAAAAACGGGAATTGCTGCCGGCTGGCTCGTCAGTGAGCCTGTGCCGGCGAATGGCATTATTTTCCCCCAGCACTTGAGAGAGTATGCAACCCACCATGTGTTGTCTGACTGGAGCGCTACAAATCCTGCTTTGTGGCAACAGACGCTGAGTTGTTTTGTCCTAAAGGATAAACAAGTCCGTTTTTACAGCAAAACTTATCAAATTGTTGTGATTACTAATGAGTAGTAATGTCAAAACTTCAAGTTGGGATCGTAACTTTCTTCGAAAACAGTCAACACGATGCCGAGATTGACTGGAGCGCTACAAATCCTGCTTTGTGGCAACAGACGCTGAGTTGTTTTGTCCTAAAGGATAAACAAGTCCGTTTTTACAGCAAAACTTATCAAATTGTTGTGATTACTAATGAGTAGTAATGTCAAAACTTCAAGTTGGGATCGTAACTTTCTTCGAAAACAGTCAACACGATGCCGAGATTTTTATGGACGAATCCATTAATTTCGTAGGGGTGGTTTCACCCCTGTTTTGAGTTTTACATCGTTTCTTGAATACATTTCAAGAAAAAAAATTATATTGTGACGTTGAACAACTGATTATCAAATAAAGATATGTTTCAAACTCCATAAAAAGTATTAGTTGTCTTTTTCCTTTTTTTAAACTGGGGAAATATTGGTAATTATTGTTCCCAAGAAAGTGCACCCGTTTATTACCACAAATGGTGTGGTCCATGGGGAATCCATGCAGCATGCATGCAGCATCCGGTTCGTTAGTGTGACATCACCTCCAGCACTTTCTGCACGATTGGAACCGGAAGTTAACGCAGCTCGAGCGGTTGTAGCCAATGAGCGCTAGTAATCAATGGTGGGTGCGCGTGAATGACGTTTTTACTAACGAACCGGATAGGCAGCATCACGTACGGCCGGTTGTCGATGTCCAAAGGGACAGCTTTCACTAGCCGTACTTTTTACCACTCGGCATCTTTTTGTGGGACGTGCTTTCGATTTGTTAATGACTTTCTTAATTGATATTTATTTCAACAACACATCTCTTCTTGTACCAGTACATTAAATACACATGTAAATGTCAGTTTTATTCTTCAAGTCTCGGCGTATAAGCCGCCCTGTGTATAAGCCGCAGTAAACATTTTCATGGGCAAATTCAACGTATAAGCCGCGGCTTATATTCCGAAAATTACGGTACTCATTTGTCAGCACTTCAACATATCCAGAACACAGCAGCTCGTCTCGTCACACGCACGAGGAAACACAAACACATAACCCCAATCCTTCGTGCCCTACACTTGCTCCCCATTCCACAACGCATCAAATTCAAGATCCTCCTTCTCACTTAGGGACCGTGACCATTCAGCCCTGGTATGAAAAGGGCCCCCCGGTACCTCGTCAGGGCCAGTCCGGTCTTCAGCCCAGTCTCGTCCGGTACATGGTCCTATCTGTGCCGACGAAAGTGTTCTATTTTTTCGCGCTGAGAGATGAAAACCACAAGCAGGTTTCTTCTGGGATATATTACATGTGTCAATACTTGCAAACAATAGACCCCAGGATAGAGGAGTTCCTGATTAGCAACCGGACCATCTCCTGGGCCGGTAGCTGGGACGGTACGAAAGGACTTCTTGGGAGGGGACGAGCTTACCGGGGGGCCCTTTTCATACCGGGGCTGAATGGTCACTGTCCCTTACAAGGCTCGGAACGGACTAGCACCCTCATACATCAAGGAACTCATCACACCCAAACTGCAAACCTCTTCCATCCATCTCCGCTCATCACCCACAGCACACTTGCAACTTGCTCCCGGTCCCCGCACCCATACTCGATACGGCAATCGAGCCTTCTCCGTCTGTGCTCCCAAACTTTGGATCAATCTCCCTATTGTCATACGGAATTCCCAAACTCTGGACACTTTCAAAACTAGATTGAAAACACACCTATTCAACTCAACTTGACTCACTATGCCACTTTTCTTTAGTTTAGGCCAAAAAAAAAGTCTCCGGTTTCTGGTATGCGCGCCCGTCGCCGTAGCCATGCGCGTCGGCAAAATGAAAAAGTTTTTTTTTTTCAATAAAAGATGATGTCTCAAAACCGCCAAACTCACTGGTTTGACTGGAATCCTGCTGCTGCACAATTTTAACGTGTTTTTAGATGGGGTTATGATCGAGAATAAGTTTTATGTGGCCTCTCCGGACTCCCATACATTTGCACTAAGTTTAGTCGGGCACCATTTGCAGTCATCAGCCGACATTTGAAGCAAAAAAGACAGGTAAAAAAAAAAAAAAGCCGCGTCACCGCACCACTTTTTGGGCAAGCTCCATACCAGAAACCGAAGACTTTTTTTTTGGCCTTAGGCTATTTCATGTTTTTGTTAATACCTGTATTTATGTACTATATACTTCGTTTTGTTTTTGTTTAATTAAATATTTTGAAACACCACGTATGAAGCACTATATAAATGTTGATAATTATTATCATTTGTAGATTCTTGGTGTTGACTTTGCTCACATTGAGGCCAAAGCCAATGAACTCATCAAGCATGAACGGTCACTTCACCTGGTACTTGGCCAGCTGGTTACAAGGTATCGTAGCCTAGGCCCCTTTTTTACATAACTTGTATGACAGATTTTTTAGGTCCCGAAGATGGGCGGGTAGCAGAAAAAAAATTCCAATGGGTGGGCTGGGGTCACCCATTGAAGAGCCCAGTCCTACATGGTACAGTCTAGCTAAGATGAAAGCGCTCAGACAAACTATGATGTTGTTATTCCATATAAGGCCAAAAAAAAAAAAATATTTGGTCTCTGGTCAGACCAAAGTTCCGGAATTGACGCGGCGACGCGGCTTTTTTTTTTTTTTTTTGCTTTTTTTTTTTTTTTCAAGCTTGGATTGTACAGACAAGGTGGGGTACTATTTTGCTTTTTTGGTGTCCTCATGTACATTAGTGTCCTCCATAATTTGCCTTGGTGCTCTCGATCATTTGCCATGGCGCAATTTCCCATTCCTTGGTGCTCTTTGGTAAAAAAAATTGAGGAGGTGCGGCAATAGAGGGCGCTGTTGGAGCTACCGCGGAACATTTTGGGGAAAAAAAAGATTGACGCGCATGATTAAAATCGACGCGCGCGCTGACCAGAGACCGACTTATTTTTTTTTGGCCTTACTGCCCAAATATCATCAAAACTTGCCCACAAAATTATCAAAACTTGCTTTGATTTAAGTAAATTACATTTTTTTCTGAAAAATGAAGGAAAATTTGGCACAGCCATCACGGTCTGTGCAGTGCGATATCAGTATGCTTGAAATGTCACCCCCCATTCTTATTGCCCCGCCCCCTTATAGAGACTACATGGACCGACTGTCCGAGGACATCAATGACCAGTTACAGGAAGCTGGTCAGGTGACCATTGCAGAGTTAACCAAGTCACATGACCTGCCAGCAAGCTTCCTGTCAGAGGTAACAATTTGACTTTTTGTCTTATCAAACCTTAATCATTTCACAATGATTGTAAAACAGAGATTAATTTCCATTCAATTGCTGAAGAATCTTTTCTTGATTAAAGGTCAGTCACGTTAACGTGGCAAACATTGACTAACAAGCTGATTTACCCGATCATAGATCGGGTAGGGCGTAGTGTTGGGGATGAAAATGTGGGGAGTTAAATGTAAATGGGGGTTAGTTGAGAAGACATGCAGTTATAGAAAAGCAATTTTTTGTGGTGTGATCTGAGGCAATTTCTGACCACTAAAACCAATTAGAGCAAAAGATCATCTTTTAAACATCATTTTTGAGCTTGGGGTAATTGAATCAGCTACACGGTATTCTGAGCAATAGAATCATTATAGTAGGCTACCATTTTTACAGTAGGCGATCCGTTTTGTCGATTTTTTGTGACTGCGTTTAAGATCGCGATATTTGAAGCAATGCATCGCTCCTTCGTTGATCCCAAACAGGCCCCCGAAATTATAACGCGACACTGAATTATACGTGGCGGGCAGCGAACTCACAACGCTCAGCCTTGGTGGTGGAAGCATGGAGCTGTAAACACATTATGGAAGCAACAGCACTCTATCACACGACGTCACATGCTTGCGCTTCAAATAGCGAGCACCGTAGACCCAACCTCGTTTCCAGGGTGTGGAGCAGGCTGCAGTACGCGTTGCCATCGACAGTTTTACGCATAGCCGGGAAGTACCACGCGGTATAGACTTTCGATTGGTCATACCGTGCAAGGCATACTAATGTGTAGTCCTTCTGAGTATTCGTTGCACTCGGCGCAGGGGCGGCAAGCAAAGCACAGGAAAGAATAGGGACACTTGGTGGCCACACACCATGGAGAAGAAATATTTTGCCAAGGTCACCCCATACTACCGTTTGGTGAACGCTTTAGCAGAACGGCCGAGTAGAACACGTAAACGAAACCCCTACGTTGACCTCGCTGACCTCGCACAGTCTAGACACGCAGAAAAGCCAGCCCTGGGGGCAGCCAGGCAGTCAACGTGAAAGCACACACGACGGCAAATTCCTGCGCAAAACGCAGTCACGAAAAATTGACGAAACGGATCGCCGGTCCGTACCGGAAAATCAGGACGACCCGAAGTGTCCGACCCGGACTATTCCAACTGGGAACACTGTATGTTCCCCCATGTCCACATGGAATAACTACTGGAACTTCCTGAGATTTGAAAGGCTCTTTTATAATGCCTATTCTGATGCTGTCTGAAGTTGCGGCACTTCAAGTTTTTCTCCTGTCCCCCAGTGTTTCCTTCGCTGTTGAAGGAGAGAGTGAAATTTTGGTTCTGTGCACACAGGTGGCCCATGGCATTATGACAAACTGGAAAGCTCTCAGAGAGCGCAAACCTCCACCAAGCTTGAACAATTCCCCGCCATATTGTCAGTACACCCAAAAGAAATACACACATATCCAATGGACTTCCATATTTTATTGCACAATGGAAATGTCAACAGGATTGCTCATATTCTGAATTTATCGAAAAATAGCAATGTTGGCCGCTTTATATTGTGTAAGACAGTGTAAGTTATCAATAAAATAAATCCTTAAAGGGAATTTACAACATTTGCAAACATCGAAAAATAAAACTACCAAGTTTTTACGAAATACCTTACTAGGATGTTGGTAAATGACAGTTTCAAGTATCTTGTAAAATTATGGCACCTGATGTGAAGTCATTTTCAAGAAAATGGCATTTTTGTATACATTTCCAATGGTGGTCGGCCGACCAGCGTTGGAAAAACCTAACTATTTTTCAACTACTGTTTCAAATTTACCATTTTTTCAGTCCAAATTTTGTTTTGCTATTGGTCACATGTTCATAAACGGGTGCAGGCCAGCTAGACTGGTTCCCTTGCCTTACAATTTTCCATCATCTAAAAATTGATCCATTTTATCTTTTGTGGATTCAGGGAACCAGACTACTTTAACATTTTTGTTTTTCTTGGTTTTTCCAACCTTTTCGAACACAACACTTCCAAAATGTCAGTGTAACAATATTCGATGTAACCCTTCAAATAGTTCATTTCTGAAAATTACAGCAAAAGCCAATGATGTACATTCCCTTTAAACTCAAATATTTTGTAGTCTACATATATATGCCTGTGTCAGTCTACCTCTCGATCCACTCCCCCGTTGTATAAAATGGCTTAGTCCATTGACTTGTGCAGTTAGATTTACGTGGGTGATAAGGCATACATAATTGGTTTTGTACACAGAGGTTCATGGTCTAAAATGGTGAAGAATCCTATAAAAAAAAACTCCTACATCCATACCCAGATCTGAATCACTTCCAAAATCTAATCGATTTGTGCTTGTACCAAGGACCACCCCTAAATTTTTTTAATGAAACTTCGTCCATAGCTTTTGGACAAACCAACACCAATGAAAAAATAACCTCCTTAGTGAGGTAACTATAAGCCACTGTGTCATGATAGTGGTTGTTTTATTTACAACTGCTCTTGCATTACTTGGGCCTTAGCTTTTGAAAATCAGATATTATTTTGATTACCCCCCAAAAAACATTTCTTTGCGGGTGTAGAGTCTGGCGCTACCACTGGCTGTATGCTTACAAAATATTAACATATGTAAACAACTTTGACAGAACATACACATATGAAACAGTTCATAAAATGTCCTTCCTGTGTATTCTGTATATTTGTAGATGATTGAGGCTCGTCTTGGAACTATAGTACAGGGACAGATGGATGTATATGACCAGGGCGTGTTCTTCACCCAAGCGTTCATTGACAGACACACTGCTCAGATACGCGGTGCCTTCAGTGCTATCACAAAGTAAGTCAGTTTAGTGAAATTCTTGTGGGCCAGCAAACTAGTTGGGCAATTCCACGCTAACTTCCCGTTACATTTAATGGGGTGTCTTCAGTCAAGTCTGTGATGTTATTCTATAAAGTCAAAGTATTTAGGGATTTTTCTCACAGAAGATCCCTTGAAGTAAAGTGACTATTGCTAGGTTCACACATTTCCGATTTTTAAGCCGAATCTCAACGAATAGCAATTCTTGCGTAAAACGGGTAATGGTTCTTGCCTGCCTTGGGAGCACAGCCCTGACACAACAATTCCATTTCCAGCAACGAAAGTTAATTGGTGTATATTGGTACTCTTCTGTGGTTCTATAAATAACAACTCTGGAGTTTTCAAATTTGGGGTTTTATTTCTATGCAGGCCAACACCAGTTATAACCATTCTCAACCAGTTCAAATTTCCGGAGAAATTATTCTTTGGTAAGTTGTAAGATTTCCAAGGATTGAAAGTTATTGAATAGGTAAAGTATCTTTAGATGCAATGATATCATTGTTCATTTTTCTGTGATTGAGATTTGAAAAAAAGTTAACCCCTACCCAGTCAAGGTAATATCGATAACAGAAATTGACCACTTAAAGCCTGCCGCATTTTACCAGTTTACGGATCATCGGTACTTTTTCTTTTGCACTGTTGTGGACACCACTACGTTACTGGTCATCATATGACCAGTCACATGATGACCAGTCACATGATGACCAGTCACATGATGACAAAATGGTAGCAGTCAATTTTGAATCATGTGACATCCTTCATGAATCTGATTGGTTAACATAAATATCGCGTCTGGTGAAACCAGAGTGCTGCCCGCACACCTTTTCAGGCGACATCAGATCAAGTGAAATCGGATGTGAAAAAAAGAACATGTTTGATGTCATTTGGTCACCTGATGTACGGTCAGATCACTCCGATTTTTCAGCACACACCTCTCAGATGTGTTTATATAACTGACATACAGATCCTTGTCATCTGATTGGTGGAACGCACATCACATCACTGCCGTTCACGCCGGGGCTCAAAAAGTCCCATTGATTTCGGTCTCCCCAATACCGCATTGTTTGTTAAGTCATGCAGAAATCACTAGAGTATGAGAAATGCACCTACAAGTTGAAAACTTACTTTTCTCCACCCACATGTATAGATTTTCAGCATCGAGGAGTGATTAAAATCAAAATCGTTTTGTGTAAAGTTATTTTCTTGAACTACATTTACTCTTTCATAATGATGTAAAATTTAAGGCCATATGAGCAAATTCAGCAAGTTATGCCTGTGTTTTTTTTTTATCTGTTCCCATTTATGAAACTGCAAGCCATTTCATAACATGACCACATGGCACTCCATACCTCAAATTGTGCATACTTCTGAAGCATTTGTCAAAACACTATGGAAAACTGCACCATTAGAACGGTCTGGAAATACTCATTCAGCTGGTATATGGCTGATGTATGGGGGGGCAAAACATACCAACGAGCCAGCTTGTTGAAAATGACTGAATGCATCTGCTACATTCATGCTCAGTGTCAGATTTCCTTATCTACTAAAGTCGTCCATGTTTAGCAGGTTACGAATCCCTGCCAAGCAAACATGTTAATTTTTTTTCTGGCAAGCTTTCTAACAGCACTGAGCATACAATTATGTCAAGGCAGGGCAAATCCTAATATTAAAAAAAAATGTAAGTTTAAGGAATTTAAGTACCCAGAAATAATTGCACCAAGTGATATTTCTACAGGTTGCCTTCAAAAGTTGGTGGACAAGGGTCGTCTGAATGGCTCCATTATTGGGGGCCGTCAGGATAAAGCCGTGTACGTTCCTGACCTGTACGCCAAGACGCAGAATGAATGGGTGGACTCCTTCCATGCTCAGAACGGGTACCTTGGTAAGTCCAGTATGAGCTTTATTCACGAGTCGGCCATATTAAATTGAAAGTGAGGTAAAATCTTCATTTTTTGAACTTGCAAGTAGAAATGAAAGCAACAAAATAAAGTTAATTAATACGAGTCTGTTCTGATGAATAATTTAAAATTTGTGATCAAACATACCCTAATGTTTTAAGCTACATTAAAAAAAGAATGAAAAGAAATAGTCTGGCACCGTCCCATTCAACGATTCACAATTTATATAACACATTCAGGGAACATGACCCAAAATGGCTTCCTCGTGAAAAAGTCCAAAGGGCTGAGTTGAATTTTTCAAATATTTGATCATCCACCAAGTGTCTGAATGGCATTTTTTTCAATAAAGATATTCAAAAGATGTGAGGGGTCTCGAGGAGATGATGGAAAAAGTCCACAATGTTATTTTAATTGTGTAAGTTGTGCGATTTCAGTTTGCCAAATGCCACACTTTTGTCGAAATCCACTTTATTATAGGTCACATGGCATGCCTGACTGCTGGTCATGTCATCGGAAAAATTTATGATACATGTACCTAGCATAGCTGAGCATACGCATGATGTCAATAGCTGGCATGTGCCCACTAACGGATGTATTTCTTGAAAGTAAACCATTCTTTCAATTGATTGTTATAAAGCCAGGCGATCATTGGAAAATGATGGAAAATTCCTCTTTTCTTGAAAATAACAGCATACGATACGGGCACTACGTTATCACAGGATAGTTTAATTAGTTGCATCCAAGTATGCAATTTTTGCAAACGTTTTCCACTGCCTTTAACGAGATTGGGTTCCTTACAAAGAGAAGCTTTAGAGAGATCATGTTCCTTGCGAATTATGTCACCTAACAGACTTTATCTCTCGACAGAATATGATGCTCTTGCTAGACTAGGCATCACAGATGCCAAACCTTACATCAAGAGACGCTTCAAAGCTGAGAATCTTCTGTTTTTGTCGTCTTGCTGCGTGGGTAGTCAACTCCGCGATAGGGTGGAAGCCAGCATAGATGAGGCATTGTCTACTGGATCGTGGATAGATGTCACGGTAAGGGGCAATTTAAGATTCAATTTGGTCATTTGAATTAAATAATAATACCGGAGTCTCATATAGCGCACTTATCTACTAACAATTAGGTATTCAAGGCGCTGGTAATTATGTGTAATTAAAGACAGGTAAATGAAGTTTATATAAAAAATATGAGACCCATTATTTAGCACCTTTATAGTGGTTTACAAGGTGCTGCGGCGCATTAAGCAGTCACTGCCAGAAACACCGGGGCAAACCCCTTCTCTTAGCGATAAGTGTTACTGGGTTCTTAAACGTGCATTACACAACACACGGGACCTATGGCTTTATGTCCCATCCGAAGGACGAAGTAATAATGGTAAAGTGCCTTGCTCAAGAACACAAGCAACGTGTTCCCACGGTCAGGATTTGAACCCATGTACCTCAGCACACAAGTCGAACACTGTAACCATTGCACCACAGCACCCCACGAATTCAGTTTACTTGTTTCATCACAAAAGTGAAATATATCTTTCCATTGCACAACAAAAACACACATGTATAGGTAAGTTATAATAAGGGAATAAAAGTGTGCTTGGCCAGTTTTGAACAAGTACGTTTAAAACAGGCTGGGGGCCTTGGATGCAGATAATGGCCCTTTCAGTCAAAAAAGTAGAAACAAGTCAAAAATTATAAATTTCCAACGATTTTGTCCAACAATTCACTCCATGTTTTGTGAAACACCCCTCTAGCTATGTTTATGGTATATGCCTCAGGTGAGTGGTACTAAAAAATCTCCTTATATGGAGATTGGCGCATGCGTGGCACGTACAGCGTGATGTGGCACAGAACGCAGCAGTGCCGGTGTAGTGTGAATTTAGGACTATGAAATATGGACTCATTGGTAGTATTGCGCTTGCCTAAGTTAAGATAATTGGGAGAGTGACTGGTTCAACCAAAAGAGTAAAAGGGACCAGATTTCATAGGAGTCCTAATTTCATGTGACTCCGGGAAAAAAAAGGTGTTTAAAAACCAGTCGGTATCTCATCAACCGTTTAAAACCACCCACAAAGTCTGTCGACCAGTAGGAATGCGTAAACTGTCTCAGGCAGTTATGAATACAGGAAAATCACAGAAACATTAAAATATCATTTGTTTTAATAAAGTTTACACCCAAAAAAAGTTGAAAAGGTTACAAATAGTATCCAGGACATACAGTATCTACAGATGAATGACTAGGTTGAGTTTGATTAATTTAGTAAGATTTGGTTTCATTGAAATGACTTTGACTTTCTCTGAAACCTATTTTTACTGGTAACCTTTAAGATTTTTTTTTTCAATTTTCGTTTTGTCGTTTACAGTTTATTTGCCTGTTATAACAAGTTGTATGTAGTTTTTTTTTTCTGTTTGATTAAGATGTAATGCTTTTGCCAATTTGGAAAAGGAATTTCAGATAATGTCACATAAGAAAAAGCTGATCTGAAACACACTAAGCACATAATGCAAAAATTTTCAAAACACAATCACAAAGTAATGAGTTATAGGTATATAGGATCATTTTTTTGAGCCAGCAGGCACACAATTTTAAAGTCACCTTCTATGGTTGTTTCCTTCCAAGCGACACCATTTCAAGCGGAATAATTTCACAGGGTATTTGATAACCATCCCTTTCTTCACTTTGAGCAATTTTTTCATCATTTCAATTTGTTCACGGGGATCCCACAGAAAAGCCACATGCACAGATCAGAAACGCTCAGTGAAGCCATGAACAGCTTTAGTCATTGCTTGGATACGGTCGGCACGATGAAGAACAACCAGGCATAACGGGTTCAGAATTACAGTTGGTATGATCGTCAAAATCATGACTGCACAACCAAACATTGTCACACTGTCTATATCCTGGTGCAAATTTGCCTTGTGGCCAACCTTCCAAAAGCTCTTCCCACTCATCAAAATTATATCCTGCTTCGAACTGTGGTACATTACCCAAATATTGCGATCGCTGAATCACTGAAATTAGCTATACAGGTTATCAATGTGAGCAAAAGATACACCACTAAAATCTACTAGTACTTCACTATACTCAAAAGTATGCATACCAAATACATTGAACCATAACAGTGCGCAACGCAAATGTACGTGTGTAGCCTACTATTGTACATGTGTACTATCAACACTAATATCACAACAGTTTTGACACCTTATGCTTTCAAGATCAACACTGACTTTCACTACCATATGCCTATGCAAGACCTTTTTTACACAAGAACTCTAGCATAACATGAATTAAAACTCTGTACGTGCACATGTAGGTCGGACTATATGCATATCACATAGCATTACATTAGCAACAGCAAAACACTTTTTTTTCAAACCTACTTCAACATGTTCAAGTTTCTTGCAGGTGGATGCACTGTCCAGTTCCTTTAAATCAGTTTTGGCTGCGGCGTTTGATCAGTGTTCAACAGTTCAAAGGCTGTGGGCTTGCAGGCAGGCAGTAAATTTCCATCCTGGTTTCAGACATCCAACTTTTTCTCGGATCAGCTGATTTCCACGTTTTTCACTACACTTATGCCATTAAGAATTGAAAACACTGTACAAAGTCTTGTAAAGTTGGGAGTTTCCTCATTTTTTGTTTCTTCCAAGTTGCATGCCTGTGGTTTAGACTGGCTCAGTATGGACACGGCGAACATGCTGGCTTTCCTCGCGAATTGGGAATTTGTACAGGTACGCGTTGATACAAACAATGTTCCGTGAACAATAAAACAAAGTTAAAATGTCAATTTGGGCTTGCAGCAATATTCCATATCTGGTGGAGATCCATGTGCATTTGCGATTTTTCACGGCAAGAACGCTGGCTGTCGATCCCAGTCTGACGTTAGCATAGCAACGTTCCATGGGCGCTGCCATCTTGGATTCATATCGTTCGGTTTTGATCCCTGGCAATACACGTCCATCTCGCCGGCAATTTTTGTTTTGTTGTCGACTCCCGCAAATCCTGTCTCGTGCTCGGCAGGTAGGCCTGGTTTGTAGCTGCAATTAGGACTGCAATGACGGCTCAAATCGTCCCGCTCCGGCATCGTCTGGTTCCTGGCCTGGACTTGATCGGCTTGCCTGGAAATGGCTGGACTACACATCGGCTCTATGGCGGGGTTGTTGTATTGCAAGCACTACAAGGGGCGCGTACACGCACATGTAACGTGTTGTGCATCGGCGTTGCTGTGTGTGGCTAGTTTAATACACAGCACGTTGTTCAGTGTCTGCTGTACAGACTGTATACGACAAAGCGCGTGTATATTGCGCATGGGCGTCTCCACGGTGATCATGTGCGGCGTCATGACCAGCCGAGTCACCTCACACTACATGACTTTTCTGATGCTCGAAAAGCGGTGATCCAGTGCTCAACATTTTCAAGAGTTATCCCATCCTTGCCAGAAATTGTCGTGTCCTTGGGGTAACTCTACAACTCAATAATTGACACGGAGACTCTGATAAATTTCAGAAAGGGCCGAAAGTGCGCAACTATGTTGTCACACTATCACTTGAACAAGAGAGAGCAAGTACTGGAACTTTCCATACAGACGGGCGCGCGTGCATGCGCATTGATAAGAACATTAGTAGTCTACTAGTCTTAGTTCAAGTCCATACACAACCTCATACCACATCAAGATGTGCTCAAACTTCCACCCACCTGGAGATTGTTGTTGTTGTGTGATTGTTTTAGCCAGCTCTGCAAATTGTCACGTTGTTCATTTTTTATTTTATTTTTTTATTTATTTACGTCATCTTTAGTGAGGGTAGCTCCGATCAGTGCAGGGCACTGCTTTCCATGGAGGCCCTCAATATGAGAAATATGAGACCCATTATGTAGCACCTTTAAGGGTTACAAGGTGCTGCGGCGCATATTGCAGCCACTGCCAGAAACACCGGGGCAAACCCCTTCTCTTAGCGATAAGTGTTACTGGGGTCTTTAACGTGCATTACACAACACATGGGACCTACGGCTTTACGTCCCATCCGAAGGACGAAGCAATAATGGTTAAGTGCCTTGCTCAAGGGCACACGTGTCCGGGCCCGGGCTCGAACCCATGAGATTGCTGCTTACAGTTTTCATCAGTAGCATCAGTAGCATTGCTGTGTGAAGCAGTTTTGTGAAATTGAATACTGGTTATTTTGTGATTTTTAGCAACAGTGGCGTGAGGCAAGCAAGCCACGTAGTGTTTGTCGTAGTTCCCTGTTCCGCCAGTAATAGATGACCACATCCAACCAGCCACTAGTAACTACTGCAGTTTGTGCCCAGAGGGAGAAAGAGTTCGAGTATGAAACACGGCCTGCCAACAGCAAGATATAAAAGACGACTTGGGGCATCCAGCAGATGCAGGCAGATCCTGTTATGATGAGCACAGTAGTAGCAGACTTGGTGCTGATTGGTTGAACAGCATTCTGTCCCTCCTGAGGGTTGCCTAGGTGATTCTGAGCTGCGATGCGTCGCGCCTGGCGTCTAGCAACTGTCAGAATGCGCATGTACATTGTCACGATTATCATAAGCGATATCATGATAACAGAAACATAAATGACAGGGCACAACTTACACGATGGCCAGCACTGATTGTTAATAACAATTTGTCCTTTATACACACCCAGCACAATGATATAAAATAGAGATGTCAACAACCATAAGATAGCAACGATGACCTTTGACCTAGTTGGGGACATTAAAATGGGGTAGCGCAATGCATGAATGATGGCAACAAATCGGTCAGTTGTTAACAAGAGAAGAGACATGAGACTTAGTGTAGAAAACAATGAAATGACTATTTCTATTAACGTGCACATGAAATCCCCAACCAGCCATGTTGTAGGAAAGGCCAACATCAGTGTAGAGATCCCATAGATAATCCCCATGCACAGATCAGAAATGCTCAGTGAAGCCATGAATATCTTGGTCGTTGCTTGGATACCGTCAGCACGACGAAGAACAACCAGGCATAACGGGTTCAGAATTGCAGTTAAAATGATGCTCAAAATCATGACTACATAACCAAACACTGTCACTGGCTCATAGTTCATATCCTGGTATGTACCAGTTGTGTTAATATCACTAGAATTCATGATGGTTGATTCTCTCTATCTCTTGCAAATCTATTCAAAAGTTTTCCCCGGAGAACAAGAACAAAACTGTGCCTGTAGTTGTTGAGCAAGCCTTCAATTCTAAAAGTTTAAGGCGATATCAAAACCATGTCAACAAATCCGTCCGTAAAAGAAAGACTGTTAGGAGGTAAAAGACCAGAAGATGTGCTCCTTCCTGCTGGTGTCAGCACACAATTACATCATGCAGGCGTGGCATCTCGTCCTGATGGGAGATTTGTTGTGTCAAGCTGGCAAACAGTGTTAGCGTAGGCCAGGTCCTGACGCAGTTGGCAAGAGACCTGCATTTGGTTAATGGTTGAGTGAAGAGCCCGGTATTGTCGACAGGTTGAGTTAGTTGGTAATAACATTCAACAGTCACCATGACAATAATGTGAATAATTGCATTTTTCACGGACAGCACCTTGCTTGAGTCGACAGTTTTGAGTACCATGATAATCAACTTGTCAAATCTCTACTGTAATTAGCTTTATCATTCCCAATCAGGCATCAGTTGCCAATCATATTCAGATTGGATATTTATTAAAAAAAGATGTGTGTTGTTGTTGACTGTCTCCTTTAACGAAGATTGATGTTGATGGGTTCAGCTTTGTGAGAAACGTAACAGCCAATAAGTATCGTTTGGGTTTGCGGTAACACCATGTGGTAATAACTACTGCTTAGAAGATATTAGTTCTGAAAAGAACTTGTCCTGCTTATTATCAACTTTGCTAAGTAGTTTTTTGTTCTGATAAGAACAGTCCTGCTGTAATTCTAAACGAACTTGTCTTTGGTCTCAACGTTTCGACAAGCCTGCTCTAGTCATCGTCAGGTTAGAACTTACAGCAGGACTGTTCTTATCAGAACAAAAAACTACTTAGCAAAGTTGATAATAAGCAGGACAAGTTCTTTTCAGAACTAATATCTTCTAAGCAGTAGTTATTACCACATGGTGTTACCGCAAACCGAAACGATACCGATACCCCACCATGCAAAGCCTCAAATCTTATAAGCCAATAAGTAGTCAACTCTGGTAATTGGATTCTGGAACAGATAATTACCTCCTGACAGATAATGTTGCAAAACACAATTACAAAGTAATGAGTTCAAGGTGTGTGGGATTTGAGAACATAGAGAAAACATACATATGCCAAATTTTTGGGTCTCAGAACTTGGTTGCGTTGCTTGCGCACGTAAAAAATATCTTTCAATGATTCTGGGCTACCTTGAATGATTCTTTCCTTCTGAGCGATACCTTTTCAGGCAGAATAATTTCACGGAGCATTTGATAACCATCCGCAGTTTTGTCCCTATTAAATCAGTACATCCTTTTCTAAGTAATTACCAGTGTTCTTACACGCCTTTAAGAAACATGTTGCCAGATAGCAAATAAGGAAAAATTGTGAATAATTTCATTCAGTTGTAACTAATGTACTAATTCAATTATTTTTCTTAATCAATTAGATTTTCTAATTGGGTAGACCATACTTCAAGAATCTTTTTTTGTATGCAGGACTTGCTATGTTATATATATAGAAAACATATATGTACAAGTTTTTGGGTCTCAGAACTGGATTCCACTACTTGCGCACATCAAATAAAAGTGTGGCAGCCGGCACACTTTTTAAAAGCCACCTGCAACGGTTGTTTCCTTCTGAGCGACACCATGTCAGGAGGAATAATTTGAAAGGGCATTTGACAACCATTCCTATCTCCACTTTGAGCAATTTTTTTTCATTAAATCGGTACATAAATGTTTAGGTAATTACCAACATCATACGTGCTTTTACGAAACAAGTTGCCAGATAGCGAATCAGGAAAAATTTTTAATTAATTCACTCAGTTATAACTAATGCACTAAATCAATCGTTACATTCAGATTTTCTGGTTTGGTAGAACATACCTCAAGAATCAGTTTTTGTCACAGGAGCGAAGTCATTACTGGAAAGTCAAAGTTAGGTGAATTGAAAATGCAAACTGAAGTTTGCTCAAATTAAATACAGTCATTCCCAAGCAACATGTTACAGCAGAATTTGTTTTGCTAATCTGAAGTTAATTATATCATAGCCAGGATGTCCCCACATCAAGATTTTTGTTGTTGCGTCATTGTTTTAAACCAATTCTGCAAATTGGCACTTTGTTCATTGTGAGTACTGCTTAAAGTTTCCATGAAAGGGATGAAAATGTCATCAGTAGCATTGCATGTGAGAAGCAGTGCTATGAATTTGGGTACTGGTTCGAGTCCCACCCAAGCAGTTTGTGGATTTTTTTCTCACAATCACTCTGGACAACGCTGAGTATACAGTGTTTATGAATTATATCCGTGAAGGGCAAAACTCAATCTTGAGTTTACACCACCCCGACCCAAATTCCATCCTATGAATAGTTTGGGTACTGAGTGTTTTGTGATTTTTAGCAACAGTGATGTGAGGCAAGCAAGCCCCGTAGTGTTTGTCGTAGTTCCCTGTTCCGCCAGTAATAGATGACCACATCCAACCAGCCACTAGTAACTGCTGCAATTTGTGCCCAGAGAAAAAAAAAGTTTGAGTATTGAATACGTTCTGCCAACACCAAGATGAAAAAGATGACTTGGGGCATCCAGCAGATGCAGGCAGTTCCTGTTATGATGAGCACAGTAGTAGCAGACTTGGTGCTGATTGGTTGAACAGCATTCTGTCCCTCCGGACGGTTGCCTAGGTTATTCTGAGCTGCGATGCGCCGCGCCTGGCGTCTAGCAACTGTCAGAATGCGCATGTACATTGCTATGATTATTATAAGCGGTATCATGATATTAGAGCCATAAATGACAGCACACAAATTACATGACGCCGGCAAGCAATGATTATCAAGAACATTGTCTCTGTTAAACACCCCCAGCAGAATGATATAAATAGATGTCAGCAACCATAAGATAGCAACGATGATCTTTGACCTCCTTGGGGTCATTAAACTCGGGTAGCGCAACGCATAGATGATGGCAACAAATCGGTCTGTTGTTAACAAGAGAAGGGACAGGATACTCAGTGTACAAAACAATGGCATCAGCGTTCCTATTAATGTACACAAGAAATCTGCTTTTTGCTGTTGTGCAGAAAAGGCCATTATCAGCACGGGGATCCCACAGAAAATCCCCAAGCACAGATCAGAAATGCTCAGTGAAGCCATGAATATCTTGGTCGTTGCTTGGATACCGTCGGCACGACGAAGAACAACCAGGCATAACGGGTTCAGAAATGCAGTTGGAATGATCGTCAGAATCATGACTGCACAACCAAACATTGTCGCTGGCTCATAGTTCATATCCTGGTATGTGCCAGTTGTGTTAATATCACTAACAGTCATGATGGTTGATTCTCTCTATCTCTTGCAAGTCTACTCAGAAGTATTCCAGGAGAACAAGAACAAAACTGTGCCCGTAGTTGTTGAGCAACCCTTCAATCCTAAAAGTTTAAGGCGATATCAAAACCATGTCAACAAATCCGTCCGTAAAAGAAAGACCGTTAGGAGGTAAAAGACCAGAAGATGTGCTCCTTGCTGGTGGTATCAACACACAGTTACATCATGCAGGCGTGGCATCTCGTCCTGATGGAAGATTTGTTGTTATCAAGCTGGCACACAGTATGAGCGTAGGCCAGATACTGACGCATTTGGCAAGTGACGTGCATTTGGTTAACGGCTGAGTGAAGGGCCTGGTATTGTCGACAGGTTGAGATAGTTGGTACAAAAATTAAACAGCACCTTAATAGTTGCATTTTCCACCCACAGTACCTTGCTGGAGTCAACAGTTCTGAGTAACATGTAATCAACTTGTCAAATCTCCAATGAAATAAGCTTGATCATTCTCATCGAGGCATTATCAGTTTCCGTTACAAAAAATATAAGCTTTTTTGGTTGTTGTTGACTGTCTCTTAATGAATATTGACGTTGATGGGTCCAGCTCCATGAGTACCATAACAGCCAATAAGAAATCAACTCTGATAATTGGATTTTGGGACAGATACCGGTAATTACCCTCTGACAGATGATGGGATTTCATTGGTTGCTATAGTGTGTTGTTATTCATCAATCTTTCCTGTATTCTGATTGGTTGAGCTAACAACACACAAACAACAAAGAATCAGAAACAGTAACCAAAACTGCTGTGAGTTAAAAAAAAAAAAATCACTTTTATTTTCCATGTATGCTAAAAACAAAACATGTAGGGCCACCATATTTTTAACTATGAATTTTCATGAAAATATACATTAAATAGTTCTAAAGCTTAAGAAAGCTTAGTCGGAGAAATATAGGCAGTTGAAATGTGCATTAAACTAGCCAATGGGGGGCTCGTGTGGAAAGTGTGGCGCACAAAATATTACTACACCTCATACATATTCATAATCGAGAGCAAAGTTCTCACTGGTCCATTCACCATCCCGTATTAGCCGCTAGTTTTGCTGTTTACCAAGCTCGCATGCGTAGAAGACTATTGCACTGGTTACCCATGCGCTAGTCTGCTACTCATGCACTTTATGAAGCAATCGTGGAACTAGCGCATTGGGGAAGTGTGCACTTGTGAACATAGCCCTAGCAGCAGTAGCAGCTACATGAAAAGCTGGGGCAGAAAAACATTTTGCCGAGAAAACATATTCCATAACTTCATGAAATTTGTGTGAATATGTATGAGGCATAGTAAAACTAATAAAACATGGTTTAGTTCAGGTGGATAGTCGATATTACTCCTGTCGATATTGGAAGTTGACAGACAAGTTTCCAGAGGCAAAGTTCTAATGCCTCGGGGAGCTAATATTGACTCCATCCTCAAACCGTGTTTTATTTGTATAATACAGTTTGAGATTTGCTGTTACTTATGGTGTATTCACTATCTGCTTTTCTTTTTTCCCAATCAGCCTTTTTTTCCATCCTTTTTGCCATGGATGATATAAAACATGATATTTCAAATGTAAACCAAATTCAGTTGCAAAGTGTACAGAATGAAATAAGCGACAGTAAACGTTTAGGTCTATAATATACACACAAATACTGAAATTTCTATCCTTGTGGAGTCATTTCTTTGTTCTCGTGTACTAAAGTCTACGAGTGTACTTTCAAAATGCTCCTGTTTTAACTAGAATTAATTTCCTTTGCTAAAATTCGGACTTAATATCCCTTACATAAAATACTTCAATTTGTGACACATCAACACACCTTGAAAATTGCTAGTTTTTGAGTAAAATCCATCTATCTATTTCGTGATAGCCTTGTGGAGACGTATTCACCTATAGAAATTGCTCTGTGGAGACTTATACAATATTTTGTTCCCTGTTGTGCACATGTCTCCAGAGGGTACCGTGTAACAGATCCGCATAAACTGCAGACTTTTCCGTATCAATTTATAATAAACATATGAATGTTTCTGACCCTGACGTCTTACAGTTTGGGCCAAAAGATCTCAGAAAGATCAGACAGCAAAGTTATTCCAAAAAGAACCATCACAGCAAACAGGCGTTACACTTCTGAACTGCAGCAGTCAAGTGTGGGAACTGTCTCTGAAACGGCGCAGACTTTGCAAGTGCAAAATACTTTGCAAGTACACGTTTGGTTACTTCCCCAGCTTACTCGCGCCTGGCTCCTCGCGTGATGACAGACATGCGCAGTGGAGCTAAATAAACGAACGGTTGGAAAGTTGAACTTTGACATGACACAGGCTGCATCCGAATCAACTGTCTAGAGCAAGGTCAAGGCCCACGCCCATTGAAAATACGCTGGGACGCGCCGACAATAGATGTATAGCCGTAGCTCTGGAAGGCCGTTTCAGACACGGCCTGAGGTTCCCGTCAGACATCACGTTGGCAGCCATGTTTATTGCATGGCCTTATGGGATACTTACCCAAGCAGGCTCGAGTAAGCTGGAGAAGTCAAGTGAGAGGTAATCGAATGCTGTCGCGCTTGCACGAGTAAGCGCGGGGGAAGTAATCAAACGCACTCAATGCATAACATTGTAAGCCACTTCCAGCCGGTTGGGGTGTCATTGAAAAAATATTTTATAATTCAGCACCTGTGGGTCAAAATGTCTTGCAAATGCAGCTCAAAGGTTACCTCAGTAGGAAGTCCCAAGATCCCCACATAATTAATCCACTTAATCAATTTTACAACATTTTCTAATTTGGTAGACCATACTAGGCTCGGCTGTGGCCGACTTAGTGAGTGAGTCAGTAGACTAAAGAATCATTGTCAGTCACAAGAGCGAAGTAATTTGACCTTTACTTCTGGGTTACCGGAAGGTCAAAGTTAGGTAAATTGAAAGTGCAAAGTGAAGCTTGATCAAAGCATTTATTCCCTGCAAAGCCACTACATACATTTTGTAGCAGCAAAAAGAACTTGCTGACCTTAGTCATACCATAGCGAGGATATTCTAAAAAATTGCACCCACATCAAGATATCTGTTGTTTTAAGCCAATTCTGCAAAGTGACTTCTCCAAGATTCACTTACAGTTACCATGGATGGGAAGAAATTTGCATCAGTAGCATGGCATGGAAAGCAGTACTAAATTGACCACTGCTTATTTTGTGATTTTTAGCAACAGTTATAAGAGGCAAGCAAGCCACGTAGTGTTTGTCGTAGTTCCCTGTTCCGCCAGTAATAGATGACCACATCCAACCAGCCACTAGTAACTGCTGCAATTTGTGCCCAGAGGAAAAAAGAGTTCGAGTATGAAACTTGGTCTGCCATTATTAAGACAAACACGACGACTTGGGGCATCCAGCAGATGCAGGCAGTTCCTGTTATATGATGAGCACAGTAGTAGCAGACTTGGTGCTGATTGGTTGAACAGCATTCTGTCCCTCCAGAGGGTTGCCTAGGTGATTCTGAGCGGCGATGCATCGCGCCTGGCGTCTAGCAACTGTCAGAATGCGCATGTACATTGCCATGATTATCGTAAGCGATATCATGATAATAGAGACATAAATGACAGGGCACAAACGACATACTGGCGAGCAGTGATTTTTAAGAATATGTTGTCTGTCATAGACTCCCAGCAGAATGATATAAAATAACGATGTCAGCAACCATAAGATAGCAACGATGATCTTAGACCTCGTTGGGGTCATTAAACTCGGGTAGCGCAACGCATAGATGATGGCAACAAATCGGTCCGTTGTTAACAAGAGAAGGGACAGGATACTCGGGGTATAAAACAGTGGGATCACAATTCCTGTTAACGCACACAGGAAATCACCAATCAGATGTTGTGTAGGAAACACCAAAATCAGTACTGGGATCCCGCAGAAAATCCCCAAGCACAGATCGGAAACGCTCAGCGAAGCCATGAATATCTTCGTCGTTGCTTGGATACCGTCGGCACGACGAAGAATGACCAGGCATAACGGGTTCAGAATTACAGTTGGAATGATGGTCAAAATCATGACTACACAACCGAACAGCGACTCATTGTCTACATCCTGGTATGTACCAGGATTACTAGAATCACTAGAATTCATGATGGTTGATTCTCTCCGTCTCTACAAATCTCCTCAAAATTGTCCTCGGAGCACAATAACAAAATTGTGCTCAATCAGACAGATGCGTAGTTGTTGAGCAAGCCTTCAATCCTAAAAGCTTAAGGCGATATCAAAACCAAGGCCAACAATTCCATCAGAGACCAAAAGATGATGAACACAGATGATGAATTGCATCATGCAGGCATGGCATCTTGTCCTGATGGAGGATTTGTTGTAATCAAGCTTGCATGCATTATCAGCGTAGGCCAGATGATGACACTGTTGGCAAGTAGCTTGCATTTGGTCAATGGCTGAGTGAAGGGCTTATATCGTTGACTGGTCAAATTGGTTGGTAACAAAATTAAATTAAACAGTCACCATGACAACTAAGTGCAAACTCGTGTAGTTTTTCCACCGTAAAGTATCTTGCTGGAGTCAACAGTTTTGAAACATAAACAACTTGTCAAATCCCCAATGAAATTAGCTTTATCATTCCCAATCAGGCTTCGGTTTCTAAATTAAAAAATAGAAAGGGTTTTTTATTGTCGTTGACCTTCTCCTTTAATGAAGACAAGGCGGTGTTGTTGTGGGGCCATTCACTCGTCTGTACGAGGTATTTGTGGGAACCGAAAACGCTGCCATAAAAAGTGGGGAAAAAGTGCCATAAATCGGTCCTAATTTGCCTTGCAATGAAAAATTCCCCGTAACGCAGTGTACATGTAGGCCTGCACACACAAACATACATACATAAACTGTTTCTTTCCTTTTAAGATAGCAGCAGGCGCGGTTCGACGGGGGGGCGGGGGGGGGGGCTTTAGCCCCCCAAAATTTTGTTTAGCCCCCCAAAATAAATTCTATAACTTCTATAAGTTATAGCTTCTATAACGCACCTGTATAGAATATAATAAATTCCAAAAAAAAACGTGCCTGTATAGCAGGTATTGATGTTAATGGGTTCAGCTCCGTGAGCAACACAAGAGCCAATAAGAAATCAACTCTGATAACTAGCGTGAAAAGTGTGACACATGGAATTATGCAATATAAGATGTGCTTTTATATATAGAGCATTGACTATTTTTCTTCTTTTTTTTCCCATCAGCCTTTGCTGCCGTCTTCGTTTACTGTGGATGATATCCAGCAGTTGTTGCAGCAATGCATGAAGGGAAGGGGCAAATCCGGGGCCAGGATTCTGTGCAAGACTGTCGTCTGCAGTGAGGCATTCCTCTCGGAATCTAGGACCCTGTTTGATCAGCTCATGACCCAAAAAGCTGAAAAGGTCAGATTTATGGAGTAACCTTAGAGCTATACTAAATTACTAGAGTGCTAACTCCTCATTCTTGCGCATGGAGATGCTTTAAGCCGCTCTGGGCGCAGACATTTTGAATTCATGTGCATCTTTGTAGAACACAATGAAATTAGATAGATTGAATTTTAAAAGTGTACTCTAAATGCAACGCGCGAGTAGAACATACGCAAACAACTTAAGCGCGTCACGACGGTTCAATAAACGTCGCGGCAAAAAGCATCTGCAGCAGATACGCGCACGCGCTGTACGTTTGCTTAGAGCAAAATGACACACTCATTTGCTGATCATGCCTCTCAGTTTTTGGCCTATCGGCTTCTATAACGCACCTGTATAGAATATTTAATATAGCTCTATGGGAGTAACATTATTCACTGCCATGCTATAACCTCAATTATTAGACTTGTTTCAGTGTTATAGTCGAGTACCAAGTAGTGACGAGTACTTAGGTTGTCGAGTACGAGTACGAGTACTTGTACATCTGCGAGTACAAGTACTTGTACTTCCAGGTACGAGTATCCTTCAAAAAGTGGGGGGGGGGGGGGACATGTCCCCCTGTCCCGCCCAGGATTGACGCCCGTGACCACGTGACAGGCTCTTGACCAATAGGAATGGGTAAACTGTCTTAGGTTTTCATGAATAAAAGATAATGAACATTGTGTTTCATTTGTTTGTGTTTTAAAGCAGGCTCATGCCCGCAATCTTGAGGCTTTCACAGGATGTTGCCAACGTTACTGATAATTAAGCTTTAATGGTGTACACGTACACAGAGTGAAACAACAGAATAGCTAAACGAATGCATACACGTATCCGTTCGAATGTGAAACCTATGTATCATTTACTTACTGTGGTCACCAGATAAGTCCTACAGGGCCTGCTAGAAAATCTGAATACATGAAAGTTGATCAACACTTGGAAGTCCCTTTGAAAATAAATGTTAAAATGGTTGCATTTACAAAAGACTTTACTTTGACTTGTCTGTAACAGGATGCCAAAAATGCACCTCAGTTGCTGTTACAAGTGGACAAGAAGGCTGTAGCCGCCGTCAGGGGAGCTGAGGGCAAGAAAGATCGCAAAGACGAGAGGAGAAACAAAGCAGCATGTAGGTTGACGGATTTCGTTTTCACTCATTTTCTTTTTTGTGTGTTCTCAGGCAGAATTTTGTTACGAGATATTTGGCAAACTCCTCTTTAATGTTTCCTTTGCAACTGGACAACTTTATCCCCAAGTATTTCTGAAAAGGATTTTTTTATTTTGAAGAGGATGTTATTATTCATCAATGGAATTTGTTACTTTCATAGTCTTTTTGGGGGTTTGATGTTTCAATATTTAAAGGAAGAGTAGATCATTTGTCAGTTGTGCATCTGTTTCGTTCAAAGCAACAAAAGTGCTCAAAATCTAAAGACGGGTGCTTAACAACTAAACCTAATGAAGTTTTAGCTCTGTTTATTCTGTATATTCAGAAAAAAAAAAAATATTCTGGGATCTCGATTTTAGTTCAAAAATTGCTGAGTCAGATTTTGAATTGCACCCGAAATCAACATCTGTAACATATTCTCATTCAGCCGATTGCAGCTTCGCAATGTCAGGCACTGAACCAAAAAATAATAGCAATCGCGCACGTGTATCACTTAGCTTATCCTTGGAAATGACCTATTATTATTTTCTTCGAGATGAAATCATGCCAGAAGGAAACATTCCTCAAAAGTCTGATATACAGGGTGAGTCAAAAAAAGCGAAACCCAAATGTCAGGACTATTGTTTTAGTGAAGTTCTGCATATAGCACTTTCAAAATCTAGGATATGAAAGCCCAATTCATAAGCTATCTTTTAGTACAAGAATCATTCAAATCACTCATGTACTTTTCAAGTTACAGAATTTTAAACACAACCACCGTCTTAAAGTTCTGTCCACGGATCACAAAAAAGGTGTGTGTTCTTCCAGCAGAACGAAAACAATTCACACACATTGCTATGTGATTTGTTTTTGTTTTGCTGAAAGAACACTTACCTTCTTGTGATCCGTGGACAGAACTTTAAGACAATGGTTGTGTTTAAAATTCCATAACTTGAAAAGTACATGAGTGATTTGAATGATTCTTGTACTAAAAGAAACCTTATGAATTGGGCTTTCATATCCTAGATTTTGAAAGTGCTACATGCAGAACTTCACTACAGCAATGGTCCCGACATTTGGGTTTCGTTGGTTTTTTTACTCACCTGTATGTGCACTCTTGCATGGTGTGCGGGGCTTCTGGAATGGTCCATTCCCCAGAAACTTAGAGGTTTGGCTGTGCAGCATTGTTTAATATGTTAATTTATCTTTTGTTATTACAGCTGGGGGCGGGAGCAGCGGCAATAAGGGAGGCGGTCAAGGAATCTCTAGAGAGGTCAAAACCAAGAAGGTGAAGAAGAACCGAGGGAGAGATGTGGATGATAAAGAGGAGGAAGACATATCAGGTGTGACGTCATTCTTCTTGATTGACCAATCAAAAGCTTCCTTGCAAAACCCCCTCCTTGTTATTTAAATTAGTGTCTCTCATTCAGCATGACAGCATAAACCCTTTAGCACCTGTACTACATTGTTTCAAGAAAATGGGTCTGGGGGCTAGATAATCCAATGTGAAAAGTTCCCGGATGTCTGCACCCACCTGTACATGTTCAGCAATTCATCCTCTTTCAGTACACGCGTACATAGCAAGTTGTGTCTCATTGCACAAAACCACAAAACATCTGTTTCTGTTTTCTTACGAAACCTCTGTCAGTACGTGTTGGTTGAAAGTTTCAAACTTCGTTTTCTATCTTTCGTGTTGTGGGAACCAGCGTCCCGTGGGCACCAGTCAGATGAGCTTCCATTCATGTCAGTCGAGGAGATTGAAGACGTCCTGAGCAAGTCGCTGCCGGATTGCCCTGAGGAACTTCACTCTGAGCTGGCTGAAGACCTATACAGGTATCATCGATTGGACTAAGATGTGTCATTCCTTGAATAGAGACCCCTTCACCCCATTTCATGAAACATATCGACAATAGACTATTATCATGTTTGCCCACTCCCCCCCCCCCCAAAAAAAATACCAAATTTTTTGTTTTTAAGTGACGTTGCAATAAAGGCAGGCACTGGATACACTACCATCTTTTCCTAAAAAAAAAATTGGAAAAGTGATCAGAAACTGCCTCAGATCGCACCACAGAGCATCTAGAATTCAAACAAATGCCCTAATTTTTTTGGACCCACTTTTTGGGGAGCAAATTTTTTTGGTCCCCCCCCCCCCCAAAAAAAGGTGTTCTGGATCCGGCCTTGTCATGTGGAGCCCATCTTGATTTTTTCTGATTCAAATCAACATAGCCAAATCGAGGCTGGAAGGAAATATAGTCTGGTTCCTTTTTGCACAAAAAACATTATCACCAGTTCTGTTATTGGACACAGGGAACATGACTGAAATGGGGGCAGCATGATAAAGGCCTATAACTATGTGTCACTGCACTCTTATACCTGTGACGCATTGTAGCTGTGATGCGTCTTGCGAACCATTTCATAAAACTTGTCATAACTGCAGTGCATAGGAAACGTATTTATAGCACAATACAGTGACTGTATTTTGTATTGACTCCTTGGACAGTAAATAGTCATCTGATTGTCAGCAAAGAGTTGTCAGCTTTTCTTTAACCAGTTGGCATCGGAAGACGTGATAACACGCACTGGGTGTTTTTGTACACAGGCACGGCTGACGGGATAAAACGTCAAGATAACCTCGAGTCACCTCCAGGTGATGTCTAAACACACTAATCCATTGTGTTTTTTGTACACACACACAACATCCGTGAAGTCTGTGGAGGCGAACCGTGTGTTGATCTTGAATTTGGCCGTTGTGAATATTAAAACATATGAGGTTTCGGCTCACTAGATAAGTTGTAGCACACAGGTTAAGTTCAAAATCTCTGTTCCAATCAACAGGCCTCTTCACAGAGCCTACCAAGACATTGCCAAGTCCGTCTTCATGTCAGCGACCGGATCCTCAGACAGCTCCACACGACGCAAGAACCGGGGCGAGATACAAGATAAGATCAACGGCCTCCTCAACAACGTCCGACTGTTTGACAAAGGAGTCAGACAGTTTCTAGGTAGGGGTGAGTTGGTATATCGCTTGCTTCTTGTTTTTATTTTGCAAAAAGTTACGTTTATTCTGTTCTTTGTTTTGAAGTGGCTGGCCTTGGTGTTTTGAAAACTAAATGGCCGTGGCAAGTTTGGATCAAGGTGCTATGTTTGCTTATGCTCTGCATAACAAAAAGATGAAAGGTTTGCTCATTTTATTTTGTTTCATAATGGTCATTCAAGTTCATTTTCATTTTGGTTTCACCATCCATTAAACCGCACGCATGCTTCTTTTGTGTCATGTTGAACAATTCCATATGTGAAAGTGCCTGAGCATGTACATTTCTTCATGTTTCAAACTATAACTTTGTAAAGAGTAAAATGGTGTGCCTGCAGCATTGATGTATCGTTTTCAATAGTGCATATGCTTTGTGAGATTTAAAGCTGAAATATTTTACAGCTTAATAACTACAGTATCCAAATGTAGCCTGCAAATTGTGACAAAAGTGCATGCAGTGTGCTGTGCAAAGAAAAAATGTTCAATGCTTCTTCTGTGTCAAAATTCAGATGAGAATTTTACTAAAAAAATGTTTCTAAAGAATAATGTATGTTATCTCCACATTGTAAGAGTTCAATGAAGACATCAGGCTCAATTCTGTGATGTGTTTTATCTACCACTGTGCATTTACAAGTGTAGAAGGCGAGAGGTCTTAATAAAGAAGTCATAATTTAGTCAACTTTTCATAATTTAAATAGAAAGTCCCACTCATTGGTGGGGTCATAATTTTGAATCTGATCGTGTTATGATAATGTCCTTTATATAGACCTTTGGGGAATTTTGTTAGTTACAATTGATACCATGTTTGCTACCAAGAACTGTAAATCATCCAAGATTGGCAACGGTTTATGAAAAATGATGCAGTTTGAAAAGTTGCAAATTTAAAGAGTACGCGAGGAGAAATCGCTCAGCGTAACCAAACACACATGCCTATAATTGGCCCCTATCAATTGCACAGTGCCTGAACAAAGTGCAGGTCATTCATATAGCCCGCGTATGCGCTCCCATGCATACAAGCACTGTGCCATCGGTATTCCCTGGCGTTCATTCTGGGCAGTGTAACATCGTCACGCCGCATTTTCCACTCACGTAATCCTTAAAGTTTTGCAATTTTTCCAAGTGCATCATTTTTGTCAATCATCGTTGTCAATCTTGGACTATTTAAAGTCTTCAGTAGCAAGCAGGGTATCGAAATGAATCTTACAAAATTCCCCAATGGTCTATGTAAAGTACTTCATCATAAGACGATCAGATTCAAAATAATGACCCCTCCAATGAGTGTGGACTTTCGTTTTGTGCAGTTTTACTTGAAATCCAATTGTCCCCAAGTTGCAATGTACTTTCCTTCTATCAACAATCTTTCGCCCTCATCTCTAGAACAGAGAAAAAGAAACAAAAAGCGCCCTTATCTGGTCAAGTTAGGCAGTCATTGTGTTGAGAAACCAGAATTAAATAATTTCAGGAATTACATGTTTCAATCGAATCTTTCCTTAACAGATGAAGATTTAGAGAATCAATTGTCCAAATACCTTATAAGAACGCTGTGCACGGATATCACAAATCTGCTGCTTAGTGCTGTCACCAGCGAGAATTTGATGTCGGAAGTCGACCCGACAACACTCAACGTTGAGGTATGCTACAGGAGATTTAATTTGAAGTGAGGCTGATATTTTGGTTTTTAAAGGTTTACAGCAATTGAAATAAGAAAAAGTGGTACAAATGGTTCTGAAACTGTGATGTCACTGGAGTATTTTTTTTGTGTTTCAGTAATGTATGGAGACTTGGGACAGGAAAAAACATGATGCAGTAGCCGGTCAACAAAAAAAATCTTTCTTATAATATGTGACGACATCAGTAAAATATCACAAAGCTTGCCAGTCCTAATGTCCAGGGCCAACAGTGTTGTAGGACTGGAGTCTAGGAGTCAGACTCGAGTCCATCTAGAGTTGCAATTTCTGTGACTCCACACGAGTCACATTGGCAAAAGAGACAGACTCAGGACTCAGACTCAGACTCGGACTCGACCATGACCATCAGGACTCGAAGTTGACGCTAATGACTCCTTTACCCCAAAATTACCTTTTAACCCCTTAATGCCAGCTGTTGGCTCTAGACGCTGCTCGATAAAAGCCGGTAAGCTTGGGGACTGCTATTGCAGCATTCCTGCTGCATAGCACATCCATTCATAGACAACGGCTGAATGCCTGCACGTACACATTCCACCCAATGTGCAGCTGTCCGTGGCCGAACAATACCGGCATCAAGGGGTTAAAAACATAATTCCGATGGTTATTTTCCAAAAGTATCGTTAAAGCAACGCAAAAGAACACGAACCGTAATGCACCACCCTCCAGGTGGTGTGGCAAATAATGATGTTTGTTATTAAGTGCACTCCTAGATCTCTATTTCTTGTCACAGAGCATCATACAGGCATGTGTGACTCGGACTTGAACCAAATTACTCGAGACTCTTAAGCCCTGTCCGCACTGGACTTTTTTTGGTCAAACTTACCGAAACTATGGGTACTTTTCCCATTTTAAATCCAGTGCGGACAGCCTAGGACGTTTTCCTCTCAGTTACTTTTCCTGAGTCCAGCGGTTACTTCTACTCGCCAACTGCTGCCCAGGTAAAACTGACCGAGTGCCCAGGAAAACTGACCAGGTCACTTTTCCCGAGACGATAAGTCCAGTGCGGACAGTGCGAGTCAGTAAAAGCGGCCCCACAAAAATCCCACACGTGATGTGGCCGAACATGTTGTGGAAACACGTTCTCTGCGCTGTGTCAAGTCCGAGCGGTAAAATGTTGTTCTAAATATATTTTAACGGCAAATACATACACAGAAAAGATCAAGATCACGTTCTGGGGAATTACTTTGCAGTTATTCTTTTTCTCCACCGATGTTTGTTTGGTATTTTCTACGATCCAAATTCGTCTTGTTTATACGCCGTGTGGTCTGTATGGCACCGTACGTAGGCCACAGTCACTGGTTCCGGTCCTACATCATAGCTTTGATATCGGTAAGCATGCGGTGGGAACCAGCGATTACCGATGGAATAATATCGTATGTAACGATTATATTGTGCATTTTAATGGCGTGTGTAATATTATACTGTGCGTATCGGGGGATGAAAAAATGATCGGCATTTTATTTCCTGCGTGAGCATTATACTGACAGCTCGGTCACTTCTACCACGCGGTCTGGGTAAAATTTCCCGTGTCCAAAGTCCAAGTGCGGACAGTGGTCACATTTGACCATTTTTCAGTTTACCATCATCTCGGTAAAAAGTCCAGTGCGGACACGGCTTAACTTGGACTCACCCCAATAAAAGTGGCTCCACAACAACACTGAGAGCCATGTACAAAGTGTCTCTATGTCTAAAGGGACTGGCAAGTCTTGAAAAATTATTGAAACACCGAAATATACCAAAATCCTTATATCTTAAGAATTCAACATTGTCCCAGAACTTATTGTGTTTGTTTTCTATATCTATAAACCGTATAGGTAATAAAAATGTAAAAATGACATACTTTCCTTGTGCAAGAGACTAGCGAGTTTTCAAAGAGAAGTATTTTAGCCTTTACTGGAGAATTGACAGTATTTTGAAGGAGTTTTGATTTCACCAATCTTTTTTTGCTAGTATTTAGAATCAGTTTTGTCTTTTAAATTCCAGACCCGGGCAGGGATACTTGTGAAACTGAAAGATGAGTTACGGACACCACTCACTAAGCTACACAGCAGTTTGAATGGCAAGGTACGTATGGAGAGAATTCATGAAAAAAAGGATTTGAAGCACTGTACGTCTTCTGTGATTCATGCAAGCAAATCGACAAATAAAGATTATCTTCAAGAAAACTTGTATCTTCACTTTGTGTTAAGCCATTTTACCATCCTGATACCATTTGCCTTTTACTCAGATGTCAAAGGTAGAGTATATCATTTGCAGCTATCCAAAAAGTAACTGACAAAATTATTGTTGAAAAGCATACTTGGTTTTAAGATAGTAATGGCACTAAACTCCCTGTGAAATTTTTCTTTCTGGCATGCTGTCATTTTAAGGCCCTGTCACACTGTCTGCGATCTTATGCGCTCTCACTGCGTCCTTGAAAAATAGCTGGGGCGCAACAACAACTACTAGATTGCAGCGACAACTACATAGGTCGCCAGATGGGCGCCAGATGGGCGCCAGAGGGTCTTAATGGTCTCCGATGAGCGTAAAGGTCTTTGAACATGCTCAAAACAATCGCAACACCTCTGCGCTCTGGCCAGGGTGCCGTAATGACGCAACTCGGGCGCTGTGCGAGCGTGAATTGTGCGACATTGAAATGGCATTGAGGCAGCTTAGGCGCAAGGCAGTCGACGTAGTCTTCATGAGAAAGTAACTCGACTGCGATGAACTTGTAGAATGATTTTTTTAAACTGGACTTTGTATTGACCGTTTTGTCGTGGTATTTATACAGTGCAAGTGACGTCACATGAGCGTATTTTGGTCGAATAGAGAGCATAACGCATGCTACTAGGACGTATCAACAGCGAGCAGAGCGTAGTGTGAGCGCAGTGACAGAGCAGCGGCAGCGACTAGATCGAGTAATTGAGCTTGACAGGGGCGCATAGAGAGCGAGTTGAACGCATCGTAAGCGCGGGAAGAGCACAGTATGAGCGTAGCTTGAGCTTCTTTGAGACAGAAAGTTGTCATTTTATTGCGTCCTCACTGCGATTGTTAAATTTATGAGAAAAAAAATGGTCGCCGTAAGGTCTCCTATGAGAGCGCATGTAATGTGACAGGCCCTTTTGAGGAAACATTAAAAGTAGGTCATTTCCAAAAATGCGTCTAAAGACGCATATTTGGAAATTTCCGTTAGTATTTCGTTTTTAATTCGGCAAAGCCGTGAATGGGTGCGCGCAAGCATTGACACAACGCACACGCGGTTGCTACAATTCGTCGGTTCAGTGCATGACATTGCGTAGTAGCTGCAATCGGCTGAATGAAAACGTGTCCCGCATGCTGACTTTAGGCGCAATTCGAAACATGACGCAGCAACTTTTGAATTGAAATTGAAATCCTAAAATATTGTTTTCTTTGAATATAGAGCATTCACTGAGCTAAAAGTTCATCAGGTTAGTTGTTAAGCACCCTTCTTTAGATTAGGAGCACTTTTGTTGCTCCAAACGACAAAAACGCACAGATGACAAATGATTTACTCTACCTCTAAAACTTGAATATTACTTTTTGCAATATTTTTTCACAGGATCTTGGGGAATTCCTGTCCAGTTTGGAGCGGGCGTGTGAATCCAATAAATGCGACATCATGCTCAAGAAACTGGACAAGAAAAAAGAAAGGTGAGTCTTCTGAAAAGGGTGTCGTTGGAAAGGCCACTAAGGGCTCCGTGTATGACTATTCCCTCTGTAGTGATAATGCCACATGTTACCATGCACTTCGGCCCCGTTCTTTAACCACTTCGGGTCGGGATTATTTTTGCCAAAAATTTTGATTTTTGCAGAAGGCACAATTTTCCAGCCACCTTCTGATATACAGCCAAATGCCACAAATACTGATTCGCAAGAGTAATTTCAACAGTATTTGTACGATATTTCTTGCCGAAACCTTGTATGTTTTAATACTCTGGGGTGTGCACTGGAGCATAATTGTACAATAATAGGCCTCAAAACAAACTTCACAGACTTTGTGTGTGTGCAAAAGGCACGAGGGATTAGCTTTTTTAGACGTCACCCGGAGCTGATTCGAGGCAATCTTGACGTCTTAACCTGTCAGCTGTGCCTGTGTATAAAAACAGCCAGTACGTGTTATCACATCCTCCAATGCGAAGTGGTTAAAGGGTGGGTCCCAAGTTTATTTTCAATCTTCGTATTGCCATTTTCTAGGGTGTGTTGATGCATTTTTTGGTTTTTATTCTAACGAAAGTGTCCTTATTCATGAGCAAAACGGTGATGTCCTTCTAGGCTGAAACTTCAATATCAAAAGTAGAGCATCAAAAGTTGCAAGAATTTTGGGGTTCTTGTCATGGTAAATTTTCTTCTTCTTTTGTGAATCTCTGTTGTTTCAGTCAATCAGAGAGCAAGGTTCATGCTAAGTTTTTTTCAGTGGGCAAAATTTGGGATTTAAACTTTGAACAGAAAACCCCTCAGATGAAAAATGTCTTCCTAGAGTGACATTCCAAGCAACAGCGCCATCAGTTGTCAGGAAAAGCATGGAACATTTTAAATATTCAAAAAGGGCACTTAACAAAAATAAGTTAACTAAAAAGAGGTTTCTTGTAGGTTGCATACATTTCATGGATAGATATTTGCTGAAATAGGTTCCAGTGTAAAATTTGTGACATGCCCTTTAAGATATCCATTTTCACTTAGGTTATCTTAAAATGAAGACGCCACAGGTTTTCAGTTCAAAGCTACAGGGTGATGCAAAAAGAAGGAAACCCACTTTTGACAGGAATTTTTATAATGTAGCTCTTCAACCATACGTAGTGGAAAAAAAACTTTAACAAAATCGCAAGAATAGTGTTAATGTGATAATTTGCATACAAGTCACCAAAATCACTGTTGTCCACGTGTAAGTCTAGTGTAGTGTTTTTTGTCGTCAAATCAAGCTCCGGAGCTCAGTCAAGTGGATGGAATAATAAAGCCGTCCATGGAAAAACAGGTTTGGCACATGAAATTTTTAAACTACCATATCTCAGAGACAAAACATGCATTTGCAATAATTTTTTCGTCACTGATGTTTAAAGATCTATATTTTAATACCATTAAATTGAATTTTTGAAATACGCTCAACAATTAGGTGGAAATTGCTGTCAAAAGTGGGTTTCCTTCTTTTTGCACCGCCCTGTAGTGGCATAACTAGGTCCCTGATGTAAGATTAATTTTTTTTCAACCTTTTCCCCCTTATTTTTGAACCCCTTACAGACAGTTAGTTTTCAACCATCGTCAAGCCTTACGTGAACAACTCCAGAATGAGACAGACCCAGCTATGGCCCTACACCTAGCCGCAGTACTTGCCTTCCAGAATAGCACACAGTGTATGCTACATGCACCGGGCAAGTAAGTGTGGCCAAGGCTAGGTTCAGGCTAGACAGTGGATCTGCCTAGACCAGTGCATCCATTTGGCTACTGTTTTGGGGTTGTTTTTTAATGGTTTCTCATCAGCCAAAGACTGAGTGAAAACCATTTATCATATCAAACTGCATGTAGCTGTCACAGAGATGGAACTGAGTTTATAGAGCACCATCCAATTACTCTGGTGGTGATCACAGATACGAATCTTCCTTTCTACCTTGACAGTGCAGCCTCATATGTATGAAGAGAAACGCACTGCCAGAAAAACCAGGGTGAACCTCTTCTCTTAGCGATAAGTTTTACTAGGTTCATTTACGTGCATTATACAACGCACGGGACCTTCTGCTTTACGTCTCATCCAAAGGACGAAGCGGTAATGGTTAGGTGTCTTGCTTAAGGACACAAGTGTCATGAGTCAGGGTTCGAAATTAGCGGTAGCCAGCTAGCAAATGCTAGTCAAAACAGCGGTGGGCTAGTCAAACTTTTTCTTAAGTAACCCGGCTGGCGAGTGAACAATTATTGGGATACGGCAAAGATGAACGTACAGGAAGAAATAAATCACTAAATTCAGAAAGAAAACCCCATCAATTTGTGTCTGATTTTATCAACTGTTTTAAGAGGTTAAATTATAAGATCTGTTTATTAAAAACACGGACAAAATTGCCTCCGAATTGAGCCTGAAAATACGCCATTTTGTATTTGAGATAAGAAAAACAATGCGGGCTAGTGAAAATGCCCGCGGGCTAGTTAAGAGTCCTGTTCAGTAGCCCGGCTGGCTAGTGAACAAAAAAGTTAAGGTCGAACCCTGCATGAGTGGGACTCGAACCCACACTCTGCTAATCAGAAACACTAGAGCTTGAGTCCGGTGCTCTTAACCACTCGGCCATGACACTCCACCATATTTCTGTATTCGTTCTTATTATAACTGATGTGTGTTTGATATTTGATTAATTTCTCAGGCTTGTCCCTCAACTCATCTCCTTCTTACAAACCCACCTGGCTTCCACAAACTACTCCTTGCTGCTGCGATACCAGGGCCTGGTCCAGAAACACCTGGGTCTGAGCCGAGACCGAGACCAGCCTTCGGACAACAAGAGTCCCACAATGGATGGAAATAAAGCAGAGGAGGCATTGTCAGACGTCGCAACGCAGCTCGAACTCCTGCTGCCCGATGTGAAAGAGATTGCACTTGCGAAGAAAAATGCAAATGCTGCAGTTGAAACGTAGCCTTTAAGCATCCACACAAATTTCTATAGAGTCTGGAATGTTCGATAGGCCTACATGTGATTTTGCATTTAAACCAATTTCATAATGTATACAAAACAAAAAGTTGTGGGGGTTTTTTTTCTGCCGACAGAACCACTGTCCATTTCACACATACTGCAATTGTAAGCATAAAAAAGAATATGCTAAGTTGAATGACAGGATTTACTTGGGGAAAAAAACAGTGCAACAGTAGAAATGTACATCCCTGTACAAGATGCAGCTTTGAAATGATGTGGTTACATTAAGCAGGACATAACACTTTTGTAGCTTCTTGAAGTTGGCTGTTGGTCCTTAGAAATGAATCTTAAAGGTACAGTTTATCTTTTGAAGCTATCCAAAAAGTAAGTAACAAAATGATTGCTGGAAAACATACTTGGTTTAAAGATAGTAATGGCACTAAACTCCCTGTGAAATTATTTTTCTGGCATGCAGTCATTTTGAAGAAAACAGTAAAACAAGATCATTTCCAAAGATGCGTCTATGAAGCATTTTTGGAAATTTCCATCAGTAGTTTGTTTTTAATTTGGCAGAGCCGTGATGGGTGTGCGCAAGCTTTGCAAGTGCGCACGGTTGCTATAAATCGTTGTTTTAATGCATGACATCACGTAGCTGCAATTGGCTGAATAAGAATGTGTCCCGGATGCTGATTTCGGTACAATTCAAAACACGAATCTGCCACTTTTGAATTGAAATCAAGATCCTAGAATATTGTTTTCTCAGAATATACGGCATTCACTGAGCTGAAACTTCATCAGGTTAGTTGTTCAGCACCCTTCTTCAGATTATGAGCTCTGTTGTTGCTTCAAACGACAAAAACGCACAAATGACAAATGATGTATCGGTACTCTACCTATAAGGATATTTGTGATTTTATTTAATTTTGTTTAAGCATTTCAAAGAACCTTATAAGCCCATTTGCTTTAATTTATGACACAGGCAAGTTCAAATGAACAAGAATGCTCAGCCCTCTATAAATGGTCACTATTATAGAATCGGACATTCTATTTTCTGCAAAAATAATTAATTTTTTTTTAAATGAAAAGAGGGGGATGTTAACCTGTAATATAAAAATTTATAGTACAAGAGCTTTAAAGTTGGTGTGTACGTGCTTTTTTGATGTGGCACCTTGAAAAATAGATTTTCAAATTGAATTGACTAGTGCAGTGCCCGTCTAAAATGTGCATGTTCGGGAAACGCAAATTGCTTTGCCGCTGGTATAGGTTGCATACTTGCAGAGTTTTGGAGAACTGCTCGTGCAAACAACGCACGCGATTCAATGGTGTTGTTTTCACAGGTTGAATGCACACTTACGTCACAATTTTTGCCAAGTTTGAAGTTCGACCACCTACAATGGTCGCTCAGTCGACTGCAAAAATAATGTGCCCGTGTACATACGAAAACATGGTATGCAGTGCTATCCAACCATTGATCCATTAGTATTCACCCACACTGGACAGTGTATCGCCCTGCAATGCACGTGCGCGTGCCCGTCCTTTTTGCATTGTTTGCGTCATATTGAGCACGCGCGCTTTAGCTTAAACATGATGTAAACAATTGAAAAGAACGGCAGTGCGTGCGGGTGTTATGTTCTAAGCTATATACTGCCACGTTTGCCTCAGAAAATACTGCTTTTTGCAGCTTTTTCGAGAACCGCTGGTCCAAACAACTTCAAACTTTGCACTGCACATTCTGTTGTCCCGAAAAAATATACCCGCCGATTTTCAATTTCATACGGTGCCCGGTTCTGGAGATAATCGACGGACAGACAGACAGACAGAGATTCCTGGAATTATAGTAAGATAATTTTCTAGCATTACAACAGTTATGAGACATCGAGACACCACAGGAAAAATCGGCCTATGACAAGTAATCAATTAATTCATTTCAACTTTTGAATTAAGAACGGGACGCTCCTAATTTGTTACATGTGCGCAATATCTGAACTGGGCCGCACCATTTCAAAACCAATTTTTAAAACTGTATACGGGCTGCAAAAACAAACAAGCAAATTTATTTGTTACAGGGCATTATAGTCCTTTAAATTTCGTTGGGAAAAGAAAATCTAAATTTTGAAAAACCACGTAGACACCAACTTTAAGGGCTTTGGTCAAATTTATTTCAGTTTTGTTTATTTTTTTCCTGCTTAGGGATTTATTTATTTTGAAGGGAGGGGCTTGGGGAATAAGAGGAATCGAGAAAAAAAATCAGTTTTAATCAAAGTTCAATTCTAGATCTTATTAAAGTCATAAGCATTCACATGGATTTGTGAATTTGAAAAAAAAATACTTCAGTGGGTGTTGTCAGTAAAACATCATGCATTGAACGAATAAACTTTGACAGAAAAAAAAGATACACTGAGTCTGAATTGCACAACTTGTATTTTTTTTCTAGTATTGGTGAACTCTTAATGGTTGTGTTGAATTAGTTGGGGAATGGCTTTTAATATAAATGCTGTACTTTCTTTAATGTATTGCATTGCCATTTTTGTTTTGGTCTGTCTGCTTGCTTTGGGGTTGTTTTTTGGTGGGGGTGGCGAATAGGAACCATTTACATATATTCATGCTTTATAGACCCTTCTCATAGACGGCCATCTTGGTAGGCAAATTACAAGAAGTATGTGTGCATGTGGGCAAATTTTTGTAAACACGAGTGCATTTTGCTCGACATTTCTTCAAAAATGGCACAGCCGATGTGCGTTACAAAAATTTGACCTCCCAAAATGCTGATGCACGTGACATTAAGTTTGGTACAAGCCCCCTCCAACCCCACCATACTTTTTTTTCTATTTAATAAAGACAGACATACAATAGGCCTGCCTATTTCAGGAATAGGGTCAAAAATTGGGACCCCTAGAATCCACCACAAAATTAAGTCCCCCCCCCCCCAAAAAAAAAAATGAGTAAAAGTATGCCAGTATTGCTCCCAAAAAAGGAAATGTTCACAAAATAGGAAAAAGTTGTATACTAAATCTACATTTAGAAATTTTCAGGTGAACAAACGTCTGATGATTATTTTTAAAACTAGCAAAATTTATGCCGAACATGCACACCCCTTTAATCATTTTTATTTGTGTCAGCAGTTCCCTTTAATGTTTGTATACATAGCAACCAACTCAATGATCTGGCATCCGCCGCGCTTTGTCCCAAGTTGCGTTCCATAACGTTACGTGCAATGCTGTCTGAAACCAGACGAATCTCAAAATGGCGACCTCCAAGCAACTTCAACTCCGTGTGGTGGGATTGGTGCCCGATCCCAGCTTCAATCAGGCCAGAGCATGCGCCCAGGTTAGTTCAGAATTGTTCATCGTTAGCTCGGCTTTCATTAGCAACAATATACTCGTCAAATGGTTTCACTAAATTATTAAAATCCGGGTGATTGTGGAGTTTAGGACCCCGCCGATTAACGTTAATTAATTAATGTCACTCAGCGTGTGTGGTCAGCGAGTTAAAGTGACACTCACAGTGTTACACAGTGTTGAATCAATTAACGAAGTGGCTATCGTTACGGCAGCCGTTGTTTAGCGCCCTCTACGATACTTTTTTGATACGCACGCAGGTATATAATTATTTGTTTCCCCACGTTTTAGCGAGCAGTGCGACAGCTCAGTCGATAGATGGTAGGATTTTGCACCGCGAGGTTGCGGGTTCGCATCTTGACTCAATTTTGCACTCGAATTTTTTTCCTTTTCTAACCTGAAGCTTTAGAGGATTTTTTTTAACGCAGTGGCTATTGTTACGGCAGCCGTAACGCATTTCCCATTTTCCATCGTTACGGTAGACTGCAACCTGGCAACTTTTATAAAAAAACATGACAAGAAAATATAAAATTAGAAGGAAAAAAGTGAATTTGAACTTTATGAAATTCGGACTTTATTTCCCTTTTAAAAAAAATTCTCCAAAGCCTCAGGTTAGAAAAGGAAAAAAAATCGAGTGCAAAACTGAGATTCGAACCCGCAACCTCGCGGTGCAAAATCCTACCCTCTATCGGCTGAGCTGGCGAACTGCTCAACAAAACGTGGGGAAACAAATAATTATATACCCGCGTGCGTATCAAAAAAATATCGTAGAGGGCGCTAAACAACGAGTGCCGTAACGATAGCCACTTCGTTTTTTTAAAAGGGAAATAAAGTCCGAATTTCATAACTTTCAAATTCACTTTTTTCCTTCTAATTTTATATTTTCTTGTCATGTTTTTATAAAAGTTGCAGTCTACCGTAACGATAGAAAATGGGAAATGCGTTACGGCTGCCGTAACGATAGCCACTGCGATCAATTAATGTAAAGACAGTGGGGTCTACAAACTGCAAATGCTGTGCTTAAAAGTAAAACTGTTGAACATAACATTATTTGCGGGTATAGAGGCCTATGTTTCTATCTTGCATTCAACCTGAAACTAAAATGCAAACACTAGTTTCTGAGTGAAGTGGCTATTTCATGTATTTTGACGTGAAGTTTTGCATCACTCCAATGGAATTGCAAGATATAAAAAGGTGAAACGGAGCAATTCAGGAGCTCAATAGATTACACGTGCAATACGTAGTCTAGGTCCTGAGTTAAATCCTTCATGAAGAGAACGTTTTATTTAATTTTCCCGAAAGATATTTTTCTTTTCTCCCATTTATTGACTTAAATCAAATCCTACCCTGCCTATAGGCCTAGTTCGAGTAACTAGGACTCTACAGATCACTTTTTAAACATTTGGACATGGTCGGGCGATGGTAGAGTCCGAGATCGATGGCCCTATATTGCGGCTACTAATTTTTTTGACCATTTTCACTCGTACCCCAAATCAAAATCTTCAGATTTTACCCCCAAAACGGTCTTCAAACTACCAGCTCGACAAAGCTTGGTTTCCGAATTGAAGGTGAAATTTCTCTTTTCTTCCCCAAGGTATGTAAACCTAACCACCACCATTTGTATTTTCACTTCCCACTGAAGCCTACAGGGGCGCATAAGGCAGTTTGAAGACAGTTTGGGGGGTAAAATCTGAAGATTTTGATTTGGGGTACGAGTGAAAATGGTCAAAAAAATTAGTAGCCGCAATATAGGGCCATCGATCTTGGACTCTACCATCGCCCGACCAAGTCCAAATGTTAAAAAAGCGATCTATAGAGTCCTAGTTACTCGGACTACCCTAGGCCCTACAACAATTTTAGCCTACGCCTATTTAATGGAAATCCTTCTAGGCCGAATTCCTATTTCTTTTTAAAATATTGATTGTATCCATTTGAATTAATGTGATTGTTATATTTTTACCTTTTTACTTTTCCTTTTGTTACTGTTAGTTTTTCTTTTTAACTTGACACAAACATTCATTTATACATTTTCTATTTTTTACCGTTATAAAAAAGAAGTGACGGTCCAATTGTTGAAATGATGGGATACTATGGGAAGCACTGTTGTATAATATCCAATGATTACTCCATGATAGGATCTGTATCAGAGCAACCCAGAGAAGTTTGCCACACCAGACATCCAGGGCCTTCTGGAGTTTGAATGGGAGATGTATCTACGTGAGGAGAGGAAGAAACTGCGAGGCGAGACCTGGGCGTTTGAAGACAAGGCTGTCGCTTACCTAGATGGAGATCTCATTGGTAAACGCTACACCCAACCTGAAAATTGTCCATTTCCTGAGAATTAATATTCAGTTGTAAGCAAAGTGGCCTTCTGACATGTAAACAAAAAAAAACAAGATGCTTCAGAAATTTAAATAACTGTTACTGATGGCGTGACCTTTTCTAGTGGGGAGACATAACTTGTTACTCAAACTTGACCTTTTGTCTCCCCTGACTCTTACAGGGTGAGTCAAAAAAAGCGGAACCCAAACCCCAGAAATTATATTTCATATTTAAAAAATATGTAGCACCAACAATATTAATGACTGGAAAGCCAATTTCATAAGCTACTTTTAGATGAAAAATTACTGAAATTGATCAATCTGTTCAAAGAATATCACCATTTAAACACAATGACCCTAAAACCTCTTTTGTCCAAAAATGCGATATCAAGAATCGTCGCCACAATTGTCTTCAAACATCATCAGCAATAAAATCTCAGTTTGAAAGTTAAAAATATTCAACAAAGTCCTTTTGAAGGCCCATCTTTTTTGAAAAAAAGTGGATTATATAAAATCATATTGTTTGCAACCAGGGTTGTTAATAAAGATATTGTGTACTACAGTTGTTGACAGTTGTTGAAACAAGTATTCTTTTTTTGACTAAACAGGTTTTAGGGTCATTGCGTTTTAATGGTGATATATTCTTTGAACAGATTGAGCAATTTCAGTAATTTTTTTCATCTAATACAAGTAATAGTAGCTTATGAAACCGGGCTTTCCAGTCATTATTGTTTTTGGTGTTACATGTTTTTTTAAATATGAAATATAATTTTTGGGGTTCGGGTTGCGCTTATTTTTACTCGCCCTGTACATGATCGATGTAACTCAGGCTTGAACTCAACATCGGGGATTCAGTGTCAGGTTTTGAGAAATCAAATACAACTCTTGACATCTGTTTGTGTTTTGATGTAGGTGGGCCAACGGACCTGGAGAACTGGGCCACAGAGCATTGGAAGTATCAGCCATGTTGGCCACAGGACCTCTATGAGGCCCATGCAGAGGTGGCTTACAAAGATTACCTCAATGCCACTGGGGTAAAGACAATTCAACTATGATTTTCTTTTTGCTCTTTTGAAACAACTGTCCGTACATTGTGACGTCAAAACTTTGTAACTGTAAAGGCTGGTTTATAGTCCGAAAAATTGACGCAAGATCATCTTACTCGCGGTTTATAGTTGTCACTGAAACACCAGCGACTAGTTGCCGGAGGACACTGGCAATGTTGCTACAGAGTTCAAATAATTGAACTTTATATTAGTGAATATATTAGTACGTGTATTATGATAATTATGCTCCGGTTAGCGGTTGTTACGTTGGCATCTACATGTTTGTCATCGCATCGTGCGTGCGAGTCGAGTGAGCACGATGTGAAAGTCGGACCATGTGGGCAGAAAACTTGCGGAAATCGGCCTTGAAATTTTTAACGGTAGGAGAAATAGGACATTGTTTGCTTAATAGAAAAGCGCACCACGGAGAAAGCGTTACGTAACTCCGGGTCACTGTGCTGGCAAAAACGGGCAGCGTTTTAGCTAAAACCGTTCAGACATCGTACTAGGAGATAAACTCGTTCTGGTTATTCGCTAAACCCTCCCTCCGAGGGGGTTTAAGTTGCCGTTTTATCTTTGAGTTTAACTCGATTCGGTCTAAATAAAAGAGCGTTCAGCGTTAGATATATCAGACGTTGGACCAGAGGCAGGCTCCGTGGACAATGGGTGATACTCAGACTATAGGATTGCTTGATCTGTAAGAAATAATACGCAAATACGGCACAGATACTATTGAACAAAAATGGACGACCATGATGTAGATTTAGGAACAAAGTATCCATCCTTTGGCAAATAATTTTCAGTTGTTCAACTTGTGTTGTATTTTCCTTCAGCATACGTTTGTGTACCTGGATGTTTCTATCAATGAAGAGCCAAAGCAGAGGTTACTCTTTGAGGTAAGGCCTAAATATTTGAATTGTTTGCATTCTCAGTAAACCTATCCATTTGACCCCATCCACTGCGCACGTGGGCAACAACACGTGCACCTCTCCAACGCCTCGACAATGTTCCAGCCACATATCATATTATACAAATAATGAATGTTTGTGAGTGCAATGGTAAGAATAATTTCATTCGGTGACGGACGGACGTTCCATTCCCGTCACCGAATGAAATTATTCTTTCCATTGCACGAGCGTGAAACACTCATTATTTGTTTTATATAACACCTGAATAAATCCTTGTCATCTGATTGGTTGACTTGTGAACTGGTACTTACATCAAAGTTCTACTTTTTCAGATGGCACTAACTGGTGGTTCACTTCCAATATCCGATCACTTCCAATGTTTGACAAGTTGAGAACTAGCCGGCATATTCAATTTATCTCGGTTAAAAACTATTCCACAACTAAGTTCAGAACTTTCATATCCGATTTTTTTTTAAATGTCCTTGACAAGTTCAGAACTACCAAATTCAAATGCATCCAATCGTTTGGCAGCATATCTTATTTGCGATATTTCTGTTAGGAGAACAAAATGGACATTCTCGCATGCCGTCCGCCAATTTTCCTTTCTGTGAATCAGATTCGTGTTACAGCGCCACCACCGCAGAAATGAAACCGTGCAATGGAAGTTCTATTCACCGTGCAATAGAACTTCTATTTTTGTGGTGCGGCCGTGAGATGAATAATTCAGTGACATGTGATCAACGATCCACCAATCAGATGACAGGGATTAAATCAGGTGTTCTATAAACCCATATGATCCCATGTTGAATTCATATGAACGCATGCCTTAATACCATTGGATGGGGCATAATGATCAGTCTATTACTTCGAGAAGGTTGGACAGTGCATAAAACATAGGATTCCATTAATTTGAAATTTCTTTTTTGGTAGAATGTCAAAAGAACTGAAATGCTTTGGCTAGTTGGCTATTAATCGTTTTAACAAAACTGCTCATTGGGAGTAACAAGTCTTTATTTATTCAAACAGTTGTACACAGACAAATGCCCCAGGACCTGCGAGAACTTCAGGGCACTCTGCACCGGCGAAAAGGGCCACAAGACTGACGAATCACTCATGAAATATCACTACCAGGACAGCTTGATCCACAGGATAGTCCCTAATGGCTGGCTGCAGGGTGGAGGTAAGGCTTGTAAAAATAAGCAGAAAGTACCATCAGGCCAAAAAAGTCTCCAGTTTCTGGTATGGAGCTTGCCCCAAAAGTGGTGCGGCAACACAGGGTTTTTAATTTTTCTCCCTACTTTTTTTCCCTTTAAATGTCGGATGATGTTGCAGATGACGCTTCGATCCCTTTAAAAATTTCAAAATATCCTTCAGGGTGGAGCTTGAGGTAACCTCAGTAAGGCCATAAGGCTTGAGAATTCTGCACCCACTTATGATCTCGACCGACACAAACATTCTTCGGGAAATTTGGATAGTCAAGACAAAAATCAGAGAAAACTGTAATGTCAGACCATACGGCGACATCGACATCATGCATGAGCTGCAGGCTGGTCATTAGTCTGCTCCCTTACACATTGCGGTAACTAAAAAGCCTTTACAGGTTCCAGATACACGACCATCGCTCCCTCAGTCTGGCTTCCAGATGCACCATTACAAAATTACAACACCGTCTGCAAATGGTGCCCAACTACATGTAAAGTGCAAAATATATGGGAGCCCAGAGAGGCCACATAAAGCTTATACTCAATCATAACCCCACGTAAACACGTTAAAATTGTGCAGCACCAGGATTCCAGTCAAACCAGTGAGTTTGGCAGTTTTGAGACATCATCTGACATTGAAATATAACTTTTAATTTTGCTGACGAGCATGGCTACGGCGACGGGCCCGCAGACCAGAAACCGGAGCCCTTTTTTTGGCCTTAAAGTCTGTCACTTTGTTTCGTGTGGTACTGGTTTGGTTGTGTAGTCACTGTACTCTCAAAGGACGGAGCGTCTTTAATAATTTGTAAACTTTTTTTCTTCCAGATATACTGTTTGGCAAAGGCGATGGTGGGGAGTCGATCTACGGACAGTTCTTTGAAGGTAAATGAAAGTATAGATCTGAAACTCCACCTGGGACAAAAAGTATTTAATACGACGTTTTCTATTTAGCCAGATGATCATTTCAAATGAGCATAACATGATATGAGAGTGCAGGGGCAACATTTTTTCAGCTGAGGTCAAAAGTGACAGTTCAGTCTGATGCAGTTCTAAAGATTTAAAACTTGGAAAAAAGAAATTAACTGAAGCGGGGTTTGAACCTGTGAACCCCGGAATGGTGCTCTACCAACTGAGCTATCCAGCAATATGTTGGCGGTTCCCCATTTTATCATTGTCTTTGTTCAAGGGCGCATTTCTAAAGATTGAGGGTTTGAGTCCATCCAGTGGAGTGGCAGTGCATGTGTCCCTGGGCAAGGGACTTTGTCTCTATTCTCTTAATTCTCCCCCACCCAGTTTTAAAGAAATGGGTGCATATGAAAGCAGAGACAATTATTGTGCAAAAAAGCAACCAAAAAAAACACATGATTGGCCCTTTTTACTGAAATAGCAGAATCAAGACTTTAAAGGTAAAGTGAGCGGGGGTAATAACAGGGTTCCCACACGACCCACAGTCACGGAAAAATCCTGGAAAATCTGGAATTTAAAGCTATCATGGAATGTCATGGAATCCTGCACAACCGATATATACGTGATGATTTGTTATATTGGCTATGGCCGTCTTCCAGTATGCATTCCAGTTTACTACACTCTCTCTTCATCCATGTATGCTCAATACTTGTTGCTCGTTCAATGCAACATAATTGTGATGTGTTTGTGGTGCTCAGTGGTCTTGTGTCAAACTGGAAGGCTGAAAGGGAGTGGTGTCCCTTGCCTCCCGAGCAACAGGCTTGTAAGCTGCCAAAACAGCGTAGGAATTGGTTATGGAAAGCCCTAATTTTGTTACGGAAAATTAAGTCACGGAATTTCATTTCAAGATTTCTGTGGGAACTTGGTAATAACGATGTAGCTTCTTGACCACAAATTCGTATCCTTGTGGAGACACACACACAATAGGGAACAAAACATTGTAAAGGTCTCCACAGGGCAATTTCTATAGATGAATAGGTCTCCACAAGGTTTTCACGAAATAGATATATGGGTTTTACTCAAAAACTAGGAATTTCCAAGGTGGGTTGATCTGTCGCAAATGGAAGAGTTTTAGAAAAGGGATATCAAGTCCAAATTTCAGCCAAGGAAACTAATTCTGGTTAAAATAAGAGCATTTTGAAACTTCACTTTCAAAATTGAACACTTTACTACACGAGAACAAAGAAATGTCTCCACATGGATACAAATTTTAGAATGGGTGAGCACATTGTGGTTGGTATTACATTTTATATTTCTTTCGACAGATGAGAATTATTCCATCAAGCACACCTCAAGAGGAATGCTAGGAATGGCCAACCAAGGCAGACACACCAACGGTTCCCAGTTCTATGTCACCTTCCAGCCTGCACCATGGATGGACACTAAATATGTGGCCTTTGGGTAGGTGTATGGGAACCAGCCAAGGAGAGGGCGGGGCTAGGGAAACAAAAGGGAGGATGAATAAGGGACTGTAAAAGATCTCTGTCTAAAAAAATTTTTTAAATTGTAGAATAAAATCATCTAGATCATTACTGTTTTCCGTATCAAGTTGTACATCTTTGCGTTAAAGGGACACGGCCTGGAAAGCACCCAATTTGGCTGGAAAAAAACCCGTTTTGAACGAAATGATGTTAATCGAAAAGAGCATTTTAAAGTAGGATATAAACATCCACACAACCATCCCTTAAAAACTGGACGTTTTTCGGGGTCCACCTTTGCGACCCCTCCAAAAATTGGGCTGTTCGTGCTAGTTGTGATTTCAGCCGTAAAGTGTTCGCCTTCTGCGGACGTGTAAGAAACCGCATTTGTGCATTGGTGCTGTGTGTAATTTTTGTGAGACACACAACGTGTATCGTACATTTACTAAAAGCGACAGGAAAAACGTTTTCGTACTCCGTCGTGTCCAATGTAAACAACCGTTTTTTTTCATCTTTTCTCGGGAACAGTAAGACATTAGGTTGGTTTCCTTTCAACCAGATGTTTGAAATAGGATAAGTAAACAATCCAAAACATGAAATTTTCGGGGATTTCAGGACGCAGTGCCCCTTTATTAAAGTATGAGCATTCTCTTCATTTGAACTTGCCTAACAGCTGCATGGCTGATTTTTCCTTCTTTTTTTCCAAACATTGGCCATTTTTAAGAAAAGACTTTTTTTTCGGAATTTGCTTCCTGTTACAGGAAGCTGATTGAAGGCACCGAGTTGCTGGATACATTGGAGGAACAGGAGACATACAACGAACGACCAAAGAAGGAGTGTAAGATTGTAGAGTGTGGCTTGTTTGAACCTTGAACTCCGACCTTCCTGTGACCTTGTAGCCTACCAAGTGCTGAACCTGGACTCTCAAGACAACAAACTTTCCTGAATCTTCAAGAGCCAACACTCGGCAGTCAAACAGTGGCACATTCTCTGTACATAATTTTGAAATATCAAACCCCTGTCAAAATTAACAGTGACTTGGCCCTTTAGAACCATGTACATGTATGTTTCAAAAATGTTTTCACATTTAATATATTTGAACCATTTCTTTTCATAGTTTCGCTTCCTGCTTTAAGTGGCCCTAATGCATTAAACTCCTACTCGAATGTCCATATCCTTTTGCAATGTGCGTGTCTTTTTCTCCCAACAATCCTGAATGTTAGCATATATGTAAATATTGTCACAACAAGAGTTGTTATCTAGCCAATGACAATCCTTGTTTTATATCATTTGTAAATATTGCTTGGTTGGATTTTTACCTTAAATGAGTTGGAATGACAACATATTAAATTGGACTTTGAATGACATATATTAGGTGTAGCATTGTTTGTGTTTTGTTTTCTGAGTTGAGCTTAGTTCAGAGCGTTAATTTTCCCTCATCCGTTAAGGTTTGTGTGAGAACTTACAAAAGCTACAGATTTCTAAGTTCTTAATACTAATGTGCTGCGTATAGAGCGCTTTAATACTAAAGTCTTGCAGCGCTTCACAACTAGTACCTCTGTTCATAAGGCCATGAGACCAGTTTTCTGCAGCAGCTCGAGATCAGCTCGAGATCAGCTCAATGTGGTCTATGGCCTCACAGGTATTCATTTACATGTATACTCCTGGATGGGGAGCAGCAATTGTAGTCAAGTGTCTTGCCCAAGAATACAAGCACCATTTCCATGTCAAATTTGAACCCATGTACTGGGGCACATGAGTCAAACACCATAACCATTGTACCACACCACTCCACAATTACTTCAACGTGTACAGTGTCCCCTTTTAGGAATTACGTTTTGTTTTAGAAAAGTATGCTAGTGGTTAGGCTGGGTTCATGAGTCGTATTCTGAAGTATGGGGGTCAACTTCTAATTCAGCTGCTGGAAATGTGCTGGCTCCTTAACCACTTCGCGCCGGGATTATTTTTGCCGAAAATTCTGATTTTCGCAAAAGGCACAATTTTCCAGCAAACTTCTGATATACCATGTACATACAGCCAAACACCACAAATACCAATTCGCAAGAGTCATTTCAACAGTATTTGTACGATATTTCTTGCCGAAACCTGGTATGTTTCAATACTCCGGGGTGTGCACTGGAGTGAAAATTATTCAATAGGCCGTGCACAACGGCCAATTCAAGATCAACACACGGTCTGCCTGTGGAGCAATTTCATAGACGTCAGGGAATCAGTTTAGCTGGCTTGTACCCATTCACAGGTGTGCAAAGAAAATGCAGACTAAATATGATAAATTGAGAGCAGTATTTCCAGTATTTTCTTGAAAAGGTCAGCACACCAGGTGCCATGATTTTACAGGATGCTTTAGACTAATCATTCACTAACAGTCCAGTATTTCGTGATGATTTGGTAGTTCTGTTTTTGGATGTTTGCAAATGTATACAGCAAGAACGCCTCAGTTGACAGCATTGAGATTGAAAGAGTGGAAAGTACACTTTAAAGACAAATTAAACACAAAATGTGTTTCAAAATGTTCTCATTGAACTCGGAGATATTTATATTACCCAAAGTTTTTTCACTCCACGGACCCTTCAAAAATAAAACATGCGTAACTGAAAACAGAACAACCAATAAAACACGGCTCAATATTTCTTTCTTTTTTCTCGTCTTTTTTTTTTTCAGTTCATGTACATGTGTAGCAGTTAACAGCCATTATAATTTCCACTTTGTAGCCAACATGCATACATGTGTTAAAACTAAAAGAATCTTTGCTCGTTACAAGAATTAAGAGTAGAACCACGATACAAAAATCACCTTCAGTGATGCTACCCCAAATCAGATGTACATTCTCATCTCGAACAATGTGTCTGTCTGCTCATATACATTTCATATAATTACATAGACGGTCAACAGTGGTTGAACAAGTGCATTTTGAACAAGTGCATCTCCAGCAGTGTAGGCAGGGATCTCACCATAGGGGGGAGTGGGAATTGGTAGTGGGGGTGGGGGGGAACAGAGTGGGAGTTGGGAGTGGGGGGTTGGGAGCTGGGAGGGGTTGGGAGCTGGGAGGGGTTGGGAGCTGGGGGGGGGGGGGAGTGGGGGGCTGGATGTTACAGTGGGGGCGCCTAATTTCTGTTAAACCAGGTTAATCATGGTCACTTAACTTATAGGGTTACACCTCAATGTTCCCACACCCCTATGTTCCGACTGCACATATTCTAACCCTAACCCTAACCGGGAGTAACACAATCTTATGTGCAGGTTGTCGGAACATAGGGGTGTCGGAACATAGGGGGTGTCGGAACATAGAGCAGTCACCACTTATAGCAGTAACAAATTTCCAGTGGGGGGGCCGACGATTTTTTGTGGAAATCTTCCTCCCCCCCCCCCCCTACGCCGCTGTGCATTTCCATAATCTTATGTAGATTAAGTTCAAGCAAGCCACGCTTGTAATATTTAACAATGCAGTTATGTTAAGATTGCAATTATACACGCATAATGCCATCAGAAGGCGAGGACAGGATAGTGATAAATGAACACGACAGATGGCGACAATTCAGAAAATGTCAACGGTCCAATTATTCTAATGTAGCATGGCAGTGCAATACTGATGTTTCAGTTTACATGGAAAGTTAAAAAAACAGCAAATATGGGATGGGAATTTACACATCAATAAAGACACGGTATACATTGCATGCATCGTGAGGGCTGAGGAAATTACACAAATTCAGCCTTGTTAACAAAAAATGGAATATCCACCGTCAGGTTTTCAAAGTACTTCTCAATCAACCTTTTTTGGCGTTCGCATTGCGTCCTGGGTACAAGCAACGCAGTTTATGCGCAACATAGCCTGTTTTGTTATCCATACCCAAGATGTGTTGTGATTTACAGAAAAGAATTTGAAACCACACTTAGTGTAATGACAAAACAAGTTTTTCGTGGAAGTTTGCATCTTTACTAAAATAAATTTATTTACTGCATGCACAGTGCCGTTTGAGAGTTGTGAGAAGAAAGTTACAGACACAGATGGGACTCTACAATCGCACATTTGTAAGTAAAGTCTGTCACGAGCCAATGTGGCCCATCAGGCCAGCATTTATCTCCAGTTTCCTTGGCATGAAACGACTGAGAATATTTCTATTCCCCCTGGATGGGATGCTAGTCCATCGCAGGTTACTCCCCAACTAATGCTGGTACCAATTGTACTCCAAGGTGGAGGGAGGCAAGTGGGGGTGAAGTGGCTTGCCCAAGGACACAATATATGGCCAGCAGCTGGAATCGAACCCCTGCCCCTCAGATCACGAGCCACAAACCCTAACCATAATGATAATATTGATTTATATAGCGCACAAATCAACCAAACAGGCTACCATGTCACAGTATATTATTACCCCTGCTCACCGGGCCAATGAAAACACTCCAAAGACCATCTCAGCTCCCTGGGGAGTATACAGTTCAATGCTCCCATGCAACCACTAGGCCACTATCCCCCATCCTTTTTACACAGTGTTAAAAATCCAGTGACTTGATTTTGTTTGGGAGCACCATTCCACATACAAAAGTATACACGAATCACGTACAAATATGTAATCCACAGTACATTGTGCAACTGTATTCTTTTAATTTTTACAAAAGCGCTAATAAATGGGCACAATCATTTGTACTGATTTTATTTTAATATTTTAATCATTCATTTATGCCATGCTGATGAAGGACTAAAGTATAAGCCCATTATATGGTGCAGTGTCATTACTATAGGAGAGAGTTGTTAAAAAGGAAACAATAAAAAGTGAAGATTTTCTTGAGTAGCTTTCTATTTCAAGATTCCAAATGCCTGTGTTTCATTTTTTTTTTAAGTAGAAATCAAAATTCATATCTAGGTTGTAAATTTCAATCAACTTAGGAAAAATGAATTGAACAAATATTGGATAGACCTTTTTGTGAGGAACGTGTACTTGGCCTTGTAGGCACATGCATCTCATGAAACTTTCACAAAATGAGCCTTAAGAACTAGCTTGTAGCACATGTACATGTAAATCATTTCATGGGCAGATTTCTTGAACTTCACCTCTATATGCAGTAACCACATTTCTGGAGTGTTAACCACTTACAATACTACTATACCAGCCATGTTACAAACACGAACCATTAGATAGAAACAGTTTTTCAAACACTGAATAAGCCTGTGTACTAATGACGTCACACTTTGTTTACGTGTGTGCTTTCCTATGGTGCTCAGTGGACCGTGGGCCCCCACTGGCTCCATAGGAAAGTGCACATGTAAACAAAGTGTGACGTCATTAGTACAGAGGCTCACTGAGGATTAAATTCCAACTTTGCAAAAGCAAGTCAATTTTTCAAAATTAGAAGTTGATTTTCTTTTTTTCAAACATTCCCAATATAAATGCACGGCCAGTGGTAGTTCTGTGGGTGGAGCTGTGGAAAATACTAGTGGGTGGATGCAGGAGAGGTAAAGTGAGTGGAGCTGGGAGGGGTTAGTGGGTGGAGCCAGAACGTGTCTGTAGGTGGAGCCAGAAGGGTCAGTGGGTGGAGCCAGAAGGGTAAGTGGGTGGAGCCAGAAGGGTCAGTGGGTGGAGCCAGAAGGGGTCAGTGTGGAGCTAGAAGGGGTCTGTGGGTGGAACCAGAAGGGTAAGTGGGTGGAACCAGAAGGGTAAGTGGGTGGAACCAGAAGGGTAAGTGGGTGGAACCAGAAGGGTAAGTGGGTGGAGCCAGAAGGGGTCTGTGGGTGGAACCAGAAGGGTCAGTGGGTGGAACCAGAAGGGTAAGTGGGTGGAGCCAGTAGGGGTCTCTGGGTGGAGCCAGAAGGGTCAGTGGGTGGAGCCAGAAGGGGTCAGTGGGTGGAGCTAGACGGAGGGCAGTGGGAAGAGTCAAGGATTGTTTTGGTGGGTGAACAAGGAATGTGTCAGTGGGTAGGGACAAGGAGAACCCCTCTACTGAAATTCCACCTCCTCAGGGCATTGTCAATAGTAATATTGCTTGACATTTACCTGTTCACACCCCTACTTTCTTACCCCACACCCACTTTACAACTACAATTACACACAACATCTGTATGGGCAAAAAAAAAGTCTCCGGTTTCTGGTATGCGCGCACGTCGCCGTAACCATGCGCCTCAGCAAAATTAAAAAGGTTTTTTTTTTTCAATGTAAGATGATGTCTCAAAACCGCCAAACTCACTGGTTTGACTGGAATCCTGCTGCTGCACAATTTTAACATGTTTTTAGATGGGGTTATGATCGAAATTAAGCTTCATGTGGCCTGTCTGGGCTCCCATACATTTTGCACTAAATTTAGTCGGGCACCATTTGCAGACGGTGTTGTAATTTTGTTATTGTGCGTCTGGAAGCCAGACTGAAGGAGCGATGGTCGTGTATCTGGAACCTGTAAACGCTTTTTAATTAGCTCAATATACTTCTCAAGCCTTATGGCCTTACTGAGGTCAAGCTGCAGTCTGAAGGATATATTTTGAGAGTTTTAAGGAGATCGGAGCGTCATCTGCAACATCAGCCGACATTTAAAAGAGAAAAAAAAAGTTGGGAAAAAAAATACGTGTGGCCGCACCACTTTTGGGGCAAGCTCCATACCAGAAATCGGATACTTTTTTGGGGGGGGGGGGGCCTATACTACTGGGCGTAGGAAAATACCTATTTCACTACAAGCTCAATTTCAAGGTAAAATAACTCTATATTAATTTGATTATTTTTGAACAAAATAAAGAAACACTTTTTTAACACTGATCTGTACACATAAGACCATTTTTTTTAACAGATTCATAGTAAAAAGGAAATTCTATGATTACACAAAAGCTACTGCAACATGCATGTAAATGGTATTTTGTGATATTTATAATACTTTTAGGTGTGATTGGTAGTCAAATGTTAGACTGTGCCAAAAAAAATGCACTTTCTTCCTCAACTATTTCTGTCCTTTTTTAGATACTCATTATTTACTAAAAACAAAGATGAAACTTAAAGACATACCATAGAGTTGATTTCATCTATTCTACGTGAATGTGCGCACCTGTGCATTTGTTTACATAGTTTACAAAAAGAAGAACAATAAATGGTATTAGATACAGTGATAATTCTGTGTGAACTGTTCAAGTGATTAGAGGAGATATTAGATGAATCTAACATTCTGGAACTTACGTTTTGCAATTTGCGACGTTGCGTCCGAAACCATCAGACTTGGTCAGGCAACCGATGACCCATTGGGCTGGTCACGTGAAGGACGGCCTGATAGAATTGCCTGACAAAGTCCGACGGTTTGGGGCGCAACATCGCAAGTTGCAAAAGGTAAGTTCCAGAATTGGATTCCTTTAATATTTCTTCTAATACTACTGGATGACTGAGAACATATAGGGTGATTATAAAAAAAAAACGAAACCCAAATGTCGGAATTATTGTTTTTTGTGAAGTTCTGCATGTAGCACTTTCAAAATCTAGGACATGAAAGCCCAATTCATAAGCTTTCTTTTAATACAAGAATCATTCAAATCACTCATGTACTTTTCAAGTTACGGACTTTTAAACACAACCACCCTTTTAAAGTTCTGTCCACGGATCACAAAAAAAGGTGTGCGTTCTTTAAGCAAAACAGAAACAATTCACACACATCCCTATGTGATTTGCTTTTGTTTTGCTGAAAGAACACGTACCTTTTTGTGATCCGTTGACAGAACTTTAAAATGGTGGTTGTGTTTAAAATTCCATAACTTGAAAATTACATGAGTGATTTGAATGATGCTTGTACTAAAAGAAAGCTTATGAATTGGGCTTTCATATCCTAGATTTTGAAAGTGTTAAATGCAGAACTTCACTAAAACAATGGTCTTGACATTTGGGTTTCATATTTTTTTTTACTCACCCTGTACATCATTATGTTCAAGTGATTCTCTATTTGGCAAAGCGCATATGTACATGCATAGTGTGGTGTTCGTCCTACAGTAACAAGCTAATACGCTGATGCATTAAGCTCCGCCTCTTGGTGTTTTTGACCAATCACAGCCATGATGAATATTCAACACATGTTGTTTCCCATGAATTCAGTGGGCGGAGCCTACTGATTCGTCTATTGTCCTCTTTTGTGTTGCTGCTAAAAGAAAACTAGAAATACAGTGCTCATGGAAAAGTCTGTTGTTTTAATTACTGGCATTATAAATGGCGTGGCTTAATTAACTGACGAATTTAATCACACATTGAGCATTTAAAGGGGGGATTATTATTTTACAAATGGATTTTATATTTGTCATGCCAAATGACAATATATTTTATGAGGCTTCTAAGAATACAAAATACCATGAAAATCAATTCAGATAATGAATTTCAATACAGGTTTTAATTCTCCAAATCATTCAAGTCAAAGGTGTGTCTCAGAGAGCCAGGAATATAAGGATCTTGAGGTGTTTTTTCTGAGTAAAATATATTGTTCCAGCAATGTAGAAAGTCGAAGTGCCATTAGCACGATGGCCATACTTAACCCTAACTCCCTAGCGTCTTTTAACTAGGAACTGGACCAAGTCCATCAAAATCCATCAATCACTGTGCGTCCAATACAAAACTGTACATGACATAATGGAATCCACCACTGACGCACTGGTTGACATTCATGGACTTGCTACACATGGCTTTTATCACAATAGCAGTACAGGAAGCTACGCAAAATCAATTGGATACCCCTAGCACTGCTTCAGGCCATTAGGTCCAAGTCCATCATACTCCATTAAATATTTAGTCACGCCAGGCCTTCTGGACCAAGTCCCCCAAAATCCACCCAAATGGGGGGATGGATTTTGATGGAGTTGCGGTGGTTAGGGTTAACCCATTACCTACTGTACTACATGTACATTGTGTTTATCCACTGAAGAATCAATCATACCATTGAGTCCTTGGGCGGTTTTGGGCGCTACAGTGAGTAATAGGCAGGGCGGTTTGGTGCGGTACAGTGACAAATGGGTTTAATAAACACAGTTATCCTTGCAATCTCAAATACTTCCAAGAACAAAACCTTGGTTGCCGTGTAGTGTGTAGGATCCTACAATATGTAACTCTTACGAACCATACAACCAAAACTTCGGGGGGGGGGTGGACTTTTGGATCCCCAAATCCCTCACTGTGTAGTAATCTAATGGCACTTTTCTGTACTTCTTAACCAGTTTACGCCGGGATTATTTTGACATCGACCGGACCCAGCCGCGGGATTGTTTTTCACGAACCTCTACATGTATGTAAGACGGGTTCAGACCGTCATCTGCGGGGAGCACACCCTGATATTTCCGGCCTCGCTCGCTGCGAGCGGGTCACTGACAGATATTTCCAGCCTCGCTCATAGCGTGTTTATCCGTCATCTGATGTGAACTGATTAAGGGGCCTCAAATCCCAATGATGCAGACTGGATCTAACTTCCTGACAATCCTGCAAAATCCTGAAACATTTCCAAGTGGATTTTGACGGATCTGGGTCAGTGCTTACAGACAGGCCTCTTTGCTAGGATGCCTCAATCCTTCAAAATCATCCACTGCCTCAATGGTAAAAATGGAATACAGCCTCATTCCTTCAAAAGCAACCGTTATTTCTTGAATTTGTTCAGTGGAGGGAGGCCACCGCCTCAATGCTGCACAATCCTCCAACAATCACTGTTAATGGGTTGAGGCAGGGCAGAGGATACCCAGAAGCACTTGCAGAGGATTTCAATTATCATCTAGGCCTATTTCTATGCACGGCAAAGCATATACACAACACAAGGTACAGCCTAAGACCTTGGCACAATGCATCCTCCAAACTCGACTGGATCATTATTGCTGTACAGCCTCAATCCTTCAAAATCCTCCACTTCAGAGGATTTTGGAGGAATGGGGAAGATTAGGGTTAACCGAATCAATGTATCATGAAAACTGATTTTGTTTGTCCCCTTTTCTGTACTAGATACTGCTTGCAGCATTTTAAAACAAGTACTCTACTCTTCCTGTTAAAACACAAAGTGTTGCATGTTGCAACCCAAAGTCTAATGTACTTTCTTTTACCAAATCTAACTTTTTCTCTAATTCACAGTATTCAACAATCAAAGTGTCGGGGTGTTCAACAGAAAACACCCCATGTAAACAAGTTTATCTATGGGTATATATGTATACTTGGTATAAAAGAAAAACTTTTTTTAAGATACAACCTGCGGGTAACACATCCACAAGACTCAAGAAGCAGGGAGCGGAGTTGTCGCCTCAGGGTGCTTTTGAGAGGGGAACGGTTTTCTGTGTGCTTATGTGTTGCGAATTTTGCCCGGCACGTAGTTTTTGTCTATGACCGGGTCTTGCAGGAACATGTGTAGGCAGCGCTCGTTCTGGGCGAGTGGGTGGCCAGAGATTCTGCAATGAACAAAGCAAAACAAAAATGAATTGATGTTTTTAACTTGGCGTGGGTGGCTAGTGCATTAGGCCCTCGGCTGATTCAATTCCTGGCTGCGGACCATATGTGAGTAGAGTTGTGTGTTGGTTCTCTCCTGTGCCACGAGGGTTTTTCTCCAGGTTCTCCGGTTTTCCTCCGGAAAAATCAAACACTTTCGATCTCAGGCTGTGCTCCGTGGTCATATATCGGTCGATGTAGCTGGCTGCCGGAGTACTGCTCGACCACGTTGTAGCCGCGTCCTTCGCAATTCAGCATACCAGCTGCCAGTAAGGATGATTAGCCGCCCAAATTATTACTATTATATACCATGTACGTTTGTGAAGCAGCCTGTTAAATGTTTCCCACAGAGGAAAAACTCAGCTTGATTCCCAAAAGCACTTGGAACAGTTTGCAAACACAGGGACAGATCCAAGTTCAATATTTTCAGTAATCCTGACTTCAGACGGAATCAAGTGCGGAATACCGGGCTAGGTTGTCTTTCAAATGGTTTTAAATTGACTACTATTACTTTTTCCCCTTATGATGCCATGTTATTTGTTTTATCTTGAACTAGAGTACACTGAGCTGAACCGTGTAAACAGCAGTTGTTTTTCTTTCTGTATAAGATTTTGAGTTTTGTTAATCTTAACCCTGCCAGACGTAAACACAGTGCATCAGGTGTAAGAGTCTGTGGGACCTTGCTGCATTGAGCTATCAACACCAGTGCCTAAATGGCCAATTCTGAATCAATGAGAGCCCACTTTTTTGTCCCCCCATCCCCCCCCCAAAAAAAAATTGTAGCCTACATTTGATTCTACAGCTCAGAATAGCCGATTAAATGACCCCAAAATGGAAAATGATGTTAAAATGATGATCTTTTGCTAAAAAAAAACCAATTGGTTAAAGTGGTTAGAAACTGCCTCAGATCACAGAGTGCCTTGGGTCCAAAAATTGTCAGCACCCTTAAAGAGGTTGTGGAATGCTCGAAGACATTTCCGTCATTTTTCGGGTATATGTAGCCTAAGGTGCGATGAAGTAAAAACGACTATTGTTTCTGTCATAAAATGAGTACAAAAGGTACTTTTGAGAGCTGTTTTTCAAGTCCTGTCATGCCTGTTTCGACCCGAACGTGCATTTTGTGTAAAAGTCGTCGTTGCGGGCAGCAAACAAAAAACAGTAAATCGTGACGTAATAAACAGGACTCCCGATGTAGAGTAGCATACACGAGTCCTGTTTATTACGTCACGATTTACTGTGTTTTGTTTGCTGCCCGCAACGACGACTTTTACACAAATTGCACATTCGGGTCGAAACAGGACCTGAAAAATAGCTCTCAAAAGTACCCTTTGTACTCATTTCATGACAGAAATTTTATTTCATCATTTTATTTCATCACACCTTAGGCTACATATACCCAAAAAATGATGGAAATGTCTTCGAGCATTCCACAACCTCTTTAAGCAGACCCCGAACCCCGAACCCCATGCCGTTAGGGCTTCGCCCTCGCATCAGTTCTGATCATGGTATGTCCCCCCCCCCCCCCCCACCCCCACATTTTGAGAAGCGACTGACGCCCTTGTGACAGCTAGTCCCATTGAACAATGCCATGGTTGTATCCGCCTGCAGTTGGCGACCACAGACTCTGAGGCAGTTTGGACTTGAGATTTGTGACCTGATGGATATTGTTAAACTGTCCAGGCTTCTCATAGTGTTACATTTGGCAGGATTTCTATCAAAAGTACCCTGGAGATAAAGGTTAACTGAAATTGAACACAAACTACGAAAATGGATGTATGGAATGAACGTCTCCGCTCCAGTAAGAGCAGACAGCATGGATTCTCATCACACTTACTTGTTGACAAATGATTCAAGGCCCTGGCGTCGTTCCTCAATGAACTCATCGTCAAAGATGCCATCATCGCCTCTGAACGGCAGCTGCCTCTTCAGCGCTTTGCCAGGTAAGGGAGGGACCACGATCTATGATAGGGGAAAAGAGAATGAAATTCATTAACGGAAAAGGGTCTCGTAATGGAGTAATTACAGAATACCCTGCCACTCGGAAATACACCCTTAAAATCACTGGCTACACGATTGGAATTGCTGAACAAATTGAAGTCTAAAACCAAGTACCATGTTGCTGGCTACGCGGCTACGAAGTTGAAGTCCCTCGCAATGCAAAACGAATGGAGATCGAGAAAAAAGTTCTTCCAAACTAACAACCCCTTTGCCGGCTACGCGGATGCGGAGTGCAAGTGGTTTGTGTACAAAATGTACTGAACATTGTTGTTGAAAATTGTCAACAGAAGAGTGACAAGTGGTTATTATTTCCCCAAGGAATAGAAGGGGAAAGCCACCCATTGCTGTAGGTGGTAAGCTCAAAACTGTGTAATTACATCATTCAATAGTCGGCACATGTTCAAAGTTGTCTTTCAGTAACTACCAGGGCGTGCAGGTTGAAGTTCTGAAGGGCGCTATTTGTTGAAAGTGATTACCGGAGCACCGGCAGCTTAAAATCGCTATACTGAACGATCGCTATTATGAACAATTTCTGTGGATCCTGGGATGTTCGTTACAGCGGGGTTTCACTGTAAATTTAAATGCGTGCTAACTGTCTGCACAGACATACTTTAGTCTGAATGACATGAACATACATTTGATAAAGTGGCACAGACTTCATGCGCAAGTACCCCCTCAACGGTTACAAAGGGAGAGTTGGGGGAGACCATTGGGAGGGATACTCCATTACATTGCTGACAACTAGGCCTGGGCGAGTAGTGGATTTTTCTACTTGAGTACCCACAAAGAAATTAGTCGAGTACTCGCGAGTAGATAACCAAATTCCCATAAAAGCAGAAAAATGACATACATGTTAGTATGATAGGAAGTAACTTACAAGCAAATAGCGAGCAAGTCACACCAAATTCGTCAGCACTGAGATATCCCTGCTGTATGAAGTTTTGGGTCATTTATTTGAAATTTATTTTGTGGACGAATGGAATCCTAGGGAGAGAGAGGTGGAGGGAGTGATTCCCTGTTTGCAGGGGACGTATTAAGCCGTGAGCCCTAAACCCTAAATTGCTACTTGCGAGTACCTGCTTCTACTCGTGCCAGGACGAGTGCTCGAGTAGATGAAAAGCCACCAGGAAAACAAAGAGTAGCATAAACTACTCGCGAGTGCTCGAGTAATCAAGTTATTCGCCCAGCGGTACTGACAACGCCAGATGCTCAGGCGATGACGCTATGGTTTGTGAACCTCTAGAATTAAACTAGTTGTGCATACTTTGTGCCTTACAAACGTGAACCACTACACCTGTGCAGTGTGTCCCTCCACTTACGTCTTGAAAGTGGTCAAAGAGCGCCCTCTACTGTTCCTGCATTGAGTCCTGAACGGTCAATGATATAAATTGAACACAAACCTTGCTGTCTCTTTCCAGTTCAGTCCTGAGCCACTCAAAGTCACTGTATCTTCGCCTGGTCGAGGATTCCTTCAGCTTGAAAACAGGCAGGTTAGTCTACAGACAGATAAAGGCAATTGTGTACTAGTTAGGGACCCAGTTCCTATGAAAGAACAAAAAGGAATTTTTATTAGACTCACCTACCGGTTATGGCCTTGACGACGCCCTATCGAAGTGCCCTGTGATTGGCCCGTCTGATAGCTACCATAGGCATATGTGTAGGTATGTGACAAGTTTTCAAAATCAACAGATTCTAATAAAACTGGTACCATTGTAAATGTCACTCTTAATAAAATATCTTTACAATGATACAAGGATCATCTTCCTGTGACATGAAATAAGAAAGTTATGACGTTTTGAATCCAGCAATTTTAGGCCCATTTCGGTCAATTTCTTTTATAAGGAAAAACAAAAGAAATGTAAGTTTGACTTGGGTAAGTGTGACCCGTTTCGCAGATTTCCCAGGATTGTTCTGGATTACACACCATACTTTCTATACTGTAACTTTTTTGACATCAAATTTTTGGAATCCGAAAAATGTACCTGGGAATCGTCCAATCTCCGTCATAATTGGCCAAAAGTTAGGAAACAAATGTAGAAAACTTATTATTGTGGTTTGTTAAAGTATTTTAATCACCTTTGGGTAAATTGTCGAGACAAAATTCGAGACAAAATTTTTTAAACTTCTAGTTGTCAAATTCAGAAAAATTGAAAACAAGGGTGGAAGAATACATGAGCTACGTGTCGTCATCGAAGAAAGTGCTCCTACGCTCCTTACACGGCCTTTAGCCACAGTGATTGATCCCAAAATTGAGGCTGAGGCCGAAGAGATTAGTGGCAATGCATGGGATCGCCACATACCTACTATGCAGAAAATCAGTCTGAAGTTGAGTCCCCATTTTGAGATGGAATTTTTCGGCTTAAAAATGTGCCATTTTTGTATCCAGTTTTTGGATGTGTTTGTACGAAAGCCCTGTAGTGCCATCAAGTATATATTTTGAAAAAAAGTAGAGTATATTTTTTCCAAGTTTGTTTTTACGCGATACATTTTTCCCAAAGTTCGTTTTTACGAGATATATTTTTCCCAAAGTTCGTTTTTACGAGATATATTTTTCAAAGTTCGTTTTTACGAGATATATTTTTTCAAAGTTTGTTTTTACGAGATTATTTTTTCAAAGTTCGTTTTTACGAGATATATTTTTCCCAAAGTTCGTTTTTACGAGATATATTTTCCCAAAGTTCGTTTTTACGAGATATATTTTTCCCAAAGTTCGTTTTTACGAGACATATTTTTTCATTTTTACGAGATATATTTTTCCCAAAGTTTGTTTTTACGAGATACATTTTTCCCAAAGTTCGTTTTTACGAGATATATTTTTCCCACAGTTCGTTTTTACGAGAAATATTTTTCCCAAAGTTCGTTTTCACGAGATATATTTTTTCAAAGTTCGTTTTTACGAGATACATTTTTCCCAAAGTTCGTTTTTACGAGATATATTTTCAAAGTTCGTTTTTACGAGATATATTTTTCCCAAAGTTCGTTTTTACGAGATATATTTTTCCCAAAGTTCGTTTTTACGAGATATATTTTTTCAAAGTTCGTTTTTACGAGATATATTTTTCCCAAAGTTCGTTTTTATGAGATATATTTTTTCAAAGTTCGTTTTTACGAGATTATTTTTTCCAAGTTCGTTTTTACGAGATATATTTTTTCCAAAGTTCGGAAAGCGCAGGGCTGCCTCCAGTCAGTACAGCAGGGCGACACAGGATATCTGAATATACAGCAAATTAAACTTTGCTTCGTTCCCGCGTGCCTCAGGTGCCTGTACTGTGGGCTGGGCCTAGGATCGATCCAGAACTCGCATTTCCTCACAGAATTACAAGTGATGGACACCAACGCGCACGTGACACTTTGTACACAAGAAAATCTCGTAAAAACAACTTGGAAAAAATATATCTCGTAAAAACGAACTTGGAAAAAATATATCTCGTAAAAACGAACTTTTGAAAATATATATCTCGTAAAAACGAACTTATATCTCGTAAAAACAAACTTGGAAAAATATATCTCGTAAAAACGAACTTGGAAAAAATATATATCTCGTAAAAACGAATTTGGAAAAAATATACTTCACTTTTTCAAAATACAAATGTATATACTTGATGGCACTACAGGGCTTTCGTAAGTTTGAGAGACATATGAAAATATAATGACGAACAATTACATGTGAAAATTGCGCTGTAATACCTTCTGATCAGCATATACCCGAAGAGCGAACGCGCGGCAACTTAGAAAAAAATGTTGTTCACTGTTGGATGACAAATCAGGCCTTGAATTTGGGAATTTTTAGGGCAAGGCCACTTTGGCCTTGAATGGAGCAAAATTATAGAGGGCACCAAGGCCAGTTGGGAGGGCACCAAGGCCAAACTAATATCTGCAGAAGGGGCACAGAGGCCGGCAAAAAAAAAATGCGAATTTATATCAGCGATCATGTACTTTAGGGCCCCCCTTTAGTTTCGATCAAATTTGAGCCAAAGGTACTTTTATCATTCAAAAAATTACCTTTTCAACCTAAAGCAGACTTCTCTCAGCTTATATTGCACCTGTTTTATAATTTTGAACAGTTTTTGGGGATAGAAATTACGTTTTTTGTAAGTAGTTTTATGGTTTGTGACGTGCGATCGCCATCTCTATTTTCGTGTTACGTTTTTTCGTTGTCGTTTTCCCTCCAAATTCCCCTCAAAATTCGAAACCCTTCCCTCTATCTATAAACCTACCTGCATGTTCTTAATGTGGATTAAAAGTTGATTTTGTTCTCTTAGGGAATCAGGCCCATAATTAATACACGATCGCCATTCACAATGTCCGCTTTTGACAATCGGAATTCGAAACGCCATGTGCACGCGTGTTTTGACTATGCCCCAACTAGTTTGCCTCGTACACGAACATCAATGCGTTCTGTACCGCGCATGCAATTCGCAAGCACTGAGAAAAAGAAAGTCGGTTGACTGCACGTAAGATCTGCCGTACGTACTCCTGCTGGTATGTGTGTGTACGAATACAGACATATATTTTTGCGGCGGGGTGTCGCTTCTTGAAGTATCGGCACATACAGGAACTGGAGATTCAGTTGTCAGTGTACGTACGCACGTGTGTGTACATCATCGTACAGTGGGGAATCGCCGGCGTTTGGCCGGCCGGCCACGGCCGTACTGTACTGCGCGCGTACGTGTGATTGATTCAGCGAGATATTAAGACAACTGATCGAGCTGGCATGGCATCGAAATACATTGTCAATGTGTGGAAAAAACAACTGGAATCAAGGATTGTAGTGGTTTTAATAGGCTGATGGATGTTTTTGCAAAAAGGGCACGACGGCCAAGGTAATTATGGGGCAAGGCAAAACTGGCCGTGAAGACAGGGATTTTTTGTGGGGCACCTCGGCCAGTAAGAAGGCAACGACGGCACTGGCCGTCGTGGCCGTCGTTCAATTCAAGCCCTGGACAAATGCGTAGATCAAAACGTGTCGGTTTGCGTAGATGCGTACGAAGAGATTAGTGGCAATTTACCAATACAACAGCACAGCGCGATCGGGCTGATTAGAAAGAAAGATTATTCTTTCCTCTACAAAAAAATCTCTAATCAGAAAATTCATTCCATTTTCGAGAAAAGGTAAAAGAGAGCTCCCTTTTGGGAAAGATTCCGGAAAATATTCCATCCTGGATCACCACTTCCATGTACCTGCTGCCAAATACATCAATTTTCACCTCACCTTGTGATTTCACCCAAGATGAATCCAGGAAGACTCGCAAATGCGATTTATTTTCAGGAAAATGTGTTTTTAGAGCACATTTCTGATGCACACGTCGTGCAGGATGAAGTTGGAAGCAGCCGGTCAATTTGACTGGAGTGTCTGGAAGACAGCGGTACATTATACGCATGACATCGACTACCATGACAACGATGAGCCGGCCAATGATAGTGCAATATGTCATTTTGAATATTTATTTTCTCATGAATATTTAGTTTATATCAATGGGTACAAATACGTCCAAAGATCTATCATTGCAATGTGATCGTACACGTGGTCTAGTGGTAAAAGTCCGTCTTTCAAGCAAGTGTCCACGGTTCGAATCCTGATGAAGTAAGTGACTGATTAATAAACAGGAAAAAAGGAAAGGAGAGGGTGAGAGTAGAGGGAAAGTGGAGGAAATAACCATAAGGATGATTTTGGCGCTTGAAAATTAATTTTAAAAAGTGGTGGCCCAGTACGAATTTTTTGCAAGATTCCCATTATCTGGCCATCAATAATTTTTCCCTAGCATACCTAGTATTAGACCCGTGAACGTGGCGTATACAACGCCACGCGCTTCCCTCGGGTAAATTCAAGCGAAAGCATTGTATCTTTTGATCCGCTACATATAACCATGTATAATTTTGCCCATAGGTGAATCACTTACTTGTTGGGCTTCCTGTGAATTTCCGCGAGTGTTGGATCTGGCATTGCCAAGAAATTTGATGTAAAGTACGGCACAACTTTGTCACAACAAATGTTTTCAAAATGATCAGAAAATCAAAGACAGGCATGACACTCTGGTACCCCGTGTTCCGCACGCGCAAAACGGTAAAACTATCAGCAGTGGGTACCCGACTATCCGTCGTACATGGCAGGATGACCGTAATACCATATAAAATTCTGCTAAATCCACTTCGAAAGTCTGCCAAATCACCCAGTTTATATTGCTGTTCCATTGTGCAAGGGTTTGTTTCAGGGATCTTTCAAAAAATGAAGGTTTTTCAAACCAAATGTGCCATATTCTTCTAATCTTTTTCATTTTCCATCATTTTCAATAATTCTGCCAAAAAAAAATATTCTGCTGATTTTCTGCACAACTCAATTTTGTATGCAAATATTCTGTCAAATGTAGCCGAAATTCGGCTAGAACGGTCACTCCATCTTAGTAACTGCAAATCACAATATAGAGTGTTTTTACTATAGACTGAAGCGTGGCTATGTATATAGCCACGTTCACGGGTCTAGCCATGTGGCCTAGTATTAGTAGTGACCTAAGTCTGCTTTAGGTTGAAAAGGTCATTTTTGAGTATTAAAAACAACATTGACTATAATTTGATATTAACTAAACAGGCCCCACACTTCACGACCTCCCCATATGCATTGCAATGCATTTTCAAGTATGTCAAGGGAAGTGTCCGGAAAGTGGGCAACTCCCATCCATTACTGCACACGGCAAATAAAAACACCTCCCACCTTCATCCGCACTTCATAATCGGTGTATCTCTTCTTAGCGATGCCGTGTGTCTCCGGGTTGAGCACATCGATCTCTAGGAAGTTTGCTGGGGCGGCGTAAGCATCGTCTAGGGTTTGTTTCTTGGCACCAAGCCGCCTAGTGTCAGCATTTGCCGCTGCAGCCGCCGCCGCTCGTTCAGCTTCGTCCGCCATGCTGGAGTGTAAAAAGTGCGTTGACCTCAACGTTCGTCACCCAAACCCCAAAATACTAAAAAAAAATTATCACTTGCAACTAAATATCAATCATTCAACAATTTTCACACAAAATTTACATCTTAAATTTGTGAGATTAAATGATTATTAAGACCTATTTTGAGATTTTAATAGTGATATGTCGAACATTTTAATGAAAAAGAAAAGATAACGTTAAAGGTCAAGGTGTTCGTGATGACCTTTTGTTGGCACCGGTCATCATGTGTGCGCCGGGCTGAACTTGATTGTGCCGAGTTTCTTTCATTTTTTTTTGCCCTTTTGTACACGATATGACTCATGAACAACTCGGTAGAAGAGGACAAAACGATACTTGTATTAAACTTTCTCAATGCTGGTGCTGGTGTTTTGATTCTCTCAATCTCTGACGTATTAAGTAAGTCCGCCAAAAATCGAAAATCGTGCATGTTCATCACTTGTCCATTGCTTGTCAAAATTACCAAATGTTGTTGTTGATCATTGACATATTGGCACATATTGTTGATTTATACCCTAGAACTATGGGTCTTGTGTAACACATGTACTTGTAGGGGTAATTGTCGTGATTGTTGATAGTAAAACATGCAATGATGTAGCCGGGCCGGGATCCTGAAATCAATGTCCGTGTACTGCTGTAACGATAGGCCTATCTTAGCCAAATTGAAGTCTCGGACTCGGAGCACGGTTGATATATTGATTGATGTTACTTGATTATGTTGATTATTCGATATTAAATTTTGATATCGATATCCCCATTACGATAGCAATTTTTTATCATATCAACATTTTCAAGGCCTAGTGAGGAATCTTCAAAAATATCGAAAATGTGTTAGATTTTCATCAAAATAAATCTCCTGTTTGTGCTTTTACTTTGTGTTTATCGTTTTTTAAATTTATAAATTTGCAACATATTTTGAAAATGTCAATATATCGTCTGTTTATTTGTTTCCTAGGAAATTGTAGCTATGTGAAAAGGGTTGCAGTCCCTTTGGTCTACTCCTAGAACTATGAGGCTCCACGTACTCATAGATAAAGAACCCCGTAAAGTTGTTTTCAGCACAAAACACTAATTAAGTACAAAAACGTCCATCAAAATGCAGACATTTCCCACAGAACCACCAAAAAACTGACAAATCCAGCGATGTTTGTTCTGCGCATATTACGTGAGTATGTCATGAGGTGTAGTACGGAGTTTGGGGGCAAACTGTGCAGTGGTTCTGTGGGAAATGTCTGCATTTTGATGGACGTTTTTGTACTTAATTAGTGTTTTGTGCTGAAAACAATTTTGCGGGGTTCTTCATCTATGAGGCTCCACTACGAGGAGCCTCATAGTTCTAGGAGTATCTTTGGTCTTTTAGACAAATTTTTTTATCATCAAAGCAAGTCAAGAAAATCAAAGAATCCATCAACCATATTGGTACAAAAATAAGAGGGGCGCCTCCTTCATTTTTTTTAAAGCCTGGACGAGAAACTTCTTTTTTACTCAGCCTTTTACAAATATGGTGAATAAAACAAAATTATGAATATGATTCAGTTAACTTTGTTATCAAACAACTTCTTTGAAACTTTTTTCAAGATAATTCAAGAAGACTTCTTCAAGATATCTGGCCATGCTGAAAGTTGCAAGAGCGGCATCTTGGCAGACTGCCAGCATAGTGCTGTGTACACGGTTACTGCACAGAGTGCAGCCAGCGAAACAGAATGGAACTGCCTGTGTGACTTGCTGCAGCCGACGGAAATCTTCAAGTTCAACAAGAACATCTGGTGAGTGATAAGGGATTTTTATAACCCAGTTCACGTCGGATGACGTGTATACATGCAAAAGTTTTGCCAGATGCAATGGTTTTACAAACGTTTTGAACCGATGACGGATAAACACGCAACGAGCGTGGCCGGAAATATCTGTTATTGGCCCGATCTCAGCGAGCGAGGCCGGAAATATCAGGGTGTGCTACCCGCAGATGACGGCCTGAACCCGACTGGCATCGAGGTTCGTGAAAAACAATCCCGCGCCTAGGTCCGAAAAATGTCAAAATAATCCCGGCTCCAACTGGTTAAGTTAAGCCATCTACAAACAACATGCAGACTGTTCCGCAAAGTAAAAAGTAAATTCTCTACGAGTTGGCTTTGTGGATTTGATATGATCGGAAGAACCTACCACTACCACTGTGACCAGTAAAAGTATCGAGTCTTTAAAACTCTTGTGAGACATTAACAGTTTGTTTTAATTGGGCCTTGAGCCAGGATTGATGAGACTGAAATGAAGTGATTGTGGTAAACTGGATTGCTCAAGGACACAGGTGACCAGTGTTCTCCACCCGCCAAGCTTCAAATGTTGCCGCCATGCTTAAAAAGTTGCCACCATGCTTTAAAAAAAGGAAAAAATAATATAAAAGACAAACAAGTTTGACTACCCTTACTCTGATCCAGGGTATATTTTGGCCAGAAACTCTGCCAAAAGCAGTAACATGCAACATTTGTCAAACTGACAAGCCTGCCCATTGTAGCAATCCATCAGATCAAAAGTCTCAAGGCCAAACTGCCTCAGAGTCCTGGTCACTGATGAATTAAAAAAGATGATGCTGAGCCAGTATTGTACTTAACTGTTTGTGTTACTGTGTTAGAAATGGCGTAAAAGCTGTTACCCACACATAAATTACATGTTCATCTGCATATAGCGCCCCCTATCATAAAGAATGTTTGACTGCAAATAGCGCCGCTAACATATAGCGCCCCTAAAATATAGCGCCCCCCCCCCCCCTTTCCGCTTTTTGAAAGCGCACCGACCTTTAATTTTCAAAGTTGGAGAACACTGGGTGACCCTTCAGACACATCAATTGATTTGAACTATTTGACCTCATCGATTTATTTATGGAATGTGTCGAAAGTCTGACATGCATGTAACTATACTTCTTTCTTTGCCAATTTCTTGTGGCAGCCACAGCGTACTTCACCGAGCCCATAACGTCAGAAAACATCACGTTCACGGAACGCCTGAGCAGTAAGACTAGCAGGGTGAGGCAGGATGAACGCGCGGGACCCTTAGCTGCGTATGACAGCCTGATTCATCAAGGAGAACTGACTGAAGATGCATATCAGAGAACTATAGTTCAAGAGCTTCAGGGCTTGTTTGACAAGATAGCAGGGTATCAGCCAGCAGAACCGAGCTTCTTTTGGAAGGTGTGGATTTTTTTTTTTTAAGGGGAGGAAAGAATAGTTTAGGAAAGAGAGTGTGTCCTAGAGGTTAGGGTACGTCATTAGAGAGCAGAAGTTCCTGGGTTCAAATACAGCTACTGGCCATATTTTGTGTCCTTGGGCAAGCCACTTCACCCTCATTCGCCTCTTTCCACCTAGGAGTACAAATGTGTTCTGGCTGGGGAGTAACCTGCGATGGACTGCATGCCATCAAGAGGGAAATAGAAATATTCTCAGTCATTTCATGCTACTAAACCAGAGATAAATGCCGCCTTGATGGGTCATATTGACTTGTGTCCGACTTTACTATGTTTAGAAGCACTAATTTGGTCTTCTCAAGTTTGCATCAGTAAAGCACAGAACAAGATACATACTGATGAAACAGTGTGCAGTTTTTGCCTTTCCTTTTTGGCGGTGGTTGTTTAACCCTAATCTTCCCAAATCCTCCAAAATGCTCTTTGCAAAACGATTTTGCAGGATTGAGGCTATATGACAAAAATGTGTGGCTGATTGTGAAGGATGCACTGTGTCAAGGTCTTGTGCCAGACTTTGTGTTGTTCATGCTCATCTGTGCATACATTTAGGCCTTAAATTCATCTATCCTTTACCCCAAGATGCTCGGCTCCGCCCCAGTCGCAGGACCCAATGGTTTATACCTGTATGGCAGCGTAGGAACAGGCAAGACAATGCTGATGGATTTATTCTACCAAGACGTGAAAGTCCGTCGCAAGCAGAGGGCGCACTTCAACTCCTTCATGCTGGATGTACATGCCAGTAAGTTCTTCGCAATGACTTTGGAGTTTTCTAAGCCTATAAGTAACAGAATCTCATTCCATTAACAGAATCTCATTCCAAAACGGTTAAAAATTTACAAGGTATAAGGTGTGGCATCACTGTCAGGGATGGAGAATACCCCCCCCCCCCCCCGGAAAAACAACCTGTTTACTTGTAACCTAAAATATGACCTTTTCGAAAGTGAATGAAATAAAGAAATTTATTACCCCCAAAAAACAGGTTTTAAATTTTGACAGTTTTGAAAAATTTCAAAAACTTTCCAAAATTTTTCTTGATAATACCAATATTCTACCCTGTCCTCCTGAAAGTGCTTCTCAATTTTTGGTCTACAGTATGTCCCCAAAAAGTGTCCATCTGACTATATTAAATAACTACATGAAATTGTTTGATTGTGCAGATACTTTTTATCCTTGGCCTATGTGAGTTTCATTGAATTTCAGTCACGCGTCACTGCACAATTGTCAATTGATCTCAACAAAATCGCTGGACCCTGTGACCAAGTTCCTCGCCTTAATTAATGAATTTCAGTACTGTGTTCAGTTAGCTGTGTAAAATCCGTGATGTTGTGAAAAGGGCGGCATTTGCGATTGGAATCATTTGCCTGGCTATCAGTCATCTTGGCAAGACTTCAGTTTAAAGGGAATATACAACATTTGCAAACATCGAAAAATAAAACTACCTAGTTTTTACCAAATACCTTACTAGGATGTTGGTAAATGACAGTCTAAAGTACCCTGTAAAATTATGGCACCTGGTGTGAAGTCATTTTCAAGAAAATGGTATTTTTTTTAAATTTTCCAACGGTGGTCGGCCGACCACCGTTGGAAAAACCTAACTATTTTTCAACTACTGCTACAAATTAACCATTTTTCTTTCAGTCCAAATTTTGTTTTCTATTGGTTACATGTTCATGAACGGGTGCAGGCCGGCTAGACTGGTTCCATTACCTTACAAGTTTCCGGCATCTGTAAATTGATCCATTTTATATTTAGTGGAGTCAGGGAACCAGACTACTTGAACAGTTTTGTTTTTCTTGTTTTTTTTCCAGCATTTTCGAACACAAACCTTCAAACATGTCAGTTTAACAATATTTGATCTATTATACTAACCCCTCAAATAGTTCATTTCTGAAAATTACAGCAAAAGCCAATCATGTATACTCCCTTTAATGCTCAAGGGCAAATAAGTCAAATCCCAAACCACATCAGCCTTTTTTCACAACCTGCTTTTGTCGTTATTTCAAAAATAGTTAGACACTTTTTGGGGGACATGCTGTTGTACCTTGACTGTGACTTTATGAGGCCTTTTCTTTATTTGCATCTATTTGGTATTGCACAAGATAATTGGCGCCTTGTGTGATTTCCATGTGATTTTATCACCTGCAGGAATTCACGAAGTAAAGAAGCAAATCCCTCGGGATCACACCAGTACTAAACCGCGACCTTTTGACCCCATCGCACCTGTCGCTAAGGACATTAGCCGGGAAACATGGCTGATATGCTTTGATGAGTTCCAGGTAATAAAACCCATTGGTAACTGTACATTGTACTGCATTGTATTACATTGTACTACATTGTATTACATTGTACTACATTGTATTACATTGTACTACATTGTGTTTATTCTCTTAAGAATCTATAAAATCACAGAGTGCTCCGGCAGTTTCGGGAGGTTACAGGGAGTAACAGGCTGGGCGGTTTTTGGAATTGGTTAATTTTGGCAATCACTGCATACTTGAAATAAAACACAAAATGTCTCAAAGTTCTAACAGTTTGTTCTAAATTCTAGCATTCTTGAAAAGATGTGTTCCCCGTACCAATTTCGAGTTTCTCCTCGAAAAATGGAGTTGTTTTTTTTTCAATGGCTGTTTTCCTAACAACATCAAAGTTATTCAGTTTTGAATGCGACATCAAACAAAAAATCCAACGACGTTTAGTTACTGAATTATTTTTTCACAAAATTTGAATTATTGGCTGCCAGACAATTATTCGGCTCTCGCAGGGCAGGTTCATTTGTGCGAAAAATGAAAGCCCTTTGAGAGGGCTACAGACACCCAAAATCGGCACGAAGAAACTTTTTAATTTGAAGAATAAAATCTATCATTGAAGACCACAGGGTATGCATCTTTAACCCTAACTCCCTTGGCATTTTTGCTCCAATTGCCTCCATGTAAAAATTGCATACAGCCTCAATCCTGCAAAATCCTCTGTTATTTCTTGAATGCGGTCCTTGGAGGGGTGCCCACTGCCTCAATCCTGCAAAATCCTCCAGCAATCACAGTCAATATGTTGAGGCAGAGTCAGTGACATCCTGGAGCAGTGCGGAGGATTTCAAGTATAACGTAGGCTTAATCTTAATCCTGCAAAATCCTCCATTTTGCAAAGAGGATTTTGGAGGATTTGGGAAGGTTAGGGTCAATAAACATGTTATCAATCCCATTGTCTTGGTCTCATCAAACTGCAACTGCAATTCCAGGCCAAAAGTTAAAAAAAGGCTTGTTACATTCAGCCTCTTACCTCCTATTTTAAAATTTGATAAATGAATAAAGCATCAGATATTTTTCTGAAGGAAGTGCACCCAAAAAATGAGAAACAATTCACTTTTTTCTTGAGGCCTACGGTGTGTCAAAGAATCCTGCCCTCTCTCCCACACTGCAGGTAACCGATATAGCAGATGCCATGATAGTCAAGAGACTCTTCACGGAGCTCTTCCAAAATGGTGTTGTAGTGGTAGCGACCTCCAACCGACGGCCGGATGACCTGTATAAGAACGGACTGCAGCGTAGCAACTTTGTGCCATTCATTCAAGTATTAAAGGTAATCTGACCCAAGCTGGGATTTTCACATGGAGTATTTGACCAAATTATTTAAAGGGACCATGACATAAATTGTGCTTGGAACCTATTTTGTGCAGCTTTCTTTTCCTCTTAAATGTATGAAAACTATCTGACATCCCTTTTTGGCAGGGTGACCGTAAGGTCATAGCCAATTTCTGCTAAATGGACTTCAAAAATCTGTCGGATTTATCAAAAATCAAGAATTACTCGAAATACACTATAAACACTTAAACATCACATGCAGATGTTGAAATATTGCCTTAATTAAGGCTCAAATTACATTATAAACAATCTATGGTCACATACAGATAATTGCTTAAATTTAAAACAAAACGCAGTTTGCGTCACGACGAAGTCCGGTTCCCAGTGAACCTCTGCACCTAGACCAGCCAACCTGTCCCATTATACAAGGCTTTGTTTGAAAAGATTGAAGATTTGTTTAAACAAAATTACAAGTGTACTATATTTTCAAATTTGCTGTGTTTTTCTGTCAAGTAAGCATTTTTGCACAATTCTGTCAGAAATCTGCCAAAAAAATCCATTCTGTCAAGTTTTCTGTCAAACTCGTTTTTTAACAAAAAATCTGTCACAGTTAGCCGAAAATCTGCTGAAACGGTCACCATGCTTTTTAGTGAATTTGTTTTGCTTTTCGTGACAACTGAGGGCGCTGTTGCTGTGACATCATTTTAGGAACACACTCTTCAGTTTATGGGTTTTCTGTTCAAATTGTGAACCCAAAAATTTGCTCATTGAAAACATTTGTGAGAAAAGTTTTGCTCATAAACTGACTGATATATTGAAACAACAAAGAATCACCAAGAAACAAATACAGTATTTAAAACAGCAAAATATCAAAAATGTTGTCAACTTTTTGTGCTAAAATAGATGTAATTGTCAGGTTTCTGCCTAAAATGACATCACACTTTTGCTCATGAATATGGAATTTTTCATTAGTATAAAAACCAAAAGTACAAAAATACCCTTGATAATGGCAAAATGAAAGTTGAAATTAACAAATTAAGTGGGACACAGAGGTGCCTTTTCAAGGATCGCATTAAACAATTATATTACATGCCCTTTAAAGCTACAGTCCATCATTTGTAATTTGTGCATTTTGTTCGTTTGAAGCAACAAAAGAGTTCAAAATCTAATGAAGGATACTGAGCAACTAACCTGATGAAGTTTCAGCTAAGCTTCAGCTGTACATTCCGAGAAAAGCAGCATTCTAAGATCTCAATTTTCAAATCCAAAGTTACTGAATCATGTTTTGAATTGTTTTGAATTGCAGCTATACGCGACGTCGCGCACTGATCCGACGAATTATAACAACCCCGCGCGCGTGTGCGTCGTTCCAATACTTGTGCGCGCTGCGCTGAATAACAAAACGAACTACTAATTTAAATTTTCCTACTTCTTAAGAATCACCGTTGGAAATGCCTTCTTTCGTTGATTACTTCAAAATGACAGCTTCCCAGAAAGAATAATTTCACAGGGAGTTTAGTCCACTTACTATCTTTCAACCAAGTTTGTTTTTCAACAATAATTACGCCAGTTACTTTTCGGATGGCTGCAAATGATGGACTATACCTTTAAGGTAACATTTCCCAAGTGGGAATGTTACTTTTGATCAAGCTTTGAAATTCTACCGATTCATTTGACGTACTTTTGAATTATATGATCTATTTTTTTTTTTTTTTTTTTTTGGCCTGTTTTTAGAATCACTGTAATGTGCTGCAACTAGACTCAGGGATAGATTATCGAAAATTAGGTAAGTTTACTGGAGTGTTTTTGTTTGTTTGGTTGTTTGGGTTTTTGCTGATGTATGGCTCCATAGTTTTCTTGAACTATATGAAAGCATGTATAGAATGTTCACTTTTAAAAATAATTCATATTTCTACTTTTGGCAATTTGCTTTTTGAACATTATGAAATATATTTTTTGAAGGTACAAGATTTTAGTTGCATACATACAGCATACATCTTTAGTTTCAGGAACAGAATCTAGTCTTTTGTAACATTTTTTTCTGGTTTATTTGTTTGTTATCTAAACAGATGCCTCTGAGAGGGGCCAGGTGTTCTTTGTGCACAGCAGGTGCAATGCTAACGCGGAATTGGACAGAATATTCCAGAGTTTGGCCAGGCAAGAAGATGCAGGTAGGTCAACCATTGATTCCCTTGCAGAACATGCTTCTGTTCTCCTGGATGGGATGCATGCACACCACAGGTTAATCCCTAGCTAATGTTGCAACCCTGGATGGGTATTTCTTGGTGGTGAATGGCAGGTTGGGGTAAAGAAGCTTGCCTATGGACCAGTGTTGTAGTCAAGTACTTTTTCCCTAGTACCGAGTACTGCCGAGTACTGCCGAGTACTGCCGAGTATTTAGGTTACCGAGTACGAGTACTTGTACTTCTGAGTACGAGTACGAGTTCTTGTATTTCCGAATACGGCCATACAGCAAATGGTTCATTGTGCGTAATTGGCCCAGGCCCAGTCAGACAGAAATACAGACCCACTCACGGCTAGCTATTAAATGTGTTTGTCCGGACGTGCACAGAGAAAAATCAGGTAACTTTGATTTCTCTGCAAGCTAATCAACCATTTCAAACTGAAAGTATCGATAATAAAATAAGGTCGAGGTAAGTCAAGCTATACCAATTTTTTCGAGTACTGCTGTTCGAGTACACGTATTTTGATGATCGAGTACAATTTCGACAAGTGGAGTACGAGTACTTTGCTGCCCGAGTACGAGTACCGTCATTTCAAGTACGAGTACTTTGACATTCGAGTACGAGTACGAGTACTGTAAACAAAGTACTCAAGTAGTACTCGAGTACGAGTACCGAGTACGAGTACTACAACACTGCTATGGACACATGCGGCTAGCAGTTAGATTCAAACCACCCTCTGATCACATTTCAGGAATCCTAACTCTCAATCACCTTTTTGTGCCATTTCTGATATTCACATCAAACACGCACTCATGTCAATGACGGTAAAATGTGCTGCTGTTTTTGCTATTAGAAAACCACTTTGCCCACTGAGCTAACTAGATGAAATTCCTTCAACATGTTTAACAATTCTTCATTTTGATGTTAGTGATACAGAGTAGGACGATTCACTTGCTGGGCCGGGAGTTGAAAGTACCAGTAGCCTGTGGCAGGATTGCAGTCTTCACATTCACTGATCTCTGTGACAGGGTAAGTCTCCTGGTTAGGCTACATAGCGCCCTCTTTTGCTCATCCACAGTATCAATAGAATTTGCAGCAATTGTTACTGAATCAAAATGACACAAAATTCACCACCAGGATGGATGCTGAATGTAACTGGTCCATGCACAAGCCAGACTCGTATTGTCAACACAAGTCATTTAGTCACAAGTCAAGTTGCAAGCTATTTTTAATTCAAATGAAAAGGCATCCCATTATTATTGGTGGTCCCTTGTTTCTTGTGACCCAATCTGTGATTTGACTTGTGATTCAATGTGATTTCCCTTATGTCTTTCCCTTGTGTCCTGCTTGTGATATGACTTGTGACTTGACTTGTGACTTATGACTGACTTGTGAGTCGACTTGTGACTTGACTTGTGACTTATGACTGACTTGTGATTTCTTGTTTGTCCTACTTGTGATATGAATTGTGACGTGACTTGTGACTTATGACTGACTTGTGAGTCGACTTGTGACTTGACTTGTGACTAACTTGTGATTTCTTGTTTGGCCTGCATTGTGATGTGACTTGTGACTTGACTTGTGAATTACGACTAACTTGTGATTACCTTATGTGCTGCGTTGTGATTTGACTTATGACTTATGACTAACTTGTGATTACCTTATGTCCTGCGTTGTGATTGGACTTATGACTTATGACTAACTTGTGATTACCTTATGTCCTGCATTGTGATTGGACTTGTGACATGACTTGTGACCTATGACTAACTTGTGATTTTCTTTTTGTCCTGTGTTGTGACTGGACTTGTGACCTATGACTAACTTGTAATTTGCTTTATGTTCTGCATTTTGATTTGACTTGTGATTTGACTTGTGACTTACGACTAACTTGTGATTTCCTTTACGTTCTGCAGTATGATCTGACTTGTGACCAACTTGAGAATTCCTTTTTGTTCTGTCTTGTGATTTGATTTGATGTGAGTTGTTGCCAACTCATGATTTCCTTGTGATTGACTAATAATTAGACTTGTGACAAACTTGTGATTTGTATGAACCCCCTGACATAAGCTGCATTAAAACTGTCTCTCTTCCTTTTGCTATGTGCAGCCATTAGGCGCAGGTGACTACCTTGCACTAGGCAGAGAGTTTGACACCATCTTCATACGAGATATACCCCAGATGTCACTCAGGATCAAATCAGCCGCCCGTCGCTTCATCACGCTCATCGATAACTTCTACGACAATAAGGTAATTTTTTGAGGTTTTTGTGCTTGATTGTGTCTATTTCTGACCATCTTCAGATAGCCTAAGTTTTCTCGTTGATCAAAAATTGACTGCTTTTGCTTAAAGTGTGGCCTAGTGTATTGATACATTAGGTAAAAATTAGCTAAAAATCCAGGTATTTTTTAAATGTATTTCGCATGTGAGTTCAACATCTTCATCAAGGTATTAACTCTTCAAATATATTGAAGATGCAACCTCAGTTCATTATTTCTGATGATTATTCCTTGAATTAGCACACCACATTGAACCACTCAGTGTGATTCCCTCATTGACCATATTGGTCACTTTCAATCAGCAGGACACTTCATACGGATTTCCTTGGCATCAGGAGGGTTCATTCTAATTTAGAAGTATTCTTCAATCCTTTTTTCCCCTCTAAGGTGAGGTTAGTGTGTTCTGCAGAGACGGAGCCAGAGGACCTGTTTGCTACCACTGCTCTGAGCCAACGTGACCTGGATGACCGCAGGATGCTCATGGATGACCTCAATATTAAACTGGTAAGTCAATCTGTAAACTGATTGAAGTATCCACATTGATATATCAGAATTGACCAGACAGCTGACCCAATTAAAGTCGGTGGTCAAGTGGGTCAGATCTCTGCACTAGAACGCAGGTAGTGGGTTCGAGTCCCACCTGAGTAAGCTTGGCGCTTGTTTTTCTTAACAAGTTCTTGGAGAGCACTAAGTACACAGTACTTTCACAGTGCATGAATCAATCAGGCAATGGTCAAACACCTTTGAAAATGTCTACGATTATTTAACTTTTAAAAGCATTTACAAGAGGGCGCTCTTTATTTTCTCCAAACTCCTTCACAATAAAGCGTGTAAGTTGACCTCAATAACTTATTTCATTTCAGGAACACACTAGTTAGTTTAGGGGGAATTCTGTTCAAATTGTGAACCCAAACATGTGTGTTCATTTGTGAGAACTTGTGAGAAAGGTTTGCTCATTGGCTTACTGCCACGTTCTGACACAACAATGAATCACCAAAGAAAAGACAATTTACGACAGCAAAATATCCAAAATTCTGGTAACTTTTGGTGCTGAAATAGCTGTAACATTGAGGTTTCTGCCTGAAATGACATCACACATTTGCATAAAAATAAAAAAGGCTCCAAAATACCATTGAAAATGGTAAAACAAAAATTAGAAATATGGTTAAAAGGGACACAAAGGTGAATTTTCAAGGATTGCGTTAAAAAAATAACATTGCAGGGCCCTTTAGATTAAAAAAAAAATTACACCACATGAGGGCGCCCTCCACATTTCCAGTCATTCCAAAACATATCTGGCTTTTTTGGGCTGCAAGAGGGCGCCCTCCATATTGACCTGTCGCACCCAAATTAATTTATATGACAGGATGCAAGCAGCGGATCAGCCAGCATCTTCACCGGTGAGGAGGAGCTGTTTGCCTTCGAGAGGACCGTCTCAAGATTGACCGAGATGCAGACGGAGGAATACTGGACCAGCACCAGGGAGACGAGAAAGACTGCAGAGATGAAACCTGAAGACTTATGATGACAACTTACCCCCAAAAAAACGCTCAAATTAGATGCCATTATTGAGAAATCCCTTCCTTTTTATGAAGCTTTTATTGTGCCATATTGGTATACCCGGGTTGAGATTTGTCTGGATTTTTTCTCTTGATTTCAGGATTTTTAAGAAATGTCCTATTTAAGTCTGGAATTAGTGAGATTTTATCAAAAATGTCCAGGGGTGGAGCCAGGTTTGGATCAAGAGGGGATTTAGCTGCCAAGAAGGGGGGGGGGGGGGTCTAACAGGCATTTGCTGTGGTTTTCTGCATGATTTTTGCAGTTGTTGGCAACCCAAGAGGGGGTTAACTTTAGACCCATAACCCCCCCCCCCCCCCCTCCCCATCGTAGATCCGACACTGAGGTCTCTGTACCTATAAAGGTTTTTATAGAACAAAATAAGTGAGTATGTTAAGGGGTGCCTTAATAGGCAAATTTAAACATGTACCATAGACCCAGTCTTATTTTCAAGTCTATCACAAGTCCTTTCACATTAGTTAAGTCACAAGTAACTGGATGAACAATGACAAAGCAATGCTTTTAAAAGAGTTCATTTGAATAGCTTGTGACTTGACTTGAGACGGAAGGACTTGGGATGGACTTGTGATGGACTTGTCTTCTTATCGAGTCCACGTCACAAAGCTAAATTTGGTTCAGTCAACGCCGAACACATTTCTCTGCATCTTCATTGTACAATGCAAGGTCGGCAGCTGTGCAAGGGTGTTGTAGAAGAGGGCATCTCAAAAGGTGCTCCATAGTTTGTGGCTCTACGCCACAATCAAACATGGTATCATTGGATGGACTTGTGATGGACTTGCAATTGTCTTGCAGGGACTGCAATACAACACCGCATAGACCCTCTTGCTCTGTGGCCCTCGATGACCCTAAAACCCTCTGCCGATTATTTCATGGATTTTTCATTTTCACCCAATCCTTAAACCCTGGGTCCAATTTTATTGGAACTTTCAAATAGAAAAATAGTGCTAAACAAATTGATGTGCTCTGTATAAACAGCTAAAGCCCGTCACAACTTGGGCTCCGCTCATGAACAACAGAGGGCACTTTAGGGACACCCTGCGCGTGCGCGTACGGCGGGAAGTATACAGGACTAATTTTGTTCTGAAAGTGCTCAAACGGGTTTTACTTAAGCTATGCTTTCGAACGTCCGTCCCATCCCAGTGGTCTCGTTGAGGGGGTACTGGTGATGATGTTGATGCACACGGAGTGAAATTTTACTTGATACGTTTTTGCTGAGCGAGTATTTTCCTTTAAAAAAAATCACATTTTAGTGCATTTTAGCTGCATTCAATCGACCTGAGCCAGTAACCCGTATATTTTTCGCAGTGCTACGTTTAAGGATAGGAGTTAACATGGCGATATATGCAATTTGAATTTCATCCTCATGTAATACATCTATTAGCTAAAGTTTTCAAAAAGTGTTTTACTTATTTGTGTTTGTGCCGTCTTTTAAATGTAATCTTATATTATTATTTTTTGCGGGAGCCAGAAGATGAATACAATTTTAAAGTTGTGTGAGCAAGCAAAGTATTTTAAACAATAACACTTTTATTTATTGCAATAAAATAACTGAATTTCGGATGTTTTGTGTCTTGTAAAATTTGTCGGGGTTTCCATACTAAATTGCTATCATCCCCATTTCTTTAGTGTCTTGTCTACCACATAATGAAACATGAAACCACAAGAACAAAAATTCTCTTTCCAAATTGGCACAAAAAAATCTTTATTCATAAATCTGTCCTTGTCCTACTTAAGGCACTGTCAAAATTCTATTTCATTTTTCTCTTTGTAATAACATCTGTGCCCTGAATTTTGTTTTTCGTCTTACAAAAGTGAAACTAAAAATCAGTTACAAAAATCAGTATTTACACTATCAATTATAAAATGTACACTTTTCGTTTTTACAAAGCCTCTCCTGCGCTGAATTCTGTGCAAGTTAGATGTCTCTACAAGTGCAATAAAAGTCTGATTATTTTTTACTTTTTGTTTAGGCTAGCATCTGCATTTTTCATCTTTCTTAAACACAACTCCAAGGTAAAATTTCTACGCAAATTTGCAAAGCAACTAAAAAAAAAGAGGTTGAACTTTTTTATTCCACATAATTAGAAAAATTGGGATTATAAAAGATCGTCATGTTTTAGTGATTATTATCAGTCATTACTTTTGTTGAACATAAGGATGAACGCCCTCTGTTGGCGTGTGACAGACTTAAGGCAGACAAAACTTTGTGAAACCAGTTAGGACATGAACAATTAATGTGAGTTTGAGGAAAGAATGTTGTAACCTGACGCCACTTCAGCGGTTGTGTTCAATTGCAAATGTTTCTCAGTCCCAGATTCATGTCTTATTATTTTTGCAATGACTGACTTTCACTGAGATGATATATGAAGAAAAAAAAATCGGCGTCAGGTTGCAACATTCTTTCCGCGTTTGATACCGCGTATAATTACCTTTTAGTCGGATTGTGGTATCGAAATGCTACCATTATTATAATCAGACTTGTTAAAGTGAAATTTGAACACAAACGTTTGTCTGGAAACAAATATTTATAGGTAAATAATTGTTGACCCAGAATTGTGCTTTAATATGGTCAAAATGATACGACAGTTTTTGTGATTAGATATCCAATCATTTTTGGTAATTCTTTTAAGAAACACTTTAATCTACATAATCTTTGGAATGATAACAGATCAAGGCACTAAATTTGGCTTCAGAAAACATTTTAGGGTTCTAGAATTCGTGAGCTTTGTAGAGATCACAGAGCAGTCTGTTCATGGGCATGGTACCGATGGTCTGACGGAAGAACAGTGTCTCTAGCGTGCTGGGCCGCACGGCGCGTAGGGTCGGCAGCAGTAGCAGCAGCTTGCCGAAGCGGAAGGGTTGGGCCGGATGGCGTATCGTGATGTACTTGCTGAGCGTCAGTTGTGATTGGTCCTGGAGGCTGGCCACTGAGGCAGTCTCCTCTACACCAGAAATATCTGAGAATGAAAATCATAAAATAGTATTCTTTCTAATATAATATTCTAAATGTAGTTATTATATTTTAATAGGGCCTACCTATTGTACAGTAGTTAGTACAATTTTAGACATGTTTATTTTCTACCCGGCGATACGAGTAGATCGACAGCGCTCACGATTTGCAAATTGAAATACTTCAGTATTAGAGCATTTTGAAGGCCGTGAACTAGATGATTTGTAAAAAAAAAAAGAAGATTGGAAGCCGTGCAGAGGACTGCGAGCTAGTATTTCTGTGAAATGTGGCTGAAATTAGGCCCTAAAATGGCTCTATTTTGCAATGGAGCGTAGGCGTCAATTTTCAAAATGGCGATGGGCTTCAGGACTGCTTTTTGGGGTGATCACGTTTGGATGGAAGTTTCTCCCAAAAGTCATTAGTTAACCCCAGAAAACTGAACAGAAAATGAAAGATGATGAAATAAGCTTTAATTTGATGTACGTCGTGATCACCTCAGAGAGTTGTGAGTATTTTTCTTGAATTTCTGAAGTGGGGGCATTTATCATTGGGGTCTATGGCAATTTATTTACTGGTCTGCAACCTGAGAGGGGCGTCGCATATTTCATCCATGTGTGCTTGTTGAGGGCGCCATTTATTTTAAGCAATAATGAGCCATATAGGTTCCGAAAGTAGAGAAACGTGAAACAAAAGTTGTTGCTCTTTTCAAGAATATCTAAAATATCAAAATATTTGCTATTTGTGACCTGTTTGTCATCAGTTTTAAAACAAAACTGATTATTATGGAACATCAGTGAAACTGCTTGCCCCGTTGCCTGATATGCAAAATGCAGATGACAAAATACTGCCATTGTTCTACTGCCAACCAATCAGTAAAAGATTGGAAAGCATTAATGCAAATATTTTTGAATATTCATGTGCATGACAGTGGACCACTCACCTGTCTTGAAGACGACGATGCCCTTCAGACATGCGTACTCGGTCGCATCCACCTCCAGCTGTCTCAACTTGACAATGATTTCTTCCAACACTCTCAATTCGCTGGATATCGCAGCCAATTTCTCTGCTGGCGTGTTCTCAGGTTGCATACCTACACAATAAAAAAAATCGTGACAGTTCAATTACCAATGTCAATTCAGGACGGTAACTATTTGAAATATTTGACGACATTTCTTACGGGGAAGTTCTGACATAGTTAATTAAGATTAGGTGTCAACATTGTGGGGCATTAGTTAATTTAAGTTGCCTCCAAATTTCGAACAGAAGTGAAGATGGGGGGACCTACACAACAGTACTAGATTCACAACAAAAAAATCAATTTTGAATTTTGAGAGTTTTAATTTCAAGATATTGAGTCTTTCCTACTTTTGTCTTTAAATAAAAAGAAAAAAGAATTGAGGTGATCTAGAGATAGTCAGTACTTACCGGTAGCATTTAGGAGAGCTGTAGCATCTAATGTCATATGCCACTGAGCCGCACCCAGTATGAATAATTCCCTCCAGCCTTCCTCTAAAAGAAGCAACTGAAGAAAAAAAAACGAACAAAACTTGTTAATTCAATATGTTTTGCTTCCAAATTCTTTCAACAACCAAATACATTAAAAAGACGAATTAAATGTGAAACCTTTGAGGGAATAACAGTAATTTTGCTGTCGTCACCTGTTTGACTTTCAAACATCAGACATTCGTGTGAATTTTCATTTTAAACAGTTGTAAACTATTGCAATTACATGACAGGTAACGTTTGTAGTTTGGTGAGCAATTACCAAAAAGTGAACCAAATCCGTATCCTCTTTGAGTGATCCCTGCATGTTTACTTCCTGGGTTTGCAACATTGCTAATGTTGCAGCATTGCTAATGTTAACAAATTGGGGAACCGTCAACATAGGGGTGGATAGCTCAGTTGGTAGAGCACCAGAACAGCAATCTGGTGGTTGCAGGTTCAAACCCCGCTCCAGTCAATTTCTTTGTTCAACTTCAAAAACAAACTAGGTATATTTAAGACGTTGTTAGTGCTGAAAGGTTTTTAAAGCTGCTAAGTTTCGAATGATGGACTTGTTGGTCATCTTGGATAAGACACTGTACATCTTCAGTAATCCTCCTGTGAAATCATCTTCATGATGTTTTCCGTGGGATTAGTTTGTATGGGATCTCCCACCAGTAACTGTATCTCACAGTTAATTAAACCCGCACCTACGTCACGTGTGGGTATTGTCTGCGCAACGTGTGTATAATTAGGTCTATTACAAAGCTTGAAAGTGATTATGATTATGAGATACGAAGACATTGAGTCTTTTGTGAAAATAGCCCGAGGGCCCATGGAATCGTTCGCAGTGATTTTTTTCTTAATTGGACAGTAACTTGTGATAACTCCACGTGATGTACAACTGCAAACGACAATGTTTCGCTCGGCAGGTTGCGAATTGAAGGTGACGACCATGTCCTTGGTAGGCTTGGCTTGTTTTTAATATGAGACACGGACTGTTTTTGTAAGTATTAGGATTTTTTTCATTGGTTGGAATTGCTTGGTGTTGTTCATAGTCTGATGAATTTTTTTTTCAGGAATGGAAATAATGTCCGACTCTGAATATACATTTCGGGATTGTTTATGTCCCCCGTAGTCCCGGGTAAGAGTAATGATCGGCTGTTATCGGTTAAATTTAATCGATTAAAACGATCTATTTCAATTTTATCGATACCAATTTTATCGATTATTAGTGTGGGGATAATAAATAATTGTTTTCGTTCTCACCTGATCTCGCAGTGGTAGTGAAACAAAGGCTGGTACGTTCTTGGCCCATTTGACGCTCATGAAGAGTAGTCTGGCCGCCGTCTCGCACACCGTTTCCACACTACTGTGGATCGTGCGAATGTAGTCTCGTGGGTAGTGCTAAAAATCAGAAGAAAATACGGTCCAATTGTAGTGAACTTTATTCAACGCTTGTATGTTTAATTTTAGGATTTGACTATTATAAATATAATAATTTGTTTCATTTACAACTTCCATTTATTTTAATTTTTATTTATTAAAATTTTTAAGTTAGACTTTAAAAAATACTCATTAAATAAAAAAAAACTCATAAATAATTGTCACTCCTCTTTGTGAAATGAGTGAACTTTCTATGTTAACTTGCACCTAACGAACAGGTGGAACAATCAATAATTTAGATATTTACAATAGTATTTATTAAGCTTTAAGTTTAAAAAAAAAATCGTTTATTTAAGACTTTGCTTATACCTTTGGTGTAGGGTAGCAAGGGAACGGCCCGGCGGACAGCGCGTACTCCGACGTACTGACTATCAGCGGCCCGTAGGTCTCCGTACCGCCGAGCGGACTAATCACGGTAGTGGCATGGGGAGGATAAGCGGCAACTAACGGGCTGGCTACATCGGTGGCGGCCGCTGCCGATTCCTTCAGGTAAAGCGCCATTTGTTTGCGGATGGTGGAGTTACGAGGGCCCCTCTCATGCTGCACGGCTGGGAAAAAAAGTGGAAGTATATTTGTCAAAGATGAAGTTTTGCCTATTTGACGAGGGCCACAATCTGAATCACGATTTGGAGGACCCAGACAAACTGAACATGGAGTGTACAGGGTGAGTAAAAGAAGGAAACCAAAATGGTGCCACCTATTTTTTGAAGGATTTCTGCATGTAGCGCTTTCCAGATCTAGGATATGAAAGCTCAATAATGAGCTCTCTTAGTGAAAGAAACATTCAAATCACTCATGTACTTTTCCAGTTATGGAATTTTAAAGACAAACATCGTTTTTTAAGCTTGTCCACGAATCACAGTCAGGTACGTGATATTTAAGTAAAAATGAAACCTTGTCGTGTCCTGAAAATGATATCAGAATAATCCCATAAGTCTCCGGGGTAGCCAAGTAGAAGGCCGGGCAAGACTATAAACTCTTGCCATTATAAAGCATGTTATTTTAACATTGGAAGCAGCAGGTTTTGAAATAAATGATATGATAAGTGCCAGTTATCATGGTTATGAGAGCGTTCTGATGTGTTTTTTGATAAGAGAATAATTTTCGTTTTGCTGAAATATCAATAACTTTTATTGTGATCCGTGGACAAGCTTTAAAAACGGCGTTTGTGTTCAAAATGTCATGACTGGAAAAGTACATAAACGATTTGAATGATTTTTTTACTAAAAGAAAGCTTATTAATAGGGCTTTCATATCCTAGATCTGGAAAGCGCTACATTTAGAACTTCTTTTAAAAAATAAATAAAATAGGGGGCACCATTTGGGTTTTCTTTTTTTCCTACTCACCCTGTACTTAATATTAACTAACGCAACGAATGTTTGCATGTTCCTATGCATTGTTGGTTATGAACCGTTTTATAAGGCCACTTTGTGATGCATGTTTCGGTGACCAATTATGCACACTATTGTTGTTCGATCATTATTAATTCAAAGAGAAAAACTGCACAGCCTATAATTGTGCAGTATGTCTTGAAAAAATGTATTTCTGATTTTGAAAATAACAATTACTGGTCCTGCCTGAATAAAAAAAAAACTGAATTTCTTATGGGAAACCAGCAGAAGTCAGTTGTTAAGGTATGCCGATCCGAAGCTCCTCCGGCCCCGGTCTGTGAGGCTAGTGCGAGCCGCTGGTCGCCTTTGGCGGGACGGGTGAAGGTATTGTCCCGGGTGCTACACCCGGGCTGTTTACGCAGCTGGGCCGCCTGGCCCTGCGCGCACTATAGCCCCGATCGGTCTTAAACACGGTGCCTGGAGACTCAGCCCACAAAAGATGGCAGCAGATTTTTGCGCTTTGCGGGGGAATTTTTTGTCCACTATTATTTTTCTGGACCTGGGAAAAGTAAACAGCAAAGATCTTGAGTGTTTACATTTCTTTTTTTCTTAATGTCGGTATTGATTCGCGAAGTAAATCTGGTGTATTTTGACATGTGTTTTATCTGACAATTTTAGTCAGATGCTTTGATTATGTAGATCATTACACCATTTGTAAACAGTGCATTGGAGGTAACCACCACTTAAGCTCAGTTAAAGTTAAACAACTGGACACGGTACAAGCATGGGTCCTAGCTCTATGGTACAAGTTAGAGTTCCTAAGGTGCTTGGAAGTTTCGTATTTTTGCAAATTCTGACTGGTTTTAGATCAACTTGCGCGCTTTCCATGTCGACGTCACGGCACAGTCTCCCAAAATATTGGTACTGAATCTTAAGATCACGATACCTTTGTCCATAAGCAATGCACTTTTCTTCAATCAATTTCTGTCCATAGGGAGCCTATCACTATTGAACAAGCTCAGATTTTCTTTCTATTCAGGGACGGCGGAACAGGGGGGGGGACACAAAAAAAGGCACTTGCTCAGAAAAAGTGGCACCTTCCGTCGGTGTGAAAGTGGAGGAAAAGAATATGGTCCCGTTCATTTCGCTATAAACCTACATCATGATCAGGAACAAACACGTTGTCCATCTTGCTCTTTGTGATTCTTTTACCTAGTGCTATGTTATATGTAGAGAGAGACCATTTTTTATCGTGAGAGGGACACTGTTGCTTTTGATGGCCAGTTCAGTGACCATTTTATTCGAACACTTTTGTTGGCCTGGGAAAATCTGGGGGGGGGGGAGTTAGTGCCCTCCCCCCCCCGGGTTCCGCCGCCCCTGTTTCTTTTCACTGTGAAATGATACAGAAGGGTTTATTCCTTACCATCCTTGTTCATGTCGACCTCGATACACTTCTTGAGTCGACACGCCCGACACTGGTTGCGATGAGTCTTGTCGATCGGGCAGGGTCCGCCGCTGCGGTTCTTGCAGGCGTAGGTGCGGTTCCTCCGTATGCTTCGCTTGAAGAACCCACTGCAGCCGTCGCAGGCGTAGACCCCGTAGTGCTTGCCCGAGCTACGGTCACCGCAAACCTTGCACGGGATGTCTAAGATGCGACCTGAGGAATCGGTAAGGAGAAAGAGATGGTGGATTGTGAGTGACGGGACGTCGTGGGTTTATAGATATTCACTGTTGTCAACTTTACTGTCATAAAATAGCTTCTCGTCCTCGAGGAGTGACCAGAATACCGTAGAGTGGAAACAAAGAACGGTGATTTAATGTCTGCGAATGTCCGGTATTCCTCGCGAATTTCTCTCAACTTTCCCACAGAATCACAAAACAAAATTGGAAGGTTGTTTTGTCCCCTGCATCTCGAGCGAACTCCAGTCAAGTGGTCCTTGGCTCGTACCTCGCACGGCAATTCACCAAATCCACTTATTAAATCGGTATGATTATTATTTCATAATACGTCCCAGGGGGCGGAGTTTGACAAAAGGGGAAAAAGGGTACACATAAATGTACATTGTGGATACAGGGACATGAAAGTAGGCCAACATATAGCGGCACTGTTGATGTAAATGGACCAAGAATGTTAATCAGCGGGTTCCCTTCACAAATGCTGGTTGTTATTTTTAATCACTGTTAAGTTGAAATAGTTCCCCTTTTCTAATCAAAAATTGCCAGTCGTTCAAACTCTCAAATTTCAAATAGTGGGCCAAGATTTACACAGAATTTTGCACTAAAAAACCAAACATGGCTGATTTAATACACCAAATTGTGAAGACAAGTTTTTGGATCGGAATGTTCACGTACCTTTTTGTTCCTCAACCGTGACAGTTGGGACCGATTTGGCAACAAATTCGATTTGTGTAAGAACTATAATAGTCGACTTTTTCGGTCACCTGACCAGGAAACAAGGGCCTTATTATCTTGCCTTCCTGAACTATTATCGCGGAATCGAACAAATCCGTCTACAAAAAGAATACCAACTGCTGTATTTTTGATTGCGGGACTCAGAAGTCATCAGCCACACAACACCCGGTGTTTATCATTAATTGGACCCGTCATCAACCCTCTCTGCACCCAAGGACCCTCAGTCTGCTCCCGGCCCGCCGAAACCACTCGAGTGCCCTTGTCCGGAGATGAGAGTCCGATACGGTCACCTTCCGGACCAGGTCTTGATGTGAAACCTGGACCGAGGCTGAGACTTTAAGACCGGCCTCAAACCATCGCTATGCGCGGTACAGATGTCGTAAGTTTAAGAAGACGCGACTAGTTCTTCTTTTTGAAGACGACTGAACGGCATTTTGTGTATTCAGAATGGGCCCAATTTCGTCATAGATTCTAACTTTCCATTAAGCAGTAAAGCAATATCCAACATTGTAATTTATTGAGTCCATATTTTGATCACAAATTGTCAAAGTTTAATCGTCTTAATTAAACCGACTTGTCTGAATTTTCCGAAGATTTAATCAGGGAGCGATTCAATGAAAGTGTACCAGAAGCAATAGACCGCTTGCAGACGCGTTCGATAATTGACGCGCTAAGGTGAGCGACGCCATGTTATGGGACAAAATGTGCGTGAATTGATATACGCCTGTCCCACAACATGGCGTCGCGCGCCTTCGCGCGTCGATTATCGAACGCGTCTGCAAGCGGTCTATACTGCATGCAGGTGGTACCAAGCGTGCGCGCACCTTGGACGCGCTCTTAAAGCTCTCTCAACCAATGGGGTGTTAGCAACCCACCAATGTGCACCTGTTTGAAGAACGCGCGCGTGCAACATTCCAACATCTCTGCGAGAGTGGTATACCACCTCTATAGGGGTGACAGTCCAACATCAAATCGGCAACTTTGGTATTAAGTAGTCGCAGATAATTTCCAACAGTTGCCAATTGTCTGTGTTGCTGTCTCCGTCGTCCGCATGCCATCGCCATTTTACGACAGTATTACGATTGTGGGGTCCTATGGATGCAGGCCAGTAAGTCGGTCAAATCACGATTTGCATGCCCTCAAAATCTTCAGTATTTGAGCATACATGTGGGCCATGAACTTGAGGTTTGTAAAAAAAAAAATATGGGCGGAAGCAGTGCACAGGACTGTGAGCTTATAGCTCCGTTCTATTTGGATGAAATTGGGGCCCTAAAAGCGCTCTATTTTGCAATGGAGTGTAGGCATCGTTTTTCAAAATGGCGATGGGCTTTAGGACTATTTTCAGGGGTGATCATCTTCGGATGGAAATTTCTCCTAAAAGTTGACCCCCAAAAAATTGAAAAGAAAATGAAAGATGATGAAACAAGCTTTAATTTGATGTGTATTTCGAACACCTTGGGGAGTTATGAGTATTTTTCCCGAATTTCTGAAGTGGGAGCATTTATCATTGGGGTCTATGGAAGTTTATTTACTGGTCTGCAACCCCATGCTTTAACACTATCGCACGACCTTCAGGTGAAGAATGCAACACTCCAAACTCCTTGGAATAAAATAGTCCCGAAACACAGCCAAATGACAGACCCACTCGAACGGTTTCTCAGCCGGGTTGGAGAGGCCCTCCGGACCCGGCATTGTCCGGTCTTTGTCGGGGAAGATGTTCCTCTCAATTGCTGTCAAAGTGTCTTAGCAAAATGATCATCCCCGGTCTTAAAGATTTACTGCGGCTAATTGGCCGAGTGGACTGATGAGGGGGAGGGGGAAGCAGGAATGGCTATTAGGGAGGCAAAACTAATTGTTGATGCTTTTTTGGTCGTACTGGGATTTTGAGGTTTCTAAGGATGTTATTAGAACACCTGGATTCGTTATATCGGTCAGTGAAATTAATGATTGTGATGTGTGGTCTCTCAGTTCTGAAACGAGTAAATTTCAACCGATATTCCTTAATCACCTCGGATCGTGCACATGACTTGTCATATTGGCGTTTGATATGTCGGATTTTATTTATCAATATTATAACAACCAGACAAAGGCAACTATTGGTCTGTTTGTATTTGACGGATACTGACAAATGAAACAGCTAAAACTGTCATCAAATACATGGTCTTTAATTTAGTAACATTTTGATAAGATTCTTTTTTAATGCGCGCCTTGAAGGCAGTAGTTTCATCGTATTTAACCATTTACAGCTCTTGGTTTGAAATGGTTTGGTTATAGAGAACTGTCTATTTCCAGAGCTCGGCAAAGATCTGAAAATGATTATAATTTAGTGTACATATTTTGAATACTCAATGAGATAACCATGTGATGAGTGATAAGAAATTTAAGTGTTTTATTTGCTTTGATGTTTACTCTATTTATTGCTGTGGTCCTATGGTTACGGTGTTCGACTTGTGTGCCGTGGTACATGGGTTCGAATCCTGATGGGGAACATGGTGCTTGTGCTCTTCAGCAAGGCACTTTACCATTATTGCTTCGTCCTTCGGATGGGACGTAAAGCCGTAGGTCCCGTGTGTTGTGTAATGCACGTAAAAATATCCAGTAACACTTATCGCTAAGAGAATGGGTTTGCCCCGGTGTTTCTGGCAGTGGCTGCAATATGCACTGCAGCACCTTGTAAACCCTTATGAAGGTGATACATAATGAGTCTCATATTTCTCATAAACTTTATTCACCTTTCTTGTTGGGATTAATGAAAATATTAAAAGAATCGTCGCACATCGATTGGCAGAAACCTTGTTGGTCCTGTGGGAGTTTTTTTTTCAGTTGACTTTCGACAATTTGTCGATGAAGTTTTTAAGGAAGTCATCACTGTCAAAAAGTGACGAGGAATACATTTTTCAAAGACATTTAAATTAGCCTATAAACGCAAATACATTTAAAACATGTTTCAACGGAAAACATGTGACGGTCTTTGAAAAAAAAATATTCCTCTGGACGAGACCATGGAACACAAAAATGGTTTAAAAGGGCAAACTTTCTCTCTTCAAAAACATGAATCACCGCGTGTGAATCTTCTCCTGGCTAGGCCTATGTTTAACCATGTTTCCCGTTATAGCCTACACACAGAAACCGCAAGCTAATAATAAAGGAACGACACACTACTTTGACTTGTCTAAGTTTACCCTTGAAACTTCGGCTTATGCCATAATTAGCTTTCTAAGTTTTGCAGCGAGTTAAACACCTTACAAGAGAGACGAACCAGATCCCGAAGAATGGAAAGGATTAGCGGTCTTACCATAAACCTAACGGATGATGACCAGAACGACGTGTTAAGGGTCTGAGGTAAGAAAGGCGATTTACCGCTCAAAATGCTTTCACTGGCCAACTCAGCGCACTTAACGAGGAACTCCCCCCACAAAAGCCGTGCGCGGTGGGCCGGGTCGCGCCCGCTGCGACTGGCCAGGGATTTGAGCGCCTTTTGCCCCGGCTAGCCAAGTCTGAAATCCCGGCTCATCTTTTGTTCATCGCAGTGGACACTCGAGGGACTTTTCTCCCCCGGAGTTCAGTGTACGTCCCGGCATCCCAGTCAGAGATTTTCTGCCTTTCTTTTTTTCTAACCCCTTATTATATGTCAGGCGTTGACTTCGTCTTAGTGTTATTAATGACGGGTTTAGTGTCTGAGTCGAAAGCCGATTTCGGCCAGGAATTCCTCTTTTCTTTGGTGACTTGTCGCTTCTTAATAGTCTTCGTGTTGTGGGGATAAAAGTCTACCGTCTATTCTCTGAGGAACACACAACTCTTTAACTTTCAGAAAGCATCTGCCTTGAAAGTTTAGAAGCACCTTGTAGTGTTTCTCGCACCACTTGTAAAGAAATGAACCGATTCTCTCTCTGTAAATTACTCTTGCGTTCACAATTTTCAACCATTCGAAAATACCTGTCTAAATACACCAAAGTTTTTTGTAGTTTATTGCATTCCAGCTTTATCTAATCACGTACTTGTATTTTTACAGCGAAAACCTCATAATCTTAAGATGCACATGTAGATTTTGGCGCTTTTTGGGGTAAACTTGCTTCTTTTTCTTAAAGTGGATCTTTTAAGCGCCCATTGAGTTACAAAATTGAAAATGTTTCAAGGTAAACAATCCGTCAATGATATTTCATACTTATTTTGGTCTTCAAAAAAAGTCGCCTTGAAAGTTGGCCAGATTGGCCTTTTTGGAGTGTTAACTGCTCATTCAGGGCGTTCTGCCCATTAGAAAGGCTGGAAAAGAGACTGACAAAGCTGAGAGCACTTCTAAACAATTGAGTCGGACAATGAGGGAATGACTGACAGATTGGCTTCTGAGTCTTGAAAGTGGTCTCCTTTCGAGTGGTCTATTCTGCCAATTACGTGAATTCCCCCTCCCAGAAGCACAGGTGTTTCCATTTGAGTTAATTTTCGAAGCCAGAGCACACGTGCAGATAAACAAAAATAGGTATGCGATCTCTAGAAAACTTGCAATATTGTGAAAGACTGTCTTCAAGCTGGAAAGAAACACTCCTGGATGTCGAAAACACTTTCTGGTTTCCAAACTTTATAGTCACTCGTGAAGGTTCCGAAGTTTGAAAAAAATCAGATTTAAGTACACTTTGCAAAACGTGGAATGCATTTCACGAAACCATGGAGTTCATGCTCTGTTACAATTGATGTAATAACCAACGGATAATGTATCACCAACCGATAATGTAACAACAGTTGACCGTTACTGTATCACTAGCCGATAATAATGTAACACAAATTGACTGATAGTCTAAACGTTACAACACAACAATCAGTCAATATTAACCGATAATGTAACACAAATTTACCGATAGTGTAGAAGAATGTACTACACTATCAGTCAAATTTGTTACATTATCAGTCATAACCCATAATGTAACAAATTACATTATCGGTTAGGACAGATAACGTTATCATGTACATGATCAGTTGCAACATGCTCCTGTCCGTTTGAAATTAGCAAAGAACCGTTTTGCCGGACGAATGAACACCGTCCAGAAATACTCGGCCCTGCAGCGACTTTTCGCAGGTGTCGCATCCCATTAACGCGTTGATCACTTAAGTCACAACATTGCTGGCGTGTAAAGCCCTTACCCGATCAGCCTCTGCCCGCTAATTCCCTGACTAATGACTGACACGTCGCCCTTTGTCGGGATTGTCGACGGCTGGAATTAACTAAAGCATCCGTGAATTAACTCCTTTTGGTAAAAGAGATTTGGTTTTTCTGGGGGACGGATGATAATGCGATGGGCTAGCCTCCCCTCCGGCAGTGAATGTCTTTGGTGTCACGGAGGTTTTTTTGTTGGTGTCAGTTTGGGTTGGAGGAGGAGTAGTGATATTATGACGTAGAATTGGGTAACATAGCTTTGTAATAAGATGGCGTTTGATTTGGTGTCATGAATATAGGGTATACGTCCCTTATTCACGTAGTTCTGGTCAGATCGTTTGAATAAAATTTAGCAAGTAAATCAATATTTGAAACTTTAACATAGATGTCTGTAACGGTATACCGATGAATATTTTTAAAATATGCTCGGTGTTTCTAACATTCAATATGAATATTTCACTGGCTGGGGCGGGAATGGGATTCGAACCCACGACTTTCTGCTTGATAGCGCGCCCTAGAAAACTGAGGAAAATTCTTGCTAATGTACATCTGCTGTAACGATTCACTATTAAAGTTGTATGAACTAGAAAAAAAGATGTAGGCCTACGGTCATTTAAAACATTCGAAAGGTTCTAGTTTATATCATAGATACAAATATTTTACTGTGCAAATATTTCTGGCAGTCGGTAACAGGTAAACTAGTATTACTTTCTCTTATCATGATTGGCTGAATTTATTAATAATTTTAGAATGGATAACTTTTTTTGTTTGTTATAGGATATTAGTTTTGATCTGAATTATATAATTTTGACTTTACCAGCAGAAATATTTTCGCGAAATGATTATCGCAAAACCTGAGTGTAAAAACCATGTGTACTGAGTGTGCGAAGTGATTTTTAATAAAATTGTAGTTTTGAACTCCTCTCGTAGATTTTTAAAAGATACTTCTTCTTCCTTTTCTTAAATAGCGATAGATAATAGGACGGGACCTTTTAATCTGAACTACATATCGGTTGCATCTGAAGCTTGCAGGTGTCTTTGCTTATAAGTGGAGATAGCATTATAGCTCTGAAAGTGTTTAAGTTGGATAATTGTTCGTAGGGACCTACTCCTAAAAATGTATTTTTTTACAAAAGTTAAGCCTTAATATTTTTGTCTTTAAATTGATGCATGTTATGCTATGATTGGATTCCGACAGTAATTGATAACTTGGGGAATTGTGTTCTTATTTCAGATAGCTACATTTACATGTATTTTGATGATTTTCGTCTCGAAATCATAATTGAATTCAATAAAAACCATCATGATTCGGTTTTAAAAATCCGATATAAAATGGGCAAATCACCAATAGACGGTTATAGGGTTCGCTAGAAAATATCACTAACAGCATAGGAACTAATTCAGACTTAATTGCTCAAGTATTCAATGCAAGAAGTACTCATGAAATCACTTCCTAAAAGAAAGTGTTCGGGCAAATCCTTGGGTCTGTGGTGGCGCAGATGGCTGGTGAGCTACTGGTCTTACGCGCAGCGTGCGGTGGCTACCGGTCTTACGCACAGCTTCTGGTGTTACGCGCTTCGGGGCAACAGGCAAACGAGTACCTAAATAGTATCTGCATTGATTGTGTTGCTTCAGTTTCGCAAGAAAGCAGTAAATTAAAAGATAAAGTAAGTTACTGAAGGTACTGTACGAAAAATTGTACTCGTACTTGTTCGAAAAATTGTCATTGTAAGTGGCCACAGAATTACAAATATTCGCATGTCTTTAAGTGAATTCAGCGAAAAATATTTTTATCACGTGAATTCATTGTATTTAATGTCGTGTTTTTCGTTTTAAAAATTAAATACAGTGTCTCTTCCTTTCACGAAGTTTCGAAAGAAAGCTTGAACACCAAAGTTAAGTTATAAAAAGATGATGTAGCCCCTTTTAAGTTGACTTAATTTGATTATTTTTAATTTTTTTTAAAGACAGAAAAGAAAAACTCACTTGATGTCGATGTGACTTTGGCATTCATTGCCCTCTGCGCCACGTTCACCATATCCATGGCCCGTCCGGGGTGAGAAGCAGTCAAGATCTGGGTCGAACGATCGGTACAAACGGCCATACTGACGGCCTATCAATTCACCAAGTCTCGGTCAAAGAGAAAAATAATGTTACCGCCACGGAGAGCTTAAACACGCGAGTGACTGTAGCGCTGTGGCCCTCGCTTTAATCCAACAAGTTGCGGCTGTTATGACTCGCTCAATGACTTTTTATCCACAGTGCGGGGCCCACTCTACCGTATCACGTGGGTGACTGCAGGACCCAAGTTGATGCCAATAATACTCTCATCCAGCCCACTAATTAGCATGACAAAGGACCGATTCATAATTCCATTTCTGGGCGATTTTGTCATCACTGGCTTTTAAATAGGAAAACTCTTTGCGTTGATTGGTTGATGGCCCGCAAAAGTCATGTATATTTATGACGGCATAATTTGGGCTAGAGAGAGTTGTGGTATGTTTTGGAAATGGCTGGACATTAGGACCGATCGTTGGCGACTTTGCCAGCGGTACGGTCCGAGCCTTGGACCGGTCTCCCCCAGGCCCAAGGCAGGGTCACCAACACCGGACAAAAACCCCATAGACCAGTCCAGTGACAACAGACCAATTTCCTGCCCCAAATATGATACTGTTATACAGTGTAATTTGTTCCATTGTTCGGCGATTATAATATACAGCGGGAGCAATCACACTTTCCCGGGCGCCCCGTGTCACGGCCGGGCGTGATGGTACCGAGCTAAACTCGCTGAGGGTTAGGGGATAAACCCGTCGTCCATCGGGGTATGGTTTGCCGGCGGGATGTCATTCCTTTGGTTTTTTCCCCATAAAACTACAGAAAACTTATTTTTTTAAAATCCTTATTTACATGTTTTGCTATGAATATGACACCGTGTGTGCAATATCGCATATTTAACGAAAGCTGAATTTAAAATGTTTCTATTGTACTTACTAACATTGGGATCAACACTAGTTCTAGCCGTAGTTCTGAAACTTCTTAAACTTCTGAATCATAATTTTGTTTTTGTCAGAAAGGATTTTGAAACAATGATTGGAAGTCTTACATTGCTTTGCACTGATCTTAATTGTGTAACGTCATGCACGTTTTACCCTATTGTCGACAACAAGTTCGTTTGAAGGGGTCCCTTTTCTTAGAAGAAAACACTTTACGACAATGCGATGGTTGGATGGCAGGGAAAGTACTAAATTTGTGAGTTAAAACAGGAGTACATTGGTCTATCAAAGAAAAACAAGTAACAATCGATTAATTACATGGACAAAAAGGAGAAAAACTGTGATAAACAATGTTATATACTCTTCACAGCTCACGTCACATATGAGGGCAGGTCTTTGTTTCTGTCCTTAGTGAGGGCGCACTAAACAAAGGGTCTATTTCCCTCTGGATCAATATTTATGCCTCCCCCATTCCGCGACATTGCCCCCGCCCAGTTTCATCTGCCATGCTTAGTCATTAGAAAAACACTATCGCGTCCTCATCAGAACTATTTTTCGAAGTGAGACCCACAGTTACAAATCAGGGGTGTCAAGGAAAGAAAAATAAACCGGCGTTAATAAAAGAAGGTTATTAACACCGTCACTAGTGGACTGACCGTCGGGGGAAAAGAGAAAGTCAATTGGTGCCGTCACGTAGCAAAACAACGACAACAAAAGTTGCTGTTCTTTGGCGTTAAGATGTCGAGGGAGGCAATCATCGGGGTGACACCACGGTAAATTCGGTTTGTCGTCCGGGGAAAATTGGTCCTGGGCCCCGTAGGCGGTCGGTTTTGTGGCGGGGTGTTTTCTCGACGATTGGCCCGTTGCGTGTCCGTCATTTGGACGCTTTGTGGGGAGACTGGTAGTTTCAGGTGCACATAACACAGGGTTGTTAATTGTGAAGTCAGATGGTGTTAGGGGTCGGAAGGTAAACGGGCGGATGTGTGAGGTAGATGTGCACGACTCTAGAGTAGTACTTGGTGGGAAATAAACTGTTCATGAGGAGGAATTCAATTCAATTCAATTCATTTCAATTCAATTCAAATACTTTATTTATCCTTAAAAAGGCAATTGCATATGATTGGGCAGCTCATTAAAAACACTAAGTAAATTACAAGTCGAGTAAATATATAAAACTTAAACAAATCACTAACAACATGTACTTATGTCAATTAAAATTGATGTAAAACTTCTCTAAAAACATAATACCTTATACTATATATAGAAATAATTAGACAATGAATGTACACATGATGACATAAAATGTAAATTGGCAAGTAAAAACTTGTTTTATGATTCCACTGCATCAAATAGATTCTGCAAGCAAAGTGTTCTCTTGTATGCTCCCATGTTTTTCTCTTTAGTAAAGGGGGTGTCCATCCTTCCTTTTTATCCAATTCAATTCAATTATTTTGGTCTGTATTTCATTACACTTTTTTAACATTAAAAGTGAAATGATTTTTGAAATGTGCTATTCAAAAACAATCAAGTATACGTGAATTGACAAATTGAAATTTAGAGAATAAAAACACATAAAACTGTTAATTAACTACTAAAAAGCGAAAGTTATAAAGAAAAATCCAAATATTTAAGTTACAACTTGCATCCAGACCGGTGCTTTTGAATGGTTCCCAGAAAAAAAGTTTGTATTATAGATTTTGCCTTACTTTTCTTGTATTTTTTTATAACTATGTTAAGTTTATTTGGAACTCAAGTCAAACGCCAAGCAGTTCAAAACACTGTGCATGGAAACTTTCCCGTTTTCGTTTCTATCTTTCTCTGTTTTTTCTTCTCCTTTCCCCTGGTCATGGGTCTTTCATAACCCCAGACAGAAGGTGCTGACTACTGTACGGGGTGTCCCAAAAAAGTTGTGCAAGCAGACATCCTTTTATATCTCAAAAACTACTTATGAGCATTTCATCTTGATGGAGCATATTGATTATACTCCTGTGTAAGATCAGTAAAAATGTTATGGAAATCCGTTCATGCAAACCAGAGATCTAACAGATTATAAAAGGCGATGGGGTTTTCACCCATTCCAATGGGATGGGATTTACACATTTAACTTCATTTACATCAGAGTGAAAAGGCCCATGACAATCTGATGCACTGATATCACTGACTGTGTAAATCCCACTGAAATGGGTGAAAAACCATAACCTTTTGCAATCTGTTAGAACTCTGGTTTGCATGAACGGATGTCCATGGCATTTTCACTGAATATACACAAGAGTATAATTAATATGCTCCATCAAGATGAAATACTCATGTTAAGTAGTTTTGAGAAATTAAAAGATATCTGCTTGCACTACTTTGGGGTTTTTTTTGGGGGGGGGGGGAGTGCACCCTGTATGTAATCTGTATGACACTCACAAGTCAGTCATGAACGTTAGCGAGGGAACAATTGTACCTTAGGACCCACGACCAGCCAATTTGAAAGCTAATGACTGACACACGGCAATTTTCAGGTCGACCAAAAGTAAGCATAGCGGACTGAGTCGGCTGCACCGTTAGGTACGGATACTTTCTGGGAAGCTACTGTATCATTTTGTTTCGACAACCTGTGAAGTCAGGCCGGGAACAAAAGAGACAAACACCTGGTCAAATCGTCCTCCTTTTGTCTCCCATACCCGCCAACCCCCTCAGGGGGAGAGGGGAAGGGGTGTAATAAGGCGGCATGGGGGTATAAAGATCTCTTTCCCGTCTTAACTCACGCACTCGTCATGTTTGCTGGGCCCTTGATCTGTGTACTAACGGGTGGGTGAGACACTGCACTATGAGGGTTCAAACGGGTCTGTTTGTTCTTATTGTCTGGTTGTTTGTACCGATGCTGGTTCGTTTGGCCTTCTTCTTCTTGAAGTGTGATCAAGTGAAGAGAAATATTCTTTATTGTACAAAAGATGTAGAAGTGGACACAAATTAGAAAAGAGAAGGATCTGGTTATTATAATTTTCGAGTCAAACTTTGATCTGTGTCGTTTATGTAGCAGGTAAAGCTTAAACATTCATAGTGTAATTTGTTAACACATACATTCAGGTTTAATATTATCCCAACAAATTGTTGCAATTTCAAGTGTTTGTTTTCTTTTTCTAAAATTTGAAACTGTTCTTTAATGTTGTGCATGGTTCCCAAGTATAGGTTTTCCCGGTTATTTTAACACTTGTATCACACGAATTCCCTATATCGATACTTTAATTTCGTCCCCGAACATCGCCAAGCTCAATTCTCAATTTGAATTTCAAAAAAGCCATCACTAGATTTCATTTAAGGTTCAGTATAATTCAAATTATTAGCATCCCGATTCGTCCAAAATCCTTGAAATTCGTCTCGTGAAGCAATCGGCGTTGAATTGACAAAGCAAATTCGTTTTTTTGTCATTCGTTTTCATGTTGTTGTCATTACATTTCGTCCCTGTTGACTTAAATCTCATACGATTAGAAAATGCGCCCAATCTTTAGACTTATTTGAAGAATTATGCGTTTTAAAACAATGTTAATTCAACATATATTTTCTTATATTTATTAACAAAAGTAGTTAGCTGGAAGTTATGAATTTTTATTTCTGTGTTTCACAATTAACATTAGAGTCAGAAATTGACATTTCACAATATGCACTTATGACATTGACACTAAGCATTAACTTCAAAGACCTTCTTAATGTTGTTCTTTGATAGACATACCTTATTTCTGTTGTTTTATTCATGATCATATATCAAAGAGCAACATTACGAAGGTGTTTGATCTTAATGCTACATTTCAATATGCTATATATAAAGCAAAGAGCATATTGTGAAAGTTCAATTTCTAATTTCAATGTTAATTGTCAAAGAAAACTCAAAACTTACAGCTATACTTTCATTTATAAGGAAATATTTGTTAAAAATTAAAATTTAATTAATGCGCAAACAAGTCCAAAGATTGGGCACATTTTTAATCGCAACGTTTTAAGTCACCACAGACGAAATGTAACGACAAGAACATTAAAACGAATGACAAAAAACCGAGTTTGCTTTTTCAATTCAACGCCGATTGCTTCACGAGACGAATTTCAAAGATTTTGGACGAATCGGAATGCTAATAATTTGAATTATACTGAACCTTAAATGAAATCTAGTGGTGGCTTTTTGAAATTCAAATTGAGAATTGAGCTTGGCGATGTTTGGGGACGAAATTAAAGTATCGATATAGGGAATTCGTGTGATACAAGTGTTAAAATAACCGGGAAAACCTATATTAGTACAGCGGTATTTCCATTTCGCGTAAGACCAGTAGCGCGTAACACCGGTAGCCCGGGTTGTGTAGGCGCGCAGTACGTGCGTAAAACCAGTAGCGAGAATTTGCTTGGCTAGACCGCGCAACAGGTGGAAGCCTGTAATTCCAGGAGCTGGGACAGAAGTAACTCGCGAAACACGCAGAAAAGAAACAGAGTCCAAATTCCAACTTTGGAAACACTGCAACATTCTGACGTGTAGTTGAGAAAGAAAGTTCAGGATTGCAGTATAAGGCCCCCCCAAAAAAGTCTCCGGTTTCTGGTATGGAGCTTGCCCAAAAAGTGGTGCGGGGACGCGGTTTTGTTTTTTTTACCTGTCTTTTTTGCTTCAAATGTCGGCTGATGACTGCAAATGGTGCCCGACTAAACTTAGTGCAAATATATGGGAGTCCGGAGAGGCCACATAAAGCTTATTCTCGATCATAACCCCATCTAAAAACACGTTAAAATTGTGCAGCAGCAGGATTCCAGTCAAACCAGTGAGTTTGGCGATTTTGAGACATCATCTTTTATTGAAAAAAAAAACGTTTTCATTTTGCCGACGCGCATGGCTACGGCGACGCGCGCGCATACCAGAAACCGGAGACTTTTTTTGGCCTAAGGGAGGGAATACTTTATTTTGAAAGTGGGAGTTGGGGAAACGAAAATTCATATTGTGAAATATTCCGATCGCGTTGTGAACTTATTTTAGTCCTGGTACGATCGGGGCTCGAATATGAGCCATGCAGACAGAAAAGGCCTATGCTTAGATTAAAAGGTGTACAACCACATTGAGGCGAACCCCAAAATCACTCTACGAGTTTCAAGTTGCCAAAGTTGACAGTTCTAAGTTCCCATTTCACAATCTTTGCAACAAGTATAATATTCTGATAATGGGACTCACTTGCTTGATCCCAACACTTGTTGCAAATCATGTCAAGTCAAATTGGTCTCGTGTCCTTTTCATGCTGTCAACTTGCGCACTGCAGTCTTCACTTCTCGCTAATCGCCCAATTACTACGCCTAATGAGCAAAACGTCAAGATCCTCGAACGCCCAAAGGTGTTGGACACACACACAAAACCCCAGACAGAAATTCCGCTATTGAGAGAAACTTTTTAGACGCTGAAACAGCTCATTCAGGATTTGTTGAAAGATAAACATTTTAACCCTTGGATTATACTAAGCATGGAGCCATTAGGATATCTAAGATTTGTAGAAAACCATCATCAGATTATTTCTCCTCACAAAGAACAATCTTAATACTGAGCGGCATAATGAAGGTGAATCTTTTAACAAATACTTTTACAGAGTCCAAATTTTATTGTAACAAGCAGAAATTATTTAGAAAAAATACTACAGAGTTGTTCAAAGTCAATTTCATCTATAGTGCCGCAATACTTTCCCCGACTGATTATCAACCGTACTTTTCCCTCAAATTTCAATAAACAACACCAAAACCATTATCGTATTACCTTCACCATTTATAACTTCTCGTCATTTTTCGCATTCCTCCCTGTCCCGTGATGACGTCATCACCTATTTATAACTCAACACACTCTAGCCATTTCTCCTTAATCTGCACAATGAATGTCCCTAGGGAGACCATAACAGTAATCTCCTTGCTCTGCCATAAAGTGTGCTTCCAACACAACCCCCCCCCCCCATCAAACCCCCCCCCCAAAAAAAAATCACTATCAGATGTGATTCCTGCTTAAAGCCACCACTTAGTCGATTTGCACGCAGAAGTTTCCATATAAGTCTTCTTTAAGCTAAGTCAGCCCTCCTTACGATCTCCCCAGCCTTAGTGAGGTTGTAATCTCCTCAGAAGGTCGAACTGGCCAATTGTCCGCCTCTCCCCCCAGATCACGGGAACTTAATTACCGAGAGTAAATACAAGAAGACAGCGCTAAGTCCCGTCAAGGTGTGACCCTCTTTTGCGTGTACACGGCAACAATAATAACACGCCGGCATTTTAAGGGTATTTTTCAAGGGGGCTGAAGTGTCAGCATCTCGGGGCTCTTGTGGGGGTTCCCTCTGCCCTCGGCTAATTGGATAGATCGCTCTCCTTGCTCCGATAAACTGAGGACTTTTGAAGATGTTGTCTGACATGTACGGGTCATAAATCAGGGTAAATCATCTCAACCAGAAGCGAGTCTTTTCTTCGGAGTTGACGGGCGATTCGTTTCGGATCTCATTCTGCGGCGAAGTTGTGACAACCCTTTTCTCTACCGGGGTACAGTCAACCGAAGTGGGGCGATAGGTCGTGCACTATAATAAGGGCTGTCATACGGAGCAATTAACAGGCAATTTGTTCCAGGCAATCTAAAAGAAAAAAAATCCGGCAACTTTGATTCCCTGTGGCGTTCTGTATGAGGAATTTGCGGGCACTGTTGAAACACATCTTTCTTCCCGAGGTTTCCTAGGCCTATGGCAGTGCATTTGGTCGCCTCCAAGTTGCCAGAGAGGGTATGACTTAGCCACATTACTTACTTCACTTGCCACGTTGCTGACAACAGAAAATTCATTCTTGAAAATTCTCTTCTAACAATGAGTCTGCTACTTACTTCTGTCATTTAGGCATGAATATAGTACTGAATTTTGGAAGCTAACTGTTTGTTTAACTAAAGCTGATGTAGCCTGCTGACTGAATGGATTGTACTGACACATACAGATAAAAACGTTAGATGGCCTGTTTCTCAAATATATAATTAGCAAAATGTTAATGTTTTTAACTCAGTTGAAATGATGCCAGAAACAATTTTAAATCTTACTATTGGTTTTCCCGGCCATTTTAAAACATTTTTCGTTCGAATTCACCGATTACTATATTCATATTCGTCAAGCAACATCTATTTAGTGCACTTCCAATGTTTAATTTCGTCTTTTGTAAGTATTTGATTTCGTCTCGTCCATGTCAAACCTTGTTATTCAGAAATCAAATTCGTCTTATTGATTTATATACGACAAATGCGATCTCTGGATGCTGCCATTTGGCAACAGCTTAGACGAATTTGATGTGTAATGACGAATATTCACGACCCGGTGACTAAAGAGGGTGACCAAACTTTGAAATTGAATGGTAAAGGATTAAATTGATTTTGTTAAAAGCGTGTGAAATTTTTCGTGAATGAGTCGGTGAATTTGAATGAAAAATCTTTTAAATTAGCCGGGAAAACCTATATAAAATGAATATATTAATAATGTTTAGATGCTTGTAAACATTTTCGTGATGGCGATCTGCGCAGCTTACTCCATCGCAACGAATCAAATGAAAATCCTTTTTTTCTGGCTTATTTCTTATTATCATAATGCGTCTCGCGGAGGGAAAAAATATCCAATATATTAATATGATACGTTTTCAGAAGATGAACTGTTTACGAAAGATACCTGAACATGAAAATTCCCAGATAATGTTTTTAAGTCTCAAATCTTTCACCACCTGTTAACATATTTGGATTCGTGGTGCACACCTGTTTTTTACGATAACAAAACAAGACAATGATTTGTAAGCGTCAACTTCCCCCTGAAACGTTCCGTATAACATGAGTTTATCACATGAAGAGTATTTTCTTTTTCATAAATAAAAGTGTAATGTTTAGAGAGGTTTTGACAGACGCAGAAACCTTCGCAGGCGGCGAGTGGAGGTCAGAATGCGCCGTGTGTGGACGGGCAACACTGGAGCTGTAAACACGGTGGCGCTTCGGTCTCGATAGAAACTTTGGCGCTGGATTGTTCTTGGATAGCCTTCTCGCAACAAACAAGCGAAGAGAAAACAGGAAGATGAAATCAGTCGTGAAGCAGCGACGGGAAGTGACCTGAAAGAAAATAAGTAACAAAATCTGATGACGGTTTTATTTCCCGTGCTTTTTTTACTTTTGGCTAAAAGACCGCAAGGGGCGGACATGCAAACAACGGAGCCAAAGCCAGTCCGGCCCGCCGAGTACGCTACAGCAAGGCCGAGGACACAGCGTGTTTTTGCCCAGGCAAAAAAGTGTTGTTCCATGGTCCCCCACATTCAAGCTAAACAACAACCCTGTATTGATGGCAAGGTAAAGAAAGCAAAAACCGAACAACGAGGAAAGAAAAGAAAAGAAAAACATGTGGAAGGTCATGTATATGTGTAACCAGCTAAGTCCAGATTAAATAACACATCAATGCGCCCGGGCTACGAAGTTAATCGTTTATTATTTTCTCCTCTCCATTTTGGCGGGGCGTCCTTGGCATTCATTGTGGAGTTTTGTCCTTCCAGTCGGCCGGGCAGACCTCACCGTGAACTTGGGGCCTAGGCGTCGGGCTTGGGGACAGTCACGGCATCAACTGACGACAACACGGCGGGGATGCTCGCCCAGCATCCATTGTACCTGCCAAGCCGGCGAAAAACGAGCACAAAATGGGCTCTAATGTCTACATGATAAGTGTCAATGGCAGGCCCAGACGCGCACTGCGGTTGGTCTTTAGGCATTCAAATATAACGCCAATTTTCTCCCCTGTGTGTGTCTGTGGATTTTTTCTTTTTTTACGCTCCGCGATTCGTCAGTGTGGCCCTCCCTCTGTATACACAAGGCGAGAGGAGTAGCGTATTGTTCGGCCTGAATACGAGTTACACAAATTGGATACAAACTGCATTCTTGTCACGGAGTGACTTAGTGATCATGCCTTGTCGAGGCAAAAGGTCGGGAATTTGTGCGCGAAATTCAGCCAACTCTGGGTTTTGTTGGCGCGGGCCCCTTGCCGAGAGAGCAGTGCCACTGACTCGTGAAAAAATAACAAAAAAATATCTTTTATTTGTAACAAATATAAATATAATCTCGTGTTGGCGCAGCGATTGTCAGAGGTTTGAAGGTGACCACAAATTGTAACTGTATTTAGTTTAGAAAGTCACATGCTATCTGCAATTATGCTTCCATTAATACCAGCACTGAATATTTTAACTTCATGTGCGCTTTACGCTTCGTGGGATATATTTGCTTACAACCATAAGCCACTCCCTAAAATGAGGAGACGTCTTGCCTCAATAACGAAAAAAAATCTTGTGATAATTTAGCTGATAAGAAATGTTTGTATGACTTGATGAAGGACAAAACGTACACTGTCATTTACATGCCAAATATGTATTGAAATTACACCAGATACTGGGTTAATTTTATATTCTTTTACTACAATTCTTCGGTAATTAAAAACATGCAGTTTGCGTCGGCATAGATTTTGCAATGTGGTGATTTCGTGTACCAACATTGCCATCTTTGTGTGGACATGAAAACAAAACAGGTCCACACGATGCAGGTTGTATGAACCCTCTGTGGACTAAGCCAGGTCCACACAAGGTTTTCCCCTCACTGGAAAACAGGTTTAGATGCATTTTGGGGTTAAGGTTGGGGTTATCCGTCGCAAAATGAAGAGGAACACTCAACGAAATCATGATAAAAAATGGGTTGAAAGAGTGTTCATAATGCAAGTAAAATATGTTTTTCTCCGGTTTTTCTTAACTACACGAAGACAAAGGAATGTCCACACTAGGTTGGGTGCGTGTGTATGCGTTTGTTTATGGTGTAAATCGAGGACACACGTGCAACGTCATCGATGATTTGAGGACAGGAACCAAATCGAGGACTCCTAGAAAACGTGTACAAAACCAATGAGAGCTGTTGCGAAAAAAGTTAGAGTTTAAACAAAGGAAAAGGGAAGAGGAACAATAGAAAATCCTCGATTTACACTTTAAACAAACGAGGTTTTGTATGTGTGAGTATGTAAGCACCGGCATGGGCGTCGGGAGGGGGGGCAAGGGGGGCGCTTGCCCCCCCCCCCCCCCCGGAAAAGCAACAACCAAACAAATAGGAAGAAAAAAAAAAAAAAAAAAAGAGGCGCGAAGTCGTAGTGGTGTAAATTTAATGAGTTGGGGGGGGGGGGCAAAATGTCCCTGCCTCCCTCTAAAACTAATAAATGTTTTGCCCCCCTCTAGAAAAAATCCTGGCGACGCCCATGAGCACCGGCAATCGTGGACCTAGGACAGAAGGGTTAGGGCACAAGCGATACGTCCACGATTGACCGATACTCCACGATTGAAATTCGTGTACAAAACCAATGAGGGCTGTTGCTAAAAAGTTAGAGAACAAACAAAGGAATGAGGATTAGGGACGATAGAGGGTCCACGATTGCCGGTGTTTACATAGATGGGTAATTTTATATCTATCGATATCGTTTATGACGTTATCATGAACCGACCCGGTTCATGATAACGTCATAAACGATATCGATAGATATAAAATTCAAAGGAATACCAAGTTTTTTGGGAGGAGGGGTGGGGGTTGGCGGTGCTGAGATATTGACCATACTTTTTTGACTGTTATGTTTATCTATGGTAGACTAGCTTCGAAAATATTACATTTGAATGTAATAATAAGAGTCGTCAAAATTAATTTTTCAATTTTATAACCGCATGAAAACGAGATTGCTAGCCTTGATATATTAATAACGACGATCATATTGATCTTTGTATGATATTCTCGTCCGTTTGATCGACATAGATGCAAAGTTTGTTTTCGTAGATGGCGACTTAGTTAATCCAAGCCCCAAACCACGATGTGCCCGGTGCACCGGAGCGCGTAACGCATTGCATCCGACGGGAAGTCTGCGGCGCTGAGCCCCCAGCCAGCCTCGCCGGCTCGTCCCGCCCCAACCGGAGCTTCCTCCGGTCAAACATCAACTCGCCACTTTCTTGTAAACTATTCTTCAATAATGTTCCTCAAAATTAATCAAACCACTGCAGCGCAGGAAGCTAGCCCCAACGAGCTTATTAGCAACACATTGACTTATTCGATTGTAATCTGGTCTGTCTTTTTTTGTTCTGTCATTATTAAACGACCGGAAAGGAGGTGGGGGAGACGGCATTATTTTCCCTCTGCTACACGGTCCAATAAAGGCCGAGCTTTAGTCGTGTTGTAATCAGGCGAACGTAAAACGGAAATTGAGTTTTGCGGCATCTTTTCCCGAGACCATGCCTTTTTCTCCGCTGACCGCAGCGGCGTGTTTACGGTCATGATATGGTGCAACCTGGAGCCTGTTCAAACAATAGCTACAAGACCGCAACAATGATTTGTTTATTGATGTAAAAATCCAAGTGGTTTTATTGAAAAATAAAGATGGGAAAATTTTCATTAAAATCGTGGCGTCTGCGCGACAGACCAGAATGGGTCTCGTCAAATTGTCGTCTTGCCGTAGAACGATGGTTCTACGAATTTCGTCCGGGGAAAACTTGTTTTGCCTACATGACAATCCAGATTTGGAACGGTTTGGGTTTCATGCATGATTTGGTGTGGTTATTACTAATAATAATTAGGCCCATTATTGGGGGCGGGGCGTCAGCCGTGCGGATGAATATGATGGGAGGCATGGGCCATGTCTGTCCTTGTCCAATAAAGCAGAGGAGATTTCTGTGAAGGGTCTACTCCCTTCATGATCACCCCTCTGGTGTATCGCATTCGTGTTTATTGGGAGGGGGCGTAATCATACATGCAACCACCACTTACGTACACGTCAAGTCAGATGGGATGGTGTTTTAGGGGCCGCCAGTCCGCCACCATGGATCAATTAATTTGGTCAGACTTGGGCATTTGCTTTAGAGAAGCTGAGAAAATAGCAAGGAAGAACCGGTATGTGCCGGCAAAATTCAGAGAATGATCGGTTGATATTAGTTTTTTTCTGTTGGAAAATTCCCGGAAAGTTCCACACACAAAAACGGGACCCAATGATAAAACATTTTTTCCTCAATATGGGACAAGATTTGATGAAATGTGTTTTTAAGGACAATTTTCACTTGGGATTTCTTTTCCAAATGCAGTAGGAAACACATAACGTGCTCTTAATTTCGAGATTTGTAAAAGAATTTTTTTTCTCTCCTGACGAATTTTCAATTCGTATGTTTTGTTTTAAGGAAAAAAACTACTTTGTTCAGATTTTGGGCGTCTGCACCCCTCTGAAAAAAAGGGCTTTCATTTTCTGCACAAATAAACCCGCCCTGCAAGAGCCGAATTATTGTCTGGCAGCCAATAATTCGAATTTTTGGAAGAAATGATTCAAGAACTCAGTTTTTGTTCAATGTCTCCTTCAAAAGCGAATAACTTTTATACTGCTAGGAAAATAACAACTGGAAAAAAATGGAGTTTTTTTGTATAGGGGAACAAATCGAAAATAGCATGGGGAATCATCTTTAATAATTATATACAGATACTTTAGATTTTACCGGCTATTTTTAAAACGTTTATCATTCGAATTCACCGTTTCCAATATTCAAATTCGTCAATTACCATTGATTTAGTGCACTTCCAATGTTTAATTTCGTCTTTTTTCGGACAATTTCAAATTCAGTTAAGGCGTATTTGATTTCGTCTCGTCTACGCCAAACCTTTTTTATTCAGAAATCAAATTCGTCTAGGCCTAATTGATTTATATAGACGAATTCGATCACTGCATGCTGCTATTCGGCAACAGCTTAGACGAATTTAATCTGTAATGACGAATATTCTCGACCCGGTGTCTAAAGAGGGTGACCAAACTTTGAATTTGAATGGTATAGTGACTAAGCTGGATTTGTTAAAAGCGTGTGAAATTTTTTTTGGACGAAATTGAATGTTACAGTCGGTGAATTTGAATGAAAAATGTTTTAAAATAGCCGGGAAACCCACATATTATGTGGGTTAAAAGGTTGACTGTTCCACGGCGTAACCTTTGTGTGCAACCACTATTGGCACTTTTTGCAAACCACGTGGTGGCAAACTATTGAAGGTCAGCGTTGCAAAAATAAAGAATATTTATTAATGTTTCCAAACAAATAACTGGGTTGTTGAACTTGAAAATACAAAACATAATCAACAAACGCCTCCAAAGACTGAATAAAAAAGGTCTTTTTCTTACATAATGAGGGTGTTAATATGCAATTTTGGGCAAAATCTGTTGCCAATCACGGCATACAATATTTGTGTCCTTGTGGCGGCCCATACAACATGGCAACCGATGTTTACAAACAGAAGAAAGGTCTATTGCTTTCTATTGTGTAAGATTCTTTCTTTTCCTTGATACTCGAGATTCGTTTTAATGGTTGTGTCACATATTTGATATAGTGTTAATGTATGTCGAAATGTATGGATATTTCGATATTTTGTTAACCACATAATAAGGAAAAATATAAAAGGCCATATAAGAGGGTAAATTTATACGCATTTCAGAAAGTTTTTTTTTTTGGTGCTTTAATACCAATAGCCCCAGTATACACGCCCAGGCCATATAATATCAGGGTATTCTTTTTTCCCCTGGACACTACCAAAGAGTGCATGCAACGGTGTTTTCATACACGATAGGATAGTACATGTGTAGGCCTAATATCTTTCCCGTATAATATTTCAAAGACGAACCACTGAAGCCAATCAACATAATAAAGGAAATTAATTTGACAGAAGTTTTTTAAACACGAAGACTAGTATCGACAAACCGCAGCCAACTTCTGATTGATTGCTCTTCTCTATCAGTTCGGCTAGAATTGTTCTGTTGTCATGACAACGCTGTCAATCTCTCCCTCCATACCCACAAAATGGATATTGAAAATGGATGGTCTGTATACCGAAAGAAAAAGGATTGTATAGCCGCCATGACTCACATAACCGCAGTTTGATTGCTAATCCGTCCCCATTGTGATGTGAAAAGGAAAAGTCACGGCTAAATCGGTACCACTGAAGCCATATCGGTCAGTAGAGAGTTTTAAGGGTTCATTTTTGTTGTGTCCCTATACGCTTCTGTACCTTCGTTCTATTCACCGGTTGAAATTCTGTCAAGTTCAGCGGAAGTTCCATTCATGGGTGCGGTCGGGCACCGAAGTTCGCGTCTTGATCATTCTGTAAACCAATTAAGAAAGAAGAAAATATTTTTTTAAATGACATGCAAAGTTAGGGTTAACGTACTTTTTTCCGCTGCGTACCTTTGATGCTGTGAATATCGTGTATGTGAACGCAGCCCCAAATGTTGCATTAAAACCAGACTTCTCTGTCATGGAATACATTTTGAGAAATTTAAAACATTTTTTGGACACTAGTGAAAATTTAAAAGTTGTAAGCAGTTTTTCCTTCATTTTTCAGTTCAACAACTAATTGCGAGTTATTGTTAACAAATAATTCCACAGTAACCATTTCATGTTTTGTTTCTATACATACCTCTGGAAGTTGCACATAAAGTGATAAATTCGTCAAAAAATTTGCTAATCACCAGAGGGCGTTCTTTCTTGTTTTTTAAACATTATAATGTTAGCGTCATTCCGAAAGAGCCAAACAGAGAAAACGAGTCGAAGCCCCCCCCCCCAAAAAAAAATTTGGCCAAAGCTATTGATTGGTCAATATGGCTGCCAGGTTTTTGAAATACAACAACGGGTTACGGAAGACCCAAAAGAAGGCGCCCACTGAATGCTCAGAATCTCGAGGTCAAGACGCAGTCTTGTTTTGCCCAATTAATCGCCGAATCTGTTCGAATATCATAGACCCTTGCTACGCAAGCCGGGATATTCCATAGACCACAATACGGACAGGGCATGCCGAAATGCCGAGGTAACATTCTCACCAACATTTCAGAACCAACATTTCTTCACAGTAGAGATTAACTTTGCATTGTGTGTTCTGCAACCTCATTCTTGTACTAGTTTATTTTTCTGAAGTCCGTGCGTTGGTCTTGCCTCATCCCGTTCAAGAAGTCATCCAACATCCTGATAACCTGCATTTCCACCGGCGCGTTCTTTGCCCTCTTTTCCCCACCACCGACGATTAACAACAAATTACAGCCACAGAATGACTCAATTTCAGAAATCAAAATGTCAAATCTTTCACTCTTTCCATTTCCCCTGAGGACCCCGAGTACAGGTGTTTTACCCGATACTTAAAAAAAAATCTGTCCTACGTGACCCTTGGAGATCAAACCCAACCGACGCAAACAAAAAAACGAGTAAAAACACAACTATAGACCCGTATAAAGAACCGTTTGGCGGGCTCATAAGTTATGACAATACGCGGCCTTTCAAACACTCTCTGCTATGCCTGGAGTTTTGTGTGAATCAGGCTGAACGCTGGTGACACTAACCGGTCCCGACCGCAGCGAAAAGTGTCGACATTGACTTCGAATTTCTGCGTCAGCTAGCTCTTTGTGACTTTCCTTGGCTCTTTTCTTGCCCAGTTTAACCGAACAAAAAAATCCCACCCTTTCGGTAAAAAAAGCGGTGAGCTCAGTCCCCAAGCACCGGAGCAAGATCGAGTTTATTTGGCCAGTGGATCAGAGCCAGCTCTAATCCCTACCGCCACCATCTCGCTCCGTCGTCCATTCATTCATCGGAGTTTTTCGGCCATTATTACCTGCACTACTCGCTCCGGTATTTAGAGATATTCACACCGCGCAGACTCCTTCGGGAATACGAGATTTTGAAGGGAGTCCGAGAAACAACACACGCGAATAACTCCAACCTGAACACTGGGGCAGCTTTTTTCCTTTAAAATAAAATCCCAGACTCGAATTGTGTTGCTACGAATAACAAGCCTTTAGCATAGTTTGCAAACCGATAGCTGGATCAAAAGTTTGCCGGTTTGTGAGGCATTCTCGCTGCTCGGTATTAAAACAAGACTTTTGTCGCGACAAAAAAGGGAGTTAACTTCATTTAAAGCAGGAAAAGTTGAGTGGCAAGTGTGAGAAGATTCACGAGGGAACGGAGAGAAATGTAATTTACTTTAAGTGGATCTGGTTGTATTTTTTTGACAAACTTATTAAATCATATTGATTAAGCATTGAACTAGATGCCTTTCGAGCTTACGTCTTTGAAGGTTGCAGGCAAGTAAATAGCCTTGCTCAAACTTACCTACGCCGGCCAAATCACGATTTGCATGCCCGTTAAATTCTCATTTTGTGGGCGGTAAACTTGAGGGTTTGTAAAAAAGATGAATGGAAGCCGTGCACAGGACTGTGAGCTTGTATTTTTGTGAAAGTTGGGTAAAATTGGGCCCTAAAAGTGCTCTATTTTGCAATGGAGCGTACGCATCATTTTTCAACATGGCGATGGGCTTCAGGACTATTTTAGGGGTGATCATCTTTGGATGGAAATCTCTCCCAAAATGTATCGGATTACTCCCCCCCCCCCCCCGCCAAAAAAAAATTGAACAAAAAATGAAAGATGATGAAATAAGCTTTCATTTGATGTGTGTCTCGAACACCTTTGAAAGTTGTGAGTATTTTTCCTGAATTTCAGAAGTGGGGGCATTTATCATTAGGGTTATGGCAGTTTATTTACTGGTCTGCAAGCTTAAGCATCTCTGGAGCTTAAATGATATCCGATAAATTAATAACATATGAATAAAGCCGCTTTGCACATTGTACATTGCGCATTCTACATTCACTGAACTGATGTTAAAATGTCCACCTATTTTCTTTTCCTCGTCACAACCGTCGCCAAGGTTTATGTTAATGGTCAAGCAAATATTTTCACATCCATATTTAACATACAACACTCAACAGTTACAACCAAGGCATCGCTTTGAGGCATGACCATTGACCGTTTGCATTCGGGTCATGGTTCTATAACCGGTTTTCAAACCATCGCTGGTCAGTTCGATGACCAACTAAAGACACCCTGGTCACTGCCCCCATAATGTCACTTGCCTGTGTCCTACATTTTTCAAAAGCATATTAGACAAACTCGGCCAATTAGAAAGCCACACAACCTTTTCAATGAGGCCCAGTTTTTCTACACACGCAGACAAAATCTTTACAAAAACTTAATTCACTTAGGAAAAACCGCAAAAAATAACCTTTCACACCTTGTTCCGCAGTTAATACTTTGAACAAATTACACTGAGTGGTTGATTTGCACCGAAAACACGTTACACCAGTCAATGACAAACTGCGGTTGTGACATTTCGGTGGCGATTATCAGTGATTGAATGAACGAGAAACTGAACGAGTAGCGCGCTGGTAAGAGCAGAGATCGGGGTTGTGGCTTGGGGAAAAATCGGTCATTTTGCGGTGGTGGTGGTGGTTCGTTTGACATAAACACGAGGAAACAGGAGATTCCAGAAAAAAAGTGCAATGACTAACGGAATGCCACTGATCTCAGGCCTTTGACTTTGCTGTCGTGTTGACTGCTAGTGAAAGTTCATACCTAAAACAATATTGAAAACGGGTGTTGTGTTTTAAATGAAGACACTGGATTCCAAACGTTAGTCTGAGCATCGATCAGACGCTCATGCACGTTTGTAGAGCCACCTACAAACGTCTGATATTGTTGTGAGCGTATACTCAAATACTACAATATATCCGTGCATGTACGTTTAATGCAACCCGCACGCCAGCCAATCGGAGCAGCCTGTAGAAGCTGTGACGTCATTTTGAGCGGAAATTCAGCCAAGGTTGTTGATTGGTCAATGAGCTGCCATGTTTTTGTCACGCAACATCGGGTTACCGAAGACACGATAGAAGGAGCCCGCTAAATGGTCAGAATCTTGAGGTCGAGACGCAGCAGTGTTTTGCATAATCTGCTTGCATATCATAGACTAATTCCACGTTTGCACATCTTGTAAACATCGAAGAATTTTCGATGCAAGAGGCACCTTGTTTTAAGGAATTTTCTGTTCGTGTCCAATGCAAATTCCTCGAATCTATCCCTGGTTTTTTACATTTTGTTGCAGTCGAAATTTGTCACCCTGTGCTATATGCGAGTTTCACCCTGAAATATATATATATAGATTCTGTTAAAATTGCTGTTTTTCTATAACAATGCAAAAAGTTATTCACTTCTGAATGAGACATCGAACGAAAAAATCCGCCCACGTTTAATGAGAATGATTTCTTTTAAACTTTCGAGTTATTCAGTTCGGCCCGCCGAAAATGTAGGCGGTACTTTTTTGTGCGTTAGGTGCGCAACGGTAACCAAAAATAAATGTTTTTATCATAGAGCCTATAGGGATGCAGACGTTTAAAATAGGGAAAATTGTACGTTTTCGTTAAAACAAAACATACAAATTGAAACACCATTAGTAAGAAAAGAAACTACGCCCCGTGACTCAATTAAGGATACTGCATGTCTGAAAGGGAACCTGCGAGAAATGGCGGTAAAGTGGAGAAATTCTTGCTAACTTTTTTACCGATGAACCGACTGCTTTTAAACCATAGCACTGATAAGGCATTTGTAATACCCACTGTTGCACTGCTTCCCAGTTTACCGATTGGGCGACAGAGTGTAAAATCCAATCCAACTCTTTATCGAATAGTGTTAAGTTATAGGATATAGCTTAAGAGTTTACGGCCAGAACAAAAATGAGAAGGAAAAAAAGGAGTCTTTTTTGTGGTGTTGTTTCGAATTCGGTTCTTTCACCGGGCACCCTTTTCGTTTAGCTAGACAAATAGCTTGGTGGCGTTTATGAGCCTCGAGCACTGCACGGTGTTTTCAATACGAGGTTAGGAGGCCTTATGTGCATGCGTTCTCCGCTATCATAAAACATCACGCTCGAAGAAAACAACTCAGTTTTCCCTTTCTGTTTTTTGCTTTCTTTCTTTCTTTCTTTCTTTTCACAGCCGACTTGAAGTGTTAATGTGATTGACACCTCTTTTTTTCATAAAGTATCCCCGCTCAGAATTTTTTCTGTCGGTTTTTTTTTAAGACGTTAAAAAGTTTGTGAAAGAGTCGGTGTCGGAGTGAAAAAGCCGCGAGGATTGTTGCAAGGGGGGAGAGGGGAAAAATGGCAAATCGATTGAAAAGGAGAAAGATAAAGAGGGTGAAAAAAATGGTGAAGTCTGTTTGGTTTTAGGTTCGTCCCTTGCGGGCTGTAAGGTACACGCACAAGTCAAACTCTACCTCAGGGGGGTTCGGTTTTAGGGAGCGTTTTTGTCAGGGGTTCTTGTGTCGGGTAAAGCTTCTAGCCGACCGTTGACTGCAGGTGGCTAGGCTAAACAACAAAACAAGTCGCTATGAAATAAACCGCCCAGGGGGAGAGCTACCCGTGTAGGCCCGAGTTGGGGGGATCAAGCTGTACCCTCGGACTAGCCACCGAAGCTGTGGTCTAAGGAGAAGAGCAAAGAAACTTAGAGGAGAATAGAGTCTCTGAGCTGCTGCATGCAACGGAAGGGTATCAAGACCTTGTATTGGTTTTATGCCACATGGCCATTGGAAGAAATATCCTAGTATGTCGTGCAATGGTCTGGACACATCAGGCAAAACCATACCACTTTTTCACAAATTCCATTTACGGTTAACTTAACATTGTTAGTCATCTTCTTTTTTTTTGTGGTGGTGGGGGGGGTGAGGGCTTAAGCGTTGCTAGTGTTTTGAAACCTGCAACTTCAGGCCTAAGTATGTCATCTCCCCATATAATGATAATGCATTATCTAGTTTAAAATTTTGCTTAAAAAAATATAGGCCTTATTCCGACGATCAGAAAGTAAATGCTGTCACGTCAATAGCTCCTAAAAACTATGACAAAGTATCTGAAATAAGCTACTGTGGGTGGCTTTTATCACATGATCATTATTTTTTTTGGCTATTAAAATAAATAAAAAAATTCATCACCCTAAAGTTGGTGATTTTCTTTTCCAAACGAAATTTAAAGGAATATAATGTCCTGCAACAAATACATTTGCTTGTTTGTTTTGCAGGCCTTAATAGTTATATAAAAAGTGGTTTTCAATGGCACGCTCCAGTTCAGAAATTGCGCACACAATTCAGAACGAATTAGGAGCGTCCCACTCTTAATTCAAAAGGTGAAATTAATTAATTGATTACTAGTCTTGTCACGGGATGATTTTTTTCGTGCGATGTCTCATTGGAAAGCTCATAACTAATGTAATGCTAGAGAATTATCATTTTAATTTGAAAAACTATTTGTCAAGGTGCCACACCCAAAAAGCAAATATACACCGACTTTAAGAAAGAGCACATAGGCCTACGGTAAGCCAAAGAAACTTTTGCGAAGGCCTAAGTCCGTGACACCTGGTAGAAAGACTATATTCCCTTCAAAAAGACAAAAAAATCTCCGAAAAACCGGCACCTGAGCTCGAGCCGAACAGGACAGTCTCTTGAGGGCCCAGTCCGGGAGACGAGGGCCGGGGATTTGGATAAGCCGGGCCCCCGGTCATTTTTCCAGAAGTTAATTGGCCAAGATTGGTTTCCCTGGAGGAGGCTGGAGCACTCCAGCGCCCCTGGCCCGGGATTATCCTCACCTTCTTCTAGTGATTCACTTGGGAGTAAAAACTCTTTAACAATGAGTGAGGGGGGGGGGAAACATTTGGGAGATTGCCTGTGCACAATAGCAGCCAGAAGTAGTTGAAGAAACGAACACAGTTTGTTGGAGTGCGCCCTCATTGACACCAAAAGACAGTTTCAAGGATTTGAAATTCGTCCGTATGCGTAAACTGCGATCAAAATATGGTGACCAACTTAGATGTCAAATGTGTCGAAGTTTTAGAGAGTGTGTATGTACGCACCTCTGACGATAGGTAGCCATTTTGAGGGTAGTTGACAACACGCGTGCGTATTTGCATACAGCAAATAATGGCGTCGGCGATTATGTCACATGTAAAGTAAGTTTTTCTTAAGACAAATCCCATTTTTTTCCCCGGTAATGCACCCTCATCAGACATTTTTAACTGGCACGGCCGATGAAACATATAAGCCCCTAGTGATGATTAACGTGGCGAACTTCGAGCTTCCCCCCGATTTTCCTCATGCAGTGTTGCCAAACCTCTTTGTTAAAAAACTTCAAATTCATTCAGTTAAATACTGGTATTATTTCCTTAATAATGCTTGTCGTTAAACTTTTGTGAACAGTTTCAATGTCATGAAATTTAGTCCGAAATTTAAAAACGGTTGCGTCCAGAAATTGGGCACAAATTCGGCCGAGAGTTCCCTAACGTGGCGCACTTGAACAAATCTCGGGAAATCACACGTTAACATTTAAGAATTTCTTTGATAAAAGTTGATAAATTCTGATAAATCATCATTATCTTCACTTACATACCCAACTACAAGTTTCTCAGTAACTTGTTTTCTTATCACTTTGGGCGCATTTCGGAAGGGTTCACTGTGCACTTCGAAATAAAAATCGGAAAATCACGTCAAAAACAGAAATTCCCTAGAACTTTGTAGCAAGTACTTAAACTCAAGATTTAACCGGAATGTTAAGGGCTTGATGAAATTTCACTTACTGTGAAATTTGAGGTAAAAATATTGCTCTAGCAAGACACTAGAGGCGAAAATCAAAGTGCGCCACGTCAGGGGCCGCACTACTTAGGGCCATCAACAGTACAGATTGATAAATAATGGGTGAAACAAACAAACAGACAGACAGACGTGTAAACAAGCGGACGAAGTCACAAGCCCACGGGTATGAATTCCAATATTTCAAAGGAGTCCCGCCATGTTTGATATCAACATCAATCACCCATACAAGACGTCTGTTTATACAAACCACGATGCAAGACTCCCGTAATCTTCTGTAAACACTGCAGAAGATGTCACGGCATCTCTTCAGAATCCATCCTATTTGTTGGAGGAAAGTGGAGTAGGCCTATTGGTTCTGAAGAGACCGTCTAAGATGTTCTGGGAGGGTGCGTGTTTGCTCTCAGCTGTACGAGTGGTTAAGAGGAGGACTTTTATGGGGAATTGTACGCCACCTGTGAGGCTGCCTCGGTTCCAAGTAGCACATATAGTTTCTATTAACTCAATGCACTTTTAACACTAGTGACGTCAGTTCTATTCTCATTGTTCAGATGTTCTAACCATGTTGACATAATGCCTGCCTGCACGCTTAATCATGTGTCAGTGTAATGCCGTTCTTATCGGAAGCTCGGCCATGACCAACATGAAAGCGGTGCAAAGCAGAAGACGTCTTAAATCTTAGCTCTTTGCTGATCCCAGAGGGCGAGACTATTTCCCTCTTTGTACTTGTACTAACTGTCCGACTGCCACCCGTGAGCCGGGCAGTGCAATCGTATAGGGTTACCGCGTAACGCCAATGAATGGGCCCAATCCGTCCCATTGTGTTGACCAGATGCATGAAAAGACTTCCAGTGAATAGCCATTCTGAATCAATGGAATAGAATTGTATTCGTTTTGGAACCAGCTTTGCCATGTTTGCCGAATCTTGTTAAATGTGTAATAAGTAAAACATTAATAAATTTAAACTTTTTTGGCAAATTTACGCAATTCCCAGCCCCTTGGTTCTGAAACCCACTGCACTACCTCAGGCCAACAATCCCTTCGTCAAACCATAGAGCATGGTCAGACCTACAAGGACGCGTAACAGAGTTCCGCCTACTGAAGAAGAAACGGAACCAGTCACATTCTTTTGCGATCACTTCAAAGTTTCGCCAACCTTTCATGGACAACATGACACACTACATTCCTCCCAAGTACTTTCGAAATCGATGGAAATGATAAGGTATTAACTGATCAAGATGCATTTGTAACGGATTTACTTTTGGGGGGGGGGGTGTCAGATTCTGGCTCCGAAACTTTTATCTCCACCGACAGTTTAGAAAAATTCTTATCCTAGTTGTCCCTCTCTTAACACCGATCAGAGTACCTCTTCCTCACCCATCATTACCCCTTCAATTTATCAAATACCCCTTTTACTTCGGTCATTGTTTGGGAGCAGACACTCCTTACATCTAAGCATGTTTGCCCCGTGTATTTGTAACCCTTTTGTGGCCCGCTCTCACAGCCCGGCGCGGTGCACTCGAAAGTAGAGAAGCTGCCTTAAAAGTGTGGAGATTAAAAGTCAGGCCAAGATCTGTTGAGACGATTTCGGTCACATATTACCACGATTTATCATAATCATCATTATCCTTTTCCTGTTTATTGTCTTCCTGCTACCGCGATCCACCAGCCTTTGAAGCGGATCCGTACGGGGAGCTCACCGCGTTTGGCCCGGTGCGTGGATGGACTTGCCCGGTGACCAGGTGCGTTTTTGCCTTTTCCGCTAGCCGCGGAGATATTTCCCGAGGCAATCCTATCACAGGCTATTGGATTGTACTCGGGGATTACACGACTCTTGAACGGCAGCATGAAAGACTCGGCCGCCCGGGCTAGGAAATTCCTTGGGTCGTTTCTTCTTCATCTTGGGATACTCAAGTGGGATTTAAAATCACTCGAGTCAAGAAGGTGATGGGATGCGGGGAAGGAGGGAGCTTTTAATCCCCAAGACAAAGCTTGACTCTCCTCGATGACTTCGACAATCACTTTAAGATTTGTTTGAATCTGGATGGTTAAACTGACGCAGAAAGGGATCGTTCTCAGGAAAAAGGTGGGCCTATCTAGAGTGACAATGAAGGTGATGTCAAATTCGTCACTGTGACATAAGGACCAAGGAAAACTCTAGCCCCATAAATGTGGCCAATTTACTGAACTACCTCCGTAAATAAAGGCCACACTTGGAACATGTACCCGAAAATGTAGAACTTTGTCAAGTTTTGATTTTCATAGTTGGACTTTGTAGTTTATATATGCTTTAGAATCACACTTACCCTCTTATAGCGAAAGCAAAGAAGTTCGGCATTTTCAGAAGTCTAATTTTTGTGTAATCCCCAGGTTCATTTGCACACGTTTGCGTATCTAAACTCCAACACTAAATTATACAAAAAAAATAGACGTCTGAAAAATGCCGAACTTCTTTTCATTTATGGGGCAAGGAAAACTCCAAAATTTCTTGTAAGTCTAGCTCCCAACTTCCAATCCAACAGATGATTCCTGACCTTTGGGTCAATAGTGTGTTGCTATCACAAAATGTTGTCCTTTTTAAAAACTTGGTTATGTCGGTAGTATTTTACAAAATTTAAACAAAACAGAATTGAAACAATTTTTCTTTACAAACAGGACAATCGATTGTTTTATTAAAAATGACATTTGGGTCGCATATACTTTTTTTATGAAGCAGATGCATAAGCACCAATACAAAACAGGGCACTCCCTCACTTGGTGTTCATGAAATATCAACTACAGCCAAAAACTCACAGTCGGCCAGCATTTGTCTAAACAGCGCCCTCTGTTAAAACAGGTGACACTTTGTTACCAGAGGTTCATCATGTGGATAGATAATTATACCAGAAAGTGTGACTGTTAGGGAGTTACAAATATTACTTTTTGTGCTGGTCCCAGAGGGCTAGCCTAGTGTCCTCTTTGTACCTTGAAAAACTGACTGACTGACCGACTGACTGACAGTCACTTGAGAGCAGGGCAGTGCTATTGTATAGGATACCCTGTGATGCTAATGGATGGGCTAAATCCAGCCCACTGTGAATACCAATGCATGAAATGACTTTCAGCGAATAACCTTTCCAAATCAATTGAACAGAATTTCAGCATTCTGGGCAAAGCTCTGCTGGTTGCAGACCAGTAAATAAACTTCCATAGACCCCAATGATAAATGCTCCCACTTCAAAAATTCGGGAAAAATACTCACAACTCTCCAAGGTGTTCGAGACACACATCAAGTTCAAGCTTATTTCATCATCTTTCATTTTCTTTTCAATTTTCGGGAGGTCAACTGATGACTTTTAGGAGAAATTTCCATCTGAAGATGATCTCCCCTGAAAATAGTCCTGAAGCCCATCGCCATTTTGAAAAACGATGCCTACACTCCATTGCAAAATAGAGCGCTTTTAGGGTCCAAATTACATCCAAATTACACAGAACTGCAAGCTCCCAGTCCTGTGCACAGCTTCCACCCATATTTTTTTACAAACCCTCAAGTTCATGGCCCACAGCATGCTCAAATACCGAAGATTTTGAGGGCATGCAAATCGTGATTTGGCCGGCGCAGGCAATTTCGGACCGATTTACTGGTCTGCACCCTGCTAGGCCTGCCTTGCCCTGTTTGGTCAACTGGTGGCAGTATACACCTCAGACGGCCCCACAAGGGCTGAGATGGTTAAACCGTTAGATAATTCGCTCTCCATAACTAAGTTTATTACAAAGCCGTTTCTCTGGCCTCATCTGCTCGATCTGCCTCCACAGCCTCTCTGATGACGTTCTCCCGCTCCTTGAAGTACGTCTTGAACCAGTGGATGTGGTCGTGCTTCTGTTGGACGGTCAGGTAAGGATTCTGGCTGAGTCCCAGGCAGACGAGTTCCATGAAGGTTTGGATTGCCTCAACGGGAGGCAGGTCCTCAAGAAGATGGTCGAAGAAGATGTGCTCGTGGAAGGGTACTTGTTGCTCCTCCTCAAGACCTTGAGGAAGACACAGATCAAAATTAGAGAGAAACAATCACAGAAATGTCATTTCAGGCTCCTGTACGAGAACTTAAGAGGGTGAGCGATGCCTATTTTTAAGGCATATAGGATCATTTGCTTTTCATGCATCTTGTTCCTTTCCAATAATAACACCACTCAAAATCCAAACAAGAATGTTCAAAATCAAACGTGTTGAAGGGAAAAATGTTGCAACCTGACACCACTTTTTTCTTCATATATCATCTCAATGAAGGTCAGTCATTGCAAAAATGATGATAAGACATGAATCTGGGACTGAGAAACATTTCCAATTTTGTTAGGAAATATTTAGAAAATTTCCTCGACTCTCCATAGAGTTTGTACACAACCGCTGAAGTGGCGTCCGGTTGCAACATTTTTTCCGTGTTAAAGTTTCAGGGACTCAGTGGATATTACACGTTTCTTTTCGAGAAAACGGTGAAAAACCATGGACAAGTTTTTATTTGATCAGTCACGAAACAGGATTTCGTCTATAGCACTCGGTGGCGGCGATTTCTTGTCAAAATTGGATGGACGGGAAGTAGCAACTTGTTCCAGGGTTGCATCAAACTTGAAAAGTTAACGGATTGAAACAGGAGCAATAACATCTAAAGATTGACTTTTACTGTCAACTTGAACAACTCCACAGTGTAGTCAATGGAAAATGCAATCTATTTGGACTTGTAACAAGTTGTTTCCAATACTATTTGGATCGGCAAGACTTTTGAAATGTCAGTCCTAAACCCACCTTGTTCATTGTCGATTGGGTAGTGCCATGTCTTGCCTTCTTCGGTCCATTTCATCATCTCATCGAAGCCGCTGTTGATTGTAGAATACGTCAATTGCTTCAGTTGTTTGTCTCCTTCTTTGTCCCACAGCGATGGTACGGGTGATTCCCCTTCAGCTAACACTACAAGAAGTCAGAGGAAATAACAGCGTTAATCACTTAATTGCTTGATGATTTCTGTAAAGTCATATTTTTAGTCTCAGAAACAAAATTGGCATGAAAACTGATACATGAAATCAAGGCAGATGAGTACTTGTCACTTGTCACTTTTTTTGTAAACATCTCCTATTTCAGAATGTGTTCAATGGGTTGTCTTTTGCTTTCGTAGAAGTACACTTCGTAATGTCAATATGACTGTAGATGATGTATGGCGCCCTCTGTTGTTGACCATTCACGACAAAAAGCAGTGATTACCTTGTGCGTCTTGAGTGTCATCTTTTGGTGGTGTAAATATGTTCAATCTACTGCGGTCGAATAGTGTTTTCCTGTTGATGATAAAGACATGAGAAAAATATTACCCATCTTCGTTTTCGATTTTGAAGCTTCTTTTAATTCAATTTCAAAGGGCCCCATTCACATCCGAAATCTTGGTGTTGGAAACGGATCTATGGTGGTTTTAGGAATACCTTTCACACTGGCTAGAATCCAACATGGGTCTTCATGGGTCCGGCGCTCTACACGAGTCAAGTCCAACCCCGGTCAAATCCAACCCGGATCAAGTCCAACCTGGGACAAATCCAACCCGGGTCAAATCCAACCCGGGTCAAATCCAACCCGGGTCAAATCCAACCCGGGTCAAATCCAACCCGGGTCAAATCCAACCCAGGTCAAATCCTACCCGGGTCAAATCTAAACGGCGGACTTATGAGAGGACACCCCCAAAACAGATATTGTCCAAGGTTCTTACTTGTGTTGTCGTCTGATTGTCTCCCTTTGTTTCTGACCTCGGCTTGTCTGATCCTCAAGCTGTGTTTCCCCAGTCATTTCAAATCCGCTCCCGAAGGCACCCGCCAGCGCTCGTTCGTCGAGGGACCTCGTTCGGTCGCGCTCTCTCTGGATGGCAGTTTGCTTCTCGACTTTGATGCCGGACAAAATCGAACTACAATCGGAGAGAAAACAAGACAAAATGTTGTACTTTATAGCAAACGAGGGGGAGTGTGGCTGAATGGTTAGGATTCGTAGCTCGTGATTGCAGGGTCAGGAGTTCGAATCCAGCTGCTTGGGTGTCCTTGGGCAAGCCACTTCACCCTCACTGGCCTCTCTCTACCCGAGTACAAATGGTACGGACGTCTCTGGTCTAACTTATGAATGACCTGTGGTTACTTGTGACTGACTTCATAACAACAATACCTCGGGTAACGCCAGTGCCTCGGGTGTAAGAAAACGCTGTGTCCCATATCGCAACCATCGACAACCAACAACTCGTACCCACCTTACTGCCTCCACATCCCCCTGTTTCCCTGCTGCAGTTGCCTCGTCGTGTTTCCGTAACTGCTTCAGCAAGTCGGACTCGACCACCTCCTTCTCCGGGAAGATCTGGGCAACCACTTTGGCCGTCTCTACCACCATCTTCTGAACATCCTCGGGTCTAGATGTGTTTCAGAAGAAATTATGGCCCAAATCATCAAAACGTTCACAGCGATGGTGCATTGTTTGGGCAGCTCATCTTACTGCTTGGAATCAGTTCAACTTGGCAAGTTTTGACATGACTGCAGCTAGGGTTGCAAGCCAAGGTAATCATCTTTTTAGATGCAACCACACCGACAGTCTTCAAGTTCATAATTTTAAATACCCATTATTATTGAATAACTTTGACCTTTTATACCATTCATTCACACTGTACAGTACCACTGTGTAGACCATCACCTTTACAGTAAAATGCCAAATAGAGGAGAGGCTTGACTAGAAAGTCTCAACTCGTTGTCAGATACAGGTAGCCATAGACTGTTTCCCAGATACCACCATCTCTGTGGTCCCGTGGCAATCTCAGGGGGTATTTCACCAAAAATATGTCCCATCATGCTTAGGAGACTATTGCATGATGGGACGTAGTTTCAATGAAATGCCCCCTGAGCATACCACAAAGATGGGGGTACCTGTGGAACAGTCCAAGGGTGTGTGTGTGTGTGTGTGGGGGGGGGGGGGGGGGTTCCTTGGTTACCTTCGCCAGAGGAACTGAGCAACAATTTATTCTGAGTTCCAAACTCAATTTGATAACTTTTATTTGTTTAGGGGTGGAGGGGGTGGTGGTGGTGGTGGGGGGGGGGGGGGGAACAGGGAATCTGCCCATGAAACTTCTCCATCCTCACTTCTTAGTCTTAGCACCAGCATCAGATCCACCCTCGTCTGCAGCCTTCTTCTGGCCCAGCAGGTCACGGAAATCAGCCGCCGCCGACCTCAGCCTCGCTGAACTCCCGACCTGAGACGACACGTTCCTCTCAACCTTTAACCCCGTCAGGGTACTCAGGAGATTCTTGGCTGCTGACGGTCTTTCAGCAGGAGCATCGTCTTCTTTCTCTTCGGTTGAGTCATATCTACGGGCGGATGTACTCAAAGGCCTTGACAGCGATGATATCCTTGCCCGCACTGGAATCAGGCTTTTCAGAGCTCTGTTGGGGAAATAGGGATAAGAAAATAATTATATTAATTTAACAATAGTACTTCTTCTTAGTAGGCGGGGTTCTACGCGCTTGCTTCCTATTATCTTTTTAAGTATCCTGACGCCACTTAACTAATGTAAGAACTATGAAATAGTTGTGATACTTATCTTAGCTGTGAAGGAGGCCCTCTAGTGACGGCACAAACTTGTCTGGTCACCAGAGGGCCCTTTATAAATTGATATTAACATGGCAAACTGCGATATTGAAGCAAAAGTTTTCCCTGAAAATCTCTCTTACAGTGTTCACAATTATGAAAGTTTATCATACGAGCCATTAGTTAAGATGACAATTTCATCGTTTACATGTTTGTTACGTGATATCAGGATACTTCGTTCTTTCTGAAAATGTTGTTTAAATGTTCACAGTTGCTATGGTTACGGCAGTCGACCATCTAATTCTCTGACTGGACAATATGCAACATCAAGATCTTTGGCACTTGGAACCAGACTATCAACTGAATGGTTCTGTCAGCTTTATTTTCCTTTTTAAAAAAATTCTCCAAAGCCACGATCGCTAAGGAAAAAAAAAAAAAAAAATCTACTTCAATAAAAAGTAGCATTTGATTTAAAATATATTTAAAAGTAAAGAAAACTATCACAACAACAAAAGGAAAAATAATTTTCAAAGCACGGACTCGAACTCGACACCTTTGGCATGGTAGTCCAATGTTCAACCAATCAAGCTACCAAACCGCTCTGCTCTGGTTGGAATTTTGATGGAAGGGTTTTATGTGATACAGAATGGCATTTGGCAATGTTTTTTTGCAATGCCGTAATGACAGCCACTATGCCATGTTTGTTAAGTGGCCTCATATTTAAATACTACATTTTTTTGGCTTTGTACATTTTGATGATCTGCTTCACAACTCATCAGACCTCCTAAGGCTACGCGCTCCTATTTCTGTGCACTCGCCTTAAAGTTATGTTTTGCAAGGCGTGCATCCTAAAAAATGACATACTTTCACTGGGATCGTATCCTTTGATGCACGAACTTTAACCAGCAGCCAAAATAAATGTGGAAATGGAAGGCTTTGCTGGGAATTCAGGCAAAAAATGAGAAACATCGGCATTTTCTAGCTAATTACTAAGTACAAATGCAGGCAGATGCTTCTGGGCCTGCAGAAGTCGAAAATATGACCGAAAGGTGACCTTTCTTGGTCTCCCAATATCGTCAGTATTAAAGTTAAGATGTCAACAATAAGAATTTGCAGTTTCTACAAGGGTGTAAAACTTACGGTGCAACTAAAAAAAAACATTTCTTCTAATATTTTGGATTTTTTTTGGTCATAAAGTTTAAAATCCGACATCTTAAAAACTGTCTCTGTTGATTGGGACGATCAGAATAACAATATCATTTGGATCTACATTTAATAGGTAAATAGGCCTATGTATTTAAGCTGTTTATGTAAATATGCAAATATAGGCCTTTGTATAAATCTCCAAAATGGGATATTGAAAATAATCTTGAAATCACGAAAAGTGTATTGGACTATTGGCATTGAAAAAAGAAAGGAAAAAGAAAGAAAATATGTTTGAAAAGCTCAGGAAATATATTTTCCTAAATCCAACAAGTCAAAGTTATTTAAAAAAAGTGTTTATATTGAGTTACATGAACCGGACAGCACATATTTTTCATGAAGCGTATCCTGCGCAGAATTAGGCACGGTTTGGAATTCCCCGAATGCTGCCACAAATACAGAGATTTTGCTTTGCTAATTGGTATTCGGTACAGTGGATGATCGTAAATTCGTAAGACAACAATATAAGTTTTGTTGAGGAAAAGAGTGGTTGCTTTGCTATTTTGAGCTACTTGGTTGCAAAGCCTTATCTGCGCAGAAATAGGAGGATGATCCTCAAAATAAAGTTTGTATAGTCGTGTTCCCTAACGTGGCGCACTTCGAAGCTTACCCAAATTTCCTCGTGTAGTGTTGCCAAACCTTTTTGTTGACAAACCTCAAATTCATGCAGTGAAATACTGGTACTTTTACCTTATTAATGCTTGCTGTTTAACCTCTGTTAACAATTTTGGTTTCATAAAATTTAAGCCGAAATTAAAAAACGGTGGCGTCCGGAAATTGGGCACAAATTGGCAGAGTGTTCCCTAACGTGGCGCACTTAAATAAATCTCAGAAAATTCCAAATTAACATTTAAGAATTTCTGTAAACTTGATAAATTCTGATAAATCATTATTATCTCTACCTACATACCCAGCCAGATGTTTGTCACAAAATTATTTTCTTATTTTTCGGGGCATTTTCAAAGGGTTCACTTTGCACTTGAAAATAAAATCGGAAAATCACGCCAAAATATTTTTTTCTTTTAACTTTGTAGCGGGTAAATAAACTCGCGATTTATGAACGGGAGTGTTTATGAGTTGATAAAATTTCACTTTCTGTGAAATTTCAGTTAAAACTTTTGCTCTAGCTAGGCGCTACAGGCGAAAAATCAAAGTGCGCCACGTTAGGGGCCGCGCCACGTTAGGGTACATCAACAATATTTTTCAACCAGACCTCTCAACAGAGGGCGCTATTTGCTGTTATCTGTGTGCATGCACTTTCTGAAGTTTTTCATTCACTAACACCGGGCCAAATTTAAGCTACTTGTATAACTTTTAAAATTATTATGAACTACAGTTACTTACTCATTTTGTACACCATAAAAAATTGGAACCCTTCGCCAAATTCTACTCATGATTACGCTTTTACGGCAAAATGAAATAACTGTGAGTGCGTTATGTGTAAATCGCTACACTATCGTCATCGATCGCACAACACTCAATTGGCAAGGTACTAGACCAGCCACATGCAAACTGAATGCAAAAGCGCCCTTCGTTTCTGAGTATCTGACTAAATATTAGTCTTTGTCATTACGTACAATTTATTAAATGATATATATGTTTTAAAAATCTACTTGAATGAAAATTTATTGTAAAAAAATATTTTAATTACATGGCCTCAATTTTTTTATGTTATTATATTTTAAAATTTGTATATAATTTGTTATATAATTGATTAATTTATATACTGTATATTTTAAAGAGCAAAAACATGCGAAATTGTGATTGTCAATATTGCGGAAGTTTTGATGCGCCATTCGAACACAAAAATGTCTATAATATTTGTTGTTTTGCTCGGTTTTCTCGCTACCCACACTTGTAGTGCAGACAAGAACCCTGTGCCTGTGCCTGTTGTCACTGATAGGAATGATTTCGTTTCAAATATCACGGAAAGCGAAAACCTCGAGTTCACTTCAACCGGCAAGGGAACGCCTACCGGTCATGCCGGTACATCAGCTGAGCGAACAACTGCGGTCGTGACCGACGATGGCTTCTTATTTCCCGATGGAAAATCCACCTATGCGCGCTTCATCCCGGCTCTTAGCTGTGACTGCCGCCGACTCATGGAGGAATATGCAAGGTTCTCATCAAGTTTTATGCACTGCGCCCTGATACACGCCAAACCATTGTTGGTGTGTGAAATGTGTGTGGCTAAGTATAAAGACGCGGACAAGAAATTCCGGGAAATTGAAAAGGTAAACTAAAAATAAGACTTGTACAAAAAAAAGATTTATCCTCGACCCTCCTAGTCTGAGTAACTAGGACTCTACGAATCACCTTTTTTAACATTTGGAGATGGTCATGCGATCGCCTGACCATGTCCGAATGTTAAAAAGGCGATAAGTTGGGTCCAAGTTACTCGGACTACGACCCTCCATAATCTGCACAGGTAATGCTTGCAACGCGCACGCGATGTCACACACAAATGGAATGTGAGTGCGTGGAAAAAGGACCGCATAGCTTTAGGGGGTCTGATGATACTTCAATAATTTATTTTAAGAATATACATATTTTGAGAAATTAAATTAAAAAAATTCTCATCTTCAGTATTCAAGTTTATAATTTATCCAAATGGTAAATGACCTACTGATGCTCTTCTATCGTTATTGGAATAGATTCATAGTTATTATTATAAAATGTTATGTTGCAAATCCTGTGTTAAAAAAAACATGTTAAGGCTTCTGTTAAAAGAGCCACTACATTTTATGTATTAATCTTTGTTGGACACGAAACATAAACATAAACGTAAAATATTAATTGAAATAGAATGATTTGAATCCATTTATCTGAAAATAAATAAATAAATAAAACATGGATTTTTGAGAATGGTAATGTTTGAAATCAATATCAAAGTACTACATCCTTAATAAAAGTAGCCCAGATTTGTTTGAAACCTCATCAATCAGAATTCTAACAACGATTTCTTGATGTGTTGCCTTTGTTCTTTTTTCTTTATCTTCCAAACTCAGTCGACCTGTGATAGCAGTTTACTGAGCTCTGATCGTGTGCAGATTCTGAGAGAAACTCATGAATTTGTCAAGAAGCTATGGGTGAAGGGAAACTGTGGAAGTAAGAATTTTCATATTATTTAATGGTATTTTACGTTATTGGTTTCGGAGCTATCTAAAATGAAGTTTGTTCACCATTGTTATGCCATAATTACCTCCGCCACGGAGGTTATGTTTTCACCGGCATTGGCTTGTGTGTTGGTTGGTTGGTTGGTTGGTTGGTTGGTTGGTTGGTTGGTTGGTTGGTTGGTTAGTGTGGGTTTGTCTGAAAACAGGATTTGCTCAAAAACGTTCTGGACGGAGTTTTATGAAACATTTTTAAGGGGTGGTCCTTGGTACTTTGATTAGATTTAGGAAGTCATCTCTGTCAGTGAATTTTCAATTTTTAAGTTCTGTTTTAACAGCCAAAACTCTTTTTTATTTTGGGCACCTGCAACCCTCTCAATAAAAAAAAATAGGGGGGGGGGGTTGCCTGAGTTATTGGCAGTCCACAAATAATTGGAAATTTGTAAACTTTTTCCATCACTAAATTGGGCAGATTATTGTATTTTATGTTTTATTCAACAGAGAATAACTTCTGTATTGCTTGAAATATAGCAGTTAAAATAAACAGGGTATGCAGCACGTGAATAGCTATTTAACATTTCCGTGTTAGCAAAACTTTCAGTTGTCCTAAGTCTGACATCAAAGATAGAAAAAGAGAAACAGCTGTTTATTTCGGTGAGTTTGAAAAGGTTAAGAGTGAGGAAAAGTTGTTATTGTTTGTGTGTGGCAGATTGCTTCAAGGACATGAAAAATTGCAGTGGCAGTCACAATGAAGATTGTCAAGTAACGGAAAAGGTTTCAAAATTCCAGAAATACAACAACGAGACACTGGACTGTTTTGCTGCCATAGTAAGTTTATCTGATTAAATTGTTGATTTGAAGATTTTCAACTAAATCACTATGGAAAACTGACTAGGTGCATAATAATTTTTGAAAGTTGAGCGAAGTAATTGACTGGCGCTGGGTTTGAAACTGCATCCTCTGGATCACCGTTCTGGTGCTCTACCAACTGAGCTATCCAGCCTATGTTGGTGGTTCCCCATTTTATGTGCTAGTCAGAAGCCATAAACCTGTATATATGCCATGTTAGCCAGGGATCACGCTCAAAGTTATACTAGCAACATTAACAAAGCTGCAAACGTAGGTAATATTATAAACGGAGATCACTCAAAGAGGTTGAGACTTATTACAAATCACTTTTTGATTTCTACTCTAATAATTCAATTCAATTCAAAATGGATATTCCTCACTTAACCTGACCGTATGTACCTTTTGTTCCTGGACAGAACGATCACGATGTGTGCAAGAACTGCTCTGAGATTTACGGTACGCTGAGCAAGTTCTATGCATCCATGGGAAACGTTGAGGAGATCTGCATGGACTGTGTGGAACTGGTAAAGAAATAGAGCCATCCATTAGGCCCCGCCCACTGCACATGTTTAATAGACCGATCCATTAGGCCCCGCCCATTGTGCATGGTTAATAGACTGATCAATTAGGCCCTGCCCACTGTGGATGTAAAGTAGAAGATCCATTAGGCCCCATCTACTGCGCATGTTTAATAGACCGATCCATTAGGCCCCACCCACTGCACATGTTTAAATAGACTGATCACTAAGGCCCCACCCACTGCGCGTGTTCAATAGACCGATCCATTAGGCCCCGCCCACTGCGCATGTTTAAATAGACTGATCACTTAAGCCCCACCCACTGCACATGTTTAATAGACTGATCCATTAGGCCCTGCCCACTGCGCATGTTTAAATAGACTGATACTTAGGCCCCATCCACTGCGCGTGTTCAATAGACCAATCCATTAGGCCCCGCCCACTATGCATGTTCAATAGACCGATCCATTAGGCCCCGTCCACTGGCATGTTCTATAGACCGATCCATTAGGCCCCGCCCACTGGCATGTTTAATAGACTAATCCAAATTAGGGTAGCATAAAATGGCACGACAGTAGAGCGCGTGATGAATATGCATGACTATGACGTCACTAGAAGCTCATGAGTAATATATCACGCACGGTACTGATAGATATACATGTAGATGTACACTGTATGTGCTGCATCCCACCGATGATATCACATTTAACAAGTCCTCTTTCTACTGTCGCGCCGCCTCCTCTAGTGTCGTCCCACTTGATGATCATCGGTAAGTGGGACGACGCTAGAGGGTGGCGGCGCGACAGTAGAAAGAGGACTTGTTAAATGTGATATCATCGGTAAGTGGGACGACACTAGAGGGTGGTGGCGCGACAGTAGAAAGAGGACTTGTTAAATGTGATATCATCGGTAAGTGGGGCGACACTAGAGGGTGGTGGCGCGACAGTAGAAAGAGGACTTGTTAAATGTGATATCATCGGTAAGTGGGATGACACTAGAGGGTGGCGGCGCGACAGTAGAAAGAGTAACGTCATAGTCATGCATATTCATCACGCGCTCTACTGTCGTGCCATTTTATGCTACCCCAAATTAGGCCCAAGCAAATACCAACAGAGTACCAGTCAACAGCAATGACTAGGCCTATTGCAAGACAGTTCAACTGGTAATGTTCTTTTTTTAGCACAATTCAGCTCTACGTAATTTTTGTTTTCCCATTGAACACACGCAGATGAATAGCACACGGAAAGAATGGAGTACTATATACAACTGCACCCGTATCAGGAGGGACATTGTCTCCATTGTTGCTATCAGTGTCTTCTTCTGTTCCTTGCCTCTCTTCTTCTACGTTGGTTCCAAAATGCACACTGCGAAGACTGAGCACAAGCTCGTGAAACGTAAGCAGTTATCCCCCAATGGGGGTATTACCACCCCCAAGCAGGGTAAACATCCCCATTCTGGGATAGTTTGTATCATCCCCAATCAGGATATTATTCCTTCCTTGATAATTAGGATATTCCATTCTAAGGATAGGCCATTCCTATATCAGGACTTTCCATTCCCACACGGGAATAGATTTTCAAACCCACCCCAATCAGGATATTGTACCCCAATCAGGATACAGTATTCCCACTCTGGGTATATCATTCCCAATCAGAATTTTCCATTCCAATTTGGGGATAATTAATCTCAATTATGATAATTGAATAATTGAATTATCCCAAACCCCAAATAAGCTGTGTGATTAATTTAATCAATTAATATTGATAAGCTTAACACCAACATCAATAGTAATCATCCATTGGAATAGTCGGTTAATGTCTTAGTCACTGTGGCTCAGACTTTGCTGTACCGCCCCAAACCGCCCCAAATCGCCCTGCCCGTTACTCCCTGTAGCCAGTGGCGTCACCAGACTTTTCAGTCTTGGGGGGCACAGGGGGGGGGGGCACCAGCATTTGATGGGGGGGCACTTAGGTGGATACGGATCGCCGTTCTGGGGGAGGGGTCTAAGGGGAGGGGGTGCCCCCCTCCCCTTTGGAAAATTTTCACATACGGAGGATGGGCGAGATGCAAAATGGTGCCACATTTGATGCTAAATTCGATCTGAAGATATCTCCAGAAATTGCTATTTTTGAGGTCATGATTTTAACAACGCGCAGAATTTTTTTTTTACCAACCCAAATCTCAGATGGGGGGGGGGGGGGGCACTCGGGGGGGGCACTAGGTTTTCCAGGGGGGGCACGTGCCCCTGGCCCCCCCTTGGCGACGCCACTGCCTGTAGCACCCGAAACCCCCCAAGCACTCTATGGTGCTATAGATTTATCTGTGAGTAAAAACAATGTAATACAATGTAGTACAGTTGCCAATGAGTTAAAGTGTGCAAAAAGTATTCATGTATTTTTCCCCACATACAGAGAACCGACTGATAAAGTCCAACCAGCGACCTCGACCCAAAGTGGCTGCGCTACCAGCACATAGGGAGGCCTACCTAACGAACGACAGCTCATGCAACTCTATATGAGATGCACTATCATCTAGCACACCTAGATCTGTGATGCTGATTGGTCAACTACATACCTGGCCATATACATGTAGTACCAGCCCCATGGTGCGACAAAATTATTTACTCCTTTCTTTCATGCACCTTTGTCTTTACGATAGCAGAGGTTGTATATTTTTATCTTTTGCAGTCAGTACTTGTAAATTGTGATGCAAATTTATTTATCATAAACTTGCATTCTGTTGCCTTGTTGTATTTGTTGATTTCTAAGGTGAAACGAGTCCGTAAGCATGGAATGTCTCCAAAGTTGAAAGGTCACTATTAAAGTGTTACTCATGTCGTCACACCGTTACCACAAAGTGACACTAACATCGAAAAAGCAATATTTTGCAATTTCAATTTTTTTCCCGTCAAAAAGGGGTTTTGCATTTTCACGAAGTAACACAAATATCATGTGATTTGCGCGACTCACTTCTGGCGTTTTCACGAAGTAACGCCAAGCCCATAGCTAATACACACGGGTAGCATCACTTCGTGAAAACTCGAACACAGCGTTTTCTGATATTTGAGTTTTCACGCAGTGTACTTATGATTAATTAGTTTGATAACTCATTAATAATTACTTTGTTCAACAAAACTCATACATTAATGTGTCATTCAAGATCTCAGCTTTCAGACAATGCAACAAAATATGAAATTTGAGGCTAAAATGATATTCAGATCACCAATTTCAAAACATTTTCCACTTTGCGGGGGTTAAGGTAACTGTGTGGTGTCGGTGACGATGCATGGTGCCATTCCGTGCCAATGTTATTTACGGGAAAAAAAAGCCTAAAAGCAGGCAATTGCAACACATAGAAAATCCCAGATTTTTTTCCGAAAATTTGGACAAATATGCAAATATTGTTAGCCCATCCCACAAAAAAGAGGGGGAGGGCCCTCCCCTCTTTTTGTGGATAAAATTTCTATGACTAAAGAGAGATGATGAATTTTTACTCATTAATTGTTGCATTTATAAAATATTGAATCTTTGTGCTGACTTTTTTACTCAGAAATAATCTAAACAATTTTGTCATGATAATCTGTAGTATAAACATAAACTGCCTTCCAAATTAAAAAGTTAATATTTTTTACAAAATTACTGTGCTGTGATAAAATTGACATTGGTAAACAGTGCGCACATCTATTTTGTCAAAAGGGCTGGATCAGTAATGTGCTTATTTTTAATACTTGGGGGGAAAACTTGAAATGACTTTTTGGGACATACTTTTTGTTTTTTTCCCACGAATACCAAGATATATTTATTGCTTTAAAAAAATCTGAAATATTAGTCTGGCACATCAGGCAAGTTTAAAGATATTTACTTGTTCTTTTATTTCACACTATCATGTATATATGCAAACTTTACATTTATGTACATGCTAATAATAAAATAAACATTGATTAATTTTGATGAAAACTGAATTGGAATAGCAAGTCTTTATTTATAACAGCTTATAGGAATTATTCTTTACAACTACTTGAAGTGATATTTTCAGTTCATAAAGTTCAGCACTATGTCTATTATTTTCGAAGTTGTCTAAATTTTAACCCTAACCCCCTAGGCCCTTTAACCCTTACCCTACTAGACCCTCCAACGCATGCCAATTGTGCCTCAAGAAATTCTCCTATGTTTTTTGCATGGCCCTCCAATATCTGCCATATCATTTCAAGGGTAACTGGACAGGCATTCCAATACATGCCACAGAGAACAATGAGAGTCCTCTGATAACAAAGTGAGTGCCCCCAGCTGGTCAGTATCAGGCACCCTCCAGGGCCTCCAACTCCTGCCAATTGGAGCCTTCACTGTCAAGACTTGTTATCTGCCAAATAACTGCAGCTGGAGGGCATTGGCATAACCAACTGACATGCAGTAAACTACCCTCAGAGAGTAAGGGTTAAGCTAGAAACCATCTTCAATCCTGCAAAACCCTCCAATTGCCACCATGTACAAATTGGATTAAGCCTCAATCCTCCAAAATCCATTATTTTTTTAATTTGTTTAGTGGAGGGGTGACCATTGCCTCAATCCTTCAAAATTCTCCAACAATCACTGTAAATGGGTTGAGGCAGTGCTGATAACACTTAGAAGCAGTGTGGATGATATCAACATAATGCAGGGATCAATTATGCATAGCTGAACATAAACATTGCAGGGTACAGCCTACGAACTTGATACAATGCATCCTTTTTGCCATTCAGCCTCAATATTCCAAAACCGTCTGAAGGAATTTGAAGGATTGAGGAAGGTTAGGGTTCATGATATCGCTATCAAGAGATGCGATTGTTTAAAATTTGTCCTCCATTTTTTGGCCATTTTGTAGCAAATACAGAAGTGAATTTCCTCTTAGTAAACTGATTATGCTTTACATGGGGTCAGGCATACCACCATAATCAGAGTCCAACAGTTTGGGTGTTGAGTTACCATATGGTGTTGGATTTTGCAAGAGTGAGGAAGGATCCTAGTAAATCACTCGGTGGGGTTAGGGTTATCGTACAACCTATGAGTAACAAAAGCAAACTTGGTCTTTCGGTCAGTTTTGTCGAAAGGTCCAACAGCTAAGACCATTTCTTAACATCAAATGTTCAACTCGGATGTGTACTTTTACCTTGAATATAAACCAAATTCAAGGTTTAATACATTGAATTATTTACAACTTTCATTTATGAATGTTTGCAGACAGTGTCCCTGCACTGATGGGGATTTTTCGTGAATTGCAAAAAAATATTAAGATTTCATTATTTGTTGAAGAAATTTTTACATACATGTATAAGCTGTACAGTTTTTTTTTATATTTTGATTGGTGATCTATAGGATCTTCTACAGACCGTGAAAAAAAAAGGAAATTTCTGAAACATTTTCTAAAACCAACCAAGGCCTTGACATTGCATCTCAAAAGATTAAAATTATTCAACGATTGACTTCCGTTCCGAGAAAAACTGCTTCTAGTCTGTCTTTTTTTACGACACCCAACATTTTTCTCTTTCCATAAAAGTTCTAGTCGTGTTGTCTACAATCTTGGAGCCTTTTGTTTTCCGGCCTTGGTTGGTCAAAAAATACCATTATTGAAAACACACACACATACGAACACCGCACCCTTCAAAACTAGTCTTTACGATTAAAGTTTGTACAACACTTAAAAGAGTATTAAACAGATTACACAGTACTTGCATAGAAAGAAGAAAATATAACAAAACAAATTTTAACACATGAACAAACGCTACTCAGTCTAAATCAAATACTTTTGGCCTGTTGCATTTTGTGGGACACTCGGTACAGTTTGCCAAATTTACATGTATGTGGGCATATCCCTTCCTATATTAGAAGTCAACCAAGTACATAATTTATACTCGCTCTTTTGACTTTTAAGTCGTTTGAGGTTTACACTACGCACCCAGCTTTATCCAGCGACGTACAGCAAGTTCCAATGAGGACTGTGGTCAAACATAGTTCGACTAACTTCACTCGAACGTCGGGCTACTCTAGTCAACTGCTCCGACCCAGAGTCCACGGCACGGTTACATCACTGGTAACCAACAGCCACGCGCATTATAATGCACAGCAGGGAGCCAGGATCAAGGCGTTTTGGATGACGTTTCGTCCAGCATTTGACTAGAGATGTCTGCAAGTTGCTGTTTGTGCACAGGCGTAAGTTCCATCACAAATCAACCTCTAGTCACCCGGACTTGCTCTAGCAGGACAGCCAATGAGGCTAGATTTTCCAAGTCACATGGTCAGCAACCGCCCATCAGGACAACCAATGGGTGCGTTTTATTAGCTTACGTGTGTAAGTGAAACCTACACGAGAGCGTTCGATTAGCTATCATGTGATCCTCGTGTCTGCCCCGGTGTCAACCACCACTGCCCCAGCTAGCGAGCTGGTCTCTGGTGGCTGCCCGTGTGTGACGTCAGTGGACAATTTCGTTGAAAGGAAGATTAAAGATGGCGGGAATTTGAATACGAAGTGAGTACAGCCGAGAGATTTATGACACAAATATTGTCAATTATCAACGGTGTTCAATTGGATGGACATGTTTTTGATAATACATAGCATATTTTCCGATTTAGCCATTGTTGATCTGTTTACAGATCTGTTTACAGTGATAAAACTAAATTTACAAGTGAAGCTGAAGACAGTATGCCCAGGGCGTTCACATTTTAAAGTCCCGCCCCAAAATAACCTTTGACCTCAATTTTCCCAGAGTGCCTAGGCAAATACACCACAGCATTTGACAAGCCTCGTTTTGTGACTTCCCCCGGTGTTACCCGGTGTATAAACAGGGAAGCTATTCAAATGCAACCAATGAGGTACATGGTTCCGAGTCACATGATAGCAACCCCATGTGAGGATGGCCATTGAGATAAATTATTTCAAGTCACATGCTTGGCAACCAACTTTCAGGACAACCAATGAAGTACATGGTTCTGAGTCACATGATAGCAACCCCATATCAGGACAGCCAATGAAATAAAGATTCTGTGTCACATCCTTGGCAACCAACTTTCAGGACAACCTATGAGGTACATGGTAATGAGTCGCATGGTAGCAACCCCATGTGAGGATGGCCAATGAGATAAATTAGTCCAAGTCACATGCTTAGCAAGCAACTTTCAGGACAACCAATGAGGTACATGGTTCTGAGTCACATGATAGCAATCCCATATGAGATGGCCAATGAGCTAAATGATTCCCAGTCACATGCTTGGCAACCACCTATCAGGATAGCCAATGAGGCTTTTTTTGACAAGTCACATGCTTAACCATTTGTTTGGCCAGCCAATGAGGCTTTATTTTACAAGTCACATGTGTAACAACCAATTTGGAGAGCCAATGAGGCTTCATTTTTCAGTCACTTGCTTGACAATCGTGTATCAAAACAGCCAATGAGACTTGAGTATTCGAATCTCATGATAGTTATCACTGTAATGTTATCATGTTCCATCAGCTTTCACATTTTTACAATTTTCCGCACATATAGGATTTGCTGGTTGTTTGAACATACACGTTGCTTTAATCTTGTGAATAGGTGGATGAAGTTGAATCTTGAGTCGTTTCTCAATTTACGCATCTTCTGAGTGTCTACTCTTCTTAATCCGCGCCTCTAACCTAAAACAGGGAAATAAACAACATACAGATAAAAAAAACCCACTTTTTTAAAGGTACAGTACATCATTTGCAGCTATCCAAAAAGTAACCATATTATTGTTGAAAAGTTTACTAGGTTTAAAGATAGTAATGGTAATAAAGTCCCTGTGAAATTATTCCTTCTGGTATGCTGTCATTTTGAAGAAAACAATAAAAAGAAAGCAATTTCTGAAGATGCGTCAAGTGACGCATTTTTTGGAAATTCTCGTTAGTAGTTGGTTTGTAATTCGGCAAATCCGTGAACGGGTACCAGAAAGTGTTGAAACGACGCACACACATGCACATTACACAACACAACATTACACAACACACGGGACCTACAGCTTTACGTCCCATCCGAAGGATGAAGCAATAATGGTAAAGTGCCTTGCTGAAGAGCACAAGCACCATGTTCCCACGGTCAGGATTCGAACCCATGTACCACGGCACACAAATCGAACATCATAACCATTGGACCACAGCACCCCTGCATTTAGAGCTAAAACTTCATCAGTTTAGTTGTTAAGCACCCGGTTTGTTGAAAAACTTGGAGTGAATAGCCATTCTGAATCAATTGAATAGAATTCTGTGCACTCTGGGACCAGCTTTACTAGGTTTGCCTCGTCTTCCCTCCCCCTCCCCCAAGCTCACCTGTGTCGGCTCTTGTTTTTCCTCTTCTTGTGACCATGTGACTTGCCATGTGACTTGCTGCTGACGTGATTGGAGCCGCCGGCGCCATGCTTGTCAGCTTCTCCGTCGTTCTGAGATGCCTTTGCCTCGGGCTCGGACTTGGACGAGGAGGCAGAGCCGTCATGGCTACTCTGGTTCTCATGGGCTTCTCCTGGCAAAGACGGAGACGAGAGGAAACTTAAAGATGCAATCCTATGAAATTTTAAGCCAGCGAGGAACTAGTCATCTCAATTCCGTGCTAAAAAGGGGGTCATCTGACTCAATAACAACATTTAACCTGTAAAAAGCTAGTGTTTTTTGGGCCGTCTTTCAGCCGGAATGGTGGGGGAAATTCTGCTCCCCCATCTGGTCTCGGTAATGGCGTGACCTATTGTTATGAAATTCAGCATGCCAGTACAGACTTTCATGCATAGCAAATGCTCAATCAAACAAGGTATTTTGAAGATATGGTCATTCATTTTCCACACTTCAATCCAGGAATGAGTGCATTTTTCTAAACACAATTAATGAAAAACACTGCATTAAATTTTTACGAAATCGGTGTGAAAACATTTGCAAAAATTCAGGCCAAGAACTCATACCGGCCCCGTACAAAACACGTTTGCAGTGATGATATCGGACAAAAATTACGGGGTAGGGGGATGGATCCCACCAACCTCTTAGTGCTCAGCTACATTCCTACAAACATGTTTGGAAACTCTCGCATACAATTACTATGTCTAAAGCCCAGTTCATACTCTGCGCGAAAGCGAAAGCAAACGTGAATTTGTGATGTCATGGCAAGTATTCGCGCTGCGAATTCGTAAAAGTTGAACACATTTCAACTCAGACGAATTTCGCAGCGAATGTTTCATGACGTCAAATTCGCTTCGCATTCGCATGAAGTATGAACCGGGCTTAAGCTTTAAACAATTCTGCTAGAAACTTTTCATGCATCCAAATGTAACTGGTTCAACGGAAGTCATCACATTGAGAGGGAGGTTTCTTGAGTGTTCAGTCAAGTGTTTGGTTCAACAATCTTGCATAAGAGTTCATATTGTATGTTGATACACTTTACCTCTAAGATTACAATGCTTTGGTGAACGGGAAGATGACATTTCACTTTTCACAAATCACAATCAATGGTGAGCAACTGAAACGGCTTTTTAACAGTTTTCTGAATGTATTAACCATATGCAAACATACATTCTGTGCCAAGTTGTCCTTTCAGTCAAAATCAATCAAGTGACTGTTTTCAACAGTTAAGAGCTCCCAGCCTACATAAAGCAGGACTGACTGGCTGTGACTGTTAATGCAACTTGATACAGCTATGCTTTGACTCTAGGTGATTGATAAGCCAGCTGTGCCCACAACTTGTCTGCTTTTGTGTGTTGACTGCATTTGACTAGTCAGGGTGCATGCCAGAAATATGATCCGACTGTTGGTGACTAGCCTGCGTAAAAGGCATGGCAGGGGAAGCGGATTGATTTTTGACTGTCTGTGACTGTTCAGATAGCAGGAGGGTTGAAGTTAGAAGTACCATTATTACTAGACTGTAGATACCTGCCCTACCCCTCAAGAAATGGCATAATGAGAACACCCGTTCTTTATTTTCAAACGTTATTTCACACATCATGATAGATGTTTAACATCCAAAATATGAGTGATGGTTGACCAGGGATTCACAGAAAGCCAACAAAGAAGCACGTAAAAGTTACAAAGTAACATCTTTCAGGTTTGAACAAATGATCGGGAACTTGGAATTGGAACATGTGGAGAGACCTAAACACAATAAACCATTTGCGAGTAACCTATACCCTTTGGGATTTAAATTTGAAAAACATCTGGTACACTGACTTGCTCAAAATGCTTGGCACATTTTAACTTTGAATTCTCCAGGCCAAATGCACTGTTGTTTCACATGATTCAGGGCAAGCTCTTGCATAGTTACGTAAGAGACGCTCAGCACCAATACATTGTTCACAATGGGTGAGAATGGCACAAAGACACCAGACCATGCCAGAGCTGGGGGTTGCTAGCATAAGGCTTGCCCCGAATCACGTGATATATAGTAACAGTCTCTTTAGTTGGGAGAATTCAAATTTAACTCGCAAATGGCTTATTCAATGACAACCACATCATAAAATGTACTAAGAGACAATATCAAATAACACGGTCAGATAATTAACCGGTATTCATAAATACCTCAGACAGTTTAGCCATTCCTATTGGTGGAGAGCCCGTCACGTGGCCGGTATTAAACGGATGATAAAGACATGGCTAGCTGGTCTTAAACACTTTTCCAGTGTCACAATAAAATGTGGACTCCTAAAAATCCAGTGCCTCTTATCGTTTCATTGGTTGAACGTTCACAATCCTCACGTAGGCATGCGCAACACTACCAGGGAGTTAGAATTTTATAGTTCTAAATTCAAAACGCAACGCGCCAGGTGCGTTCTGCGCGACATCGCATAGAACATGATACGCGCGCGTCAATCTCCATAAAAGGGTTGTTTTCATCTTACTCGCCAGCTGAACACTCCATTATTTTGCAGGAGGGATGATTCAAAAAGCATAAAGTGAATTGAACAAAATCGGGATGTTTTGAACGAATTATATGATTTTTTTTTACCGAAAAGGTATTTATGAATGGGAATAAATATGTACTCCGTCGGTATTTATCACTCTGTTTAATACCACTTAGAGTCTGGGTGCTGATAATTACCCTCGCCTCCGGCTCGGGTAATTATCAGCACCCCGACTCTAAGTGGTATTAAACAGAGTGATAAAAACCTCCGGAGCACACATTTATTCCCTTATGAATACCTCAACAGGTTGAAGCTATTAATCATACATCTGATAAAAAACACATGCAAACACTCAACATTGCCTGAAACAAAAGCATCAAATAAAAGGCTAAAATATGAACAGAAAAAATGTCTTCCTCACAATTCATGACAAAGTAACCTTCAAGAAGTAAAAAGGGAAATTCGAAACAGTAAATAAGATCAAATGACCTTTTTTCGCACAAAATTCAACATGCATGAAAACAGGAATATCAACGCATAAACGTTGCAAAATGTGTAAAATTGGTAACAAACAGAAAAGCTGAAAATGTTGAAGACTAACACATCTGCAATAAACAACCAAAAAAAGGTAGCAACTAGAAAATGAACTGGAAAAAAAAAACACTGAAGAAACTTTTACACGCATAATCGAGACACAATGCAACAGTACATCGTCCATGCACACACAGAAAATCTCAAACTTCGATCAACGAAAAGGACAGTATCTCCAGGGATAGACAGCGCCCCCTACAGTCATGCTTCATGCATGCGCAGACTGCCGACAAAGACAGAGCGAGGGAAGGAATGAGAAAGAGATAGACTTTGCAGATTCTCACCATCGGTTGGGGTTGAGATAGAGGATGTAGATTGGGAAGACAACGGTGGTAGTGAAGGTGATGGTTCTACATGAGGAAAGATGTTGGATCAAGGAGAACTCAAGAATGGGTACTTTTTACACACCCCGTATCAGTAGGATAATGATAAACTGAATGTAAACTATAAAGTTAACCTGTGTTTCATTATACAGTAAACTCCGGCTAAACCAACATTGTACAACTCATCAAATTGTCAAGTCGGCCGTCTGACTAAAGTCCCGATTGTCCGTAATGCATTTCCATTGAATTTTTTATTTCTAAGTCGGCTTTTATAAGTCGCCATTTCGCTCAAGTCGTCGTGCTACTCTCGGTCCCCTTTCCGTAAAAAGCATTACAAAATCGTTTGTGTAAGTCGGCATTCAACAAATCATGCATTGGCATCGACTTCCTGTACTGCTGTTGGCAAAGTGTCGAGTGAAAAGTGGTTTCGCACGGCCCGTGATCGCTGCATGCATCGGTGTCAAAAAAGGGTGTCCTACTGCATACCACTATGTGGCGCTATAGGATCTTTGCTGCAAACATCGTATATGCATCGTGAGCATATCAATACCAGTACCCCCTCTGGGATGTACGCATGCGCTCTGTCCATTTTGGGGGTCGTCTTATTGAATGACGACTGCTGCAGTCAATGCGTGCGTGGTATGTACCGGACCACGCGCGCACGCACTTAATTCGTTACTGTGCACGTACATATGTATCGTGGTCTCCACTATCAATATCCCAAACGTGATGATACAATTCGAGGATTAATTTCGAAGCCAATTAGTGCAGTGAATCATGTGCGCAAAAGACCATTCATGTAAGTCGGCAAACTGATGACTTATAGCATATATCGGCATTCGCGTAAGTCGTCACAAATTCTCGGGTCCCGAGAGTGCCGGTTTAGCCGGAGTTTACTGTATTACATTTGATTTATTCACGAGTACGAGTACTTGTACCTCTGAGTACAAGTAAATGCACACCACAAGGCCCTAAATTTTAATTCTCTTTGACTCAATTTCTTTTGCATTATAATACATAATGAGAAATGAGGTACACTTCAAACTCATGACCTTCTTATCAGAGAATAGGGTATTAATTAATTAAACCAACCAATCTGTCGTGTATTTTGTGCAAAACCAAGCAAAGTATTGTGATAGTTCTTCTCAAAAGCATTCAGCACATCATGACGATAAGAAAAAATTTGAAGAAAACTCCAAATGTTTCATTTGACATACAGTTTTTTTGTTTACTTACTTTTATCTTGCTGCTGTTGTGAGTCCGACAAGCCAAGAGAACCCTGTGTATTCAAAGTAAAAAAAAACGTTACAGTAAACATTCAGAAATTGGATGAATTGGTTGATTTATTGCCTCTTGCTAAACTAGCAATCACAACATGGTGTTTCGGTCCTACATGGGCAAGATTACTTTTTAATCAAATATTTTTTTTAACCCTAATCCCTTGAGTGATTTACTAGGTATCTTCCCCACTCTCGCAAAATCCAACACCACATGGCAACTCAACATCCAAACTGTTGGACTCTAATTATGGTGGTATGCCTAACCCCATGTAAAGCATAATCAGTTTACTAGTGCAGTCCTCACTCCAACAGATTCCAACAAAACATGCAGTTGGATATTGGAGGGTTGGAGGTTGGGGTTAAATGTTTTTAAGGGCAAAGGGGGTAAATATTAATTAGCTCCTTTTTACTTACATGTGATGTGATGGAGGATTTGGAGAATAGTCGGTCTGCTTCTTTGAATTTCCTGTTTCGTTTGTCCGTCTTGCTGTTTGTGTTTCTGAAATTTGAAAATTTCAAAGAAGAAAATCAGAAATAGGATGTAAGGCCAAAAAAAAATACTCGGTCTCTGGTCAGCGCGCGCGTCGATTTTAATCATGCGCGTCAACCTTTTTTTTTTTTTCAAATTAACACGGAAGCTACAACAGCGCCCTCTATTGCCGTGCCTCCTCAAATTTTTGTACAAAGGAGCACCAAGGAATGGGGAAATTGAACCAAGGCAAATGATAAAGGGCACCAAGGCAAATTATGGAGGACACCAATGTATAATGAGGACACAAAAAAGCAAAATGAGTACCCACCTTGTCTGTACAATACAAGCTTGAAAAAAAAAAGCCACCAAAAAAAAAAAAAAAACGCGTCGACGCATCAATTCCGGAACTTCGGTCTGACCAGAGACCGACTTTTATTTTGGGGGGGCCTAAGTGGACTCTGACATTTTTGCCTGAAATTTGAGATATAAAAGGAAAAGCATGCACACACATGTTACTTATAATTTGAAAATCAGGCAATTGTAGGAAGACTTACATCCCTACAGCATGAAACTTTAAAGGGAAAATGTAAATTTTCCCAAATCACTGAACCATACTAATTATGAAAAACATGAATATTCATGAGATAAAGGTTTACGGTAGTGCCTTGTAACAAATCTCTTTTGTGAGTTTGTGAGGTTCTGAAAAGAACCGAGGGAAACTCAACGTTTCAGATAGTATGCTCTGGCGGTCGTATGCTCTGCCCGTCGTCTGGAGACTGAAGGGATTCTAACAGAGAAGGGGTGTTATGTAGTGCCAGGTGATGTGATGGAGTTCCTGGGGGATGTGTTCCTTGCCGCAGATGTTGTACGCCCTGCGGACAAGGGCCGGGTTGACAGAAGCCTCGATCTTGGGCTGATGAAAGAAAGTGCTGCGGAGATATCTGTCGCTGTGTGTTGGTTTTCGGTAGGTGTTGCGGGCGAGAGTGCCGTCCTGCTTTCTGGAAACCTCAACTTGAGAAATGAAATGTTGCCATGTTTTTCTTACTCCATGGTGGGTGAATCGGATGCTGCTGTGAAGCCCATTGCTGAGGTGTTCCTTGAAGAATAGGAACTTCTCTAGTCCGAAATTTGGGACTCTCAATACTGTGTATGAGAGTCCCAAAACTTAAGGTATTGAAAACATGCAATACAAGAAAATAGACTGGCACATGAAACAACCAGTCCAACACCGCTTCAGTACTGCATCAATCATTCAACTGTGCCAAAAGAAACATGTGGCATGAACCGGGAACTAGTCTCTATTTCTACACATTTCTCCATAGCCAGCCACCAGACTAATGACAATGAATGCAGAGGTGAGTCTTTTCAAAGAGTTGGACCACGGTTGGTCATGTACCAGTCTAGTCTTTAGCCTCATTTTATTCATTGACTTTCCTCTCATGTGCATATATTGATGAAATGTCTCCTTTTAAAATTGAATTAACCCTAACCCCCTAGGCCCTTGTTGCTTACAACCATCCTCAATCCTCCAAAATCCTCCAAAATTTTTCAACTCCGCCTAAATTTTTCAAAATTGTCAGACAGTCCTGCCTCAAAATGCATTCATCCTCAATCCTCCAAAATCCTCCTCATCCCAAAACTTTGCACTCGTGTTTAAATGAAGGATAACCAACGCCAAATCCTTCAAAATCATCAGACAGTCCTGCCTCAAAATGCATTCATCCTCAATCCTCCAAAATCCTCTTGTGCTTCATTCACCATTCATCCTCAATCCTCCAAAATCCTCATGTGCTTCAATCACCATTCATCCTCAATCCTCCAGAATCCTCATTTGATTCAATCACCATTCATCCTCAATCCTCTAGAATCCTCCAAAACCGCCAGGAGGATTTTGGAGGAGTGAGGTGGGTAAGGGTTAAAATTAGGTTGGTAAAATACTGGGGACCTCTTCTTTGCCTAATGGAATTTTTGGAGAAATTTGCTGGCTAAAGAGGGAGCAAAGTTGGCCTGCGTTAGTTTTGCACATTTCAGAGCACTCCAGGTCCCAGTCTGGAGCTTCTCCTGCCCGTGCTGTCAGATGATGAAGGCGTCATCGATGTACCAGAGCCAAAACCATGGTCTGTGGTCCACTGTGGTGATAGCAGTCACCTCAAACTCTTCACTGCTTCCAGTCACACTACATAACACCCCTTCTTCGTTGGAATCCCTTCAATCTCCTGATGGGCAGAGCAAAATATTCAAATCTTCTATGAATATTCATACTGTGCTTACTTATTGGTCAGATAGCGATCCCATCCTCGGATGATGTTTCCATAGAGGGCGGTGTCCTCTAGGTAGCTTCCCTCAAATGCGTAGATTTGTCTTTCAAGATTTGCAAGGGTCTCCTGCAAAATAACATAATAAATAGGGCAATAGTTATTTTTTTAGGACCCCTCAATTTTTACAAAACATTTGGCCGTTGCTTTTTTTACAGAAGTTGACCATCGCGCAATGGTTCTTGAACTTGAAAAATTTCCCTTAAAAAGAAAATATTTCAGAACCAAAAATCCGACAGAAAAATTATATGTGGACTTAAACGAGCTGGTTCAGTGAGTTCAAAATTACAGTGAAGTAACGAATGCCATAGATCCTTTTTAAAATTATATGACAGAAATAAAATTGACAGCCAAACTCGAAACCCAGCTTATAAATATCTGAAGTCATAGGCCCCCCCCCCTTCATAATCATAGGCCTTTTTTGATATTATTATTTGAAAATGAAATATTTTATTATTACAATGTACAACAAAAATGTTGCGAAACAAATGTCAAATGAATGTTATAATCCTTACTTATTCTTATTTAAAGACAACTAAATAATTTTTAAAACTTTTCCTTTTAAGTTTGAGGCTTTATACACTCAAAATAAATAGTCCCATTCAAAATAGGGTGGGAATTTTCCATAAACAACCAAAAGAGGGCGCTATACCAATATGATGGGTTCATTTCATTCAATTAAAAATCCCAAAATAGCACATTTCACGTTGAATCAAAGCAATCAAGATGTTATGGGTTGCCAATTGAACATCAAATGTTACTATGATTTAGAGAAAATATTCCAAATGAGAGCCATTGTTCAATTTTGGGGTCCACTTTTCCTTGAAGTAACGTCATCGAGAAAGTTCGTGCTGCCAATGACAGCGCAAATTACCCGCCACAATTTCGTCCATAAAAAACCTATTTTAACCAGTAATCACGGAGTAGATCCAACTAAAAATACATTCCACGCAAAGCGTGCATATCGATGTATTGTTATTTATCACTTTTTACCGCAATTTCAGCTCGCCTCTTCACCAATTCAGCCAATTCTGCCCTAGTATCTGTCTGGAGCGGCAAAGATTTGGACGACATTTTGCCCGGGTTCCCGGATGGTATTTGTACCCGCTTGTAACAGGATCGTGGATAGGCCAATAAGCGGATAAAATGGGTGGAGCTTTTTCTGGCGACCAATCACAATCAATCTAGCTCCGGTTGTGTGGATTTGATTGATAGTTCATTACAAGATGGCTGCGCCCATTTCAAAACATTTGGCACGTGTGCCAAGCTTTTTGAGGTATAAACAGATTGTAACAACCATTTTCAACAACATATCTTATGAACAGAGGTTCAGGGAAAATGGGTTTCTGAAGTATTGGCCTAAAAAAACATCATCTGCTGTTGTAATCTATGATCTAGATTAATGTGCCGTGATTGCGCGCGCGATCGCTGTTGTACGAGTGTCCGGAAAGTGGGCAAGAAGCTTCACTGTTCATTTTCTTTTCAACTACTTTTTATTTAGTGAAAAATTGACGTGAGCAGGCACAAGTAGCCCCTTAAATAATGTGGCTCAAATACTGGACTTCCTCTGTATTGTGAGCCACACGGCGATGTCACGATGAATAGCAAGCCAACACACATGACCCACGCGAGGCAACATTGTTGTAGGCCTATATTTTGATATATTAGCATTCATGTCTTTTCAACATTTTTGCAATGACTGACTGACCTTCATTGACATATAAATATATCAATGTAGGCCTACTGACGCCTTTTGTTTGGTTGTATACAAAGTCTACGGAGAGTTGAGTGCATTTATAAAGTATTTTCTTACAAAATTTGAAATGTTTCTCAGTCCCAGATTCATGTCTTTTCAACATTTTTGCAATGACTGACTCACTGACTGATCTTCATTGACATATAAATATATCAAGTGGCATCAGCCTCAGGATGCAACATTCTTTCTGAAATTGAAAAAGATTCCCATATCTGGCCATCACTAATTTTTCCCGTCAATGATCTATCAGCCATCAGAAAGTGATCATGTGTCCTAAAAAGTCAGATTTATCAGGGAAAATATAGAAGTATTTACTGAGAAAACATGTAGACATTTTCAGACCAGTCCCATACGGTTTGTGCACAGGGGGACAAGTGATGGCCAGATATGGAAATCTTTCCCTGATATCTAAGTTATAGAATAAGAAAGCACATGGGTGCCTTCCAATTCTAGAACTTAGAAGTAGAGGAAATCCAAATCAGGAGGTTTTTTTTTTCACTTAATATTCACCTGGTCAAAAACAGTAAAAAATTAATAGGTCAATGGTGCATAAATCCTCAGGACCTTGAGAAAAATACTGCAGTAATTCTTGGACAAAACTGTCTGCAAATTTTTGCCTGAAAATTACAGGGTAGCTATACAAGTATGATCTAAAGCTCGTTCAGAATTCAATTTTTCCTGGTTATTATTAACCAGGTCAGCATTTTCCGTAGAGAATAACAAGTGAAAAAACAAACAGTCATGAGTTCAATTTCCTCAAACCAATTTTTTTTCCTCATATGTTGCTATCACCGCCATGTGGCTCACAATGTGCAGGAAGTCCAGTATTTAAGCCACATTATGGGGCTAAGGCACAAGATGTCCTTGTTATAATTGCTGACTAAAGGGGCTAGACACACCCGTGAGACTGAGGACATTAAACTGTATTGAAAACATATATTTCATTGTTTTAATAGTGATTTCATTTTTTCTCTATTTAGTGTTTTGCGTCGACACTGTAGTGCACAAATTCAGCCGAAGAAGCAACGGAAAAAGACAAAATCACAAACAGCCCCACCAGCATCATCGTCAGAGCCGCTACCCGAGGAGTTCACTCCCACCTTCACGAACACAGAGGAGACAACTCATCACGCCGACTCAAACTGTGCCAAAGCCTACCTCAATAACAAACTGCGAGAGGCGGTCACGCCTCTGTGGAAACTCCCTTACGAGAAGCAGTTACAGCTCAAACAGCTCAAGAATTCCAACGTGCTGTTGAAACTGACAAATGCTCTTATTGAGCAAGAAGCTGCAGTTGGCTTAACGGAGATCTTGGACAGGACCAAGAAATTTGGAGGAGTGTGTTGTCATTTGGAAAGAATAAAACCTTCGGTATTGATATATTTTTTTCCTTTAGTTGATGGGTTTATCATTCAGATTTGAATATCTTCAGGCTGACCTGTTGTTAAACATCCGTTTAGCATTTTTGGGATTCAGGTATTCAAAAAATGTGAGCGGTCTCGTTGATATGATGAAAAACATCCATAATAGTGTTTTTATCGTCTGCGCATGTTTTGAGAGCTGCCATGAGGAATATAAGCTTAGATTTCTTCTCTAAAATCGGTCAAATATCAGCCATTCATATAATTTTTAGTAAGCTCTTTGTCAATTTTCAACAAGTGCAGGCGCTAGCAAACCTTGATCAGCTGCCAATTTAGGCTTGCGCATGATTAACCTGATCGGTGCATTTCAAAATCAAATATTCGAATATTCGATCAGGTCCAAGTTGGAGTAATGGAATACTAAATCCATTTTTGAACACCATAGTTTAGATTTGTAAAATACGTCATTGGTAATTTTGAGAAAAATTACCTTGTAGTGGCCAACTCACTATAAAATGATAATAACAAGTAGTTCTGTGCTGTAATGTTTGTACCGTATCGTTTCCCTTCAGCCACTGACGGAAGGCTACAGAAATAAATCAGAGTTCAGCGTTGGTGTCGGAGCCGATGGAAACAGGAAGACGGTAGGACTCTTCATCGGAGAGTGGAAAAGTAAGAAAATATAAAAATTTAACCACTTTTCTATTGATGTTGAGGATGAACAAAATAAGCTTTAACCAAAAGGGGATTCGAACCTGAAACCTTTGGAATACCATGACGGTGCTCTACAATCTGACTTATCAAGCCCTTTAACCCTAACCTCCCCAACCCTTCAAATTCCAACTGCATGCTTTGTTGGATTCTGTTGGAGTGAGAACTGTTCTTGTAAACTGATTATGCTTTACATGGGGTTAGGCATACCACCGATAATCAACAGTTTGGGTGTAACAGTTTGGGGAGTCAGGTTGGCGTAGCGGTACTTTCCTCGCCTTCCACCGCTGTGACCTGGGTTTGAAACCTGCCCGGGCCAATATGTGGATTGGGTTTTCAGTCCCTACCTGATTCCGTGGGTTTTCCTCAGAATGTTCCTCTGGGCTTTTCCTTCAACCTCTCAAACTTGCTTTCGAGCTACAGTGCCCAGGGCACTTTTGAGAAATCCTTGGTTTCATTACCAGAAAGAAATAAGATAAATAAATAAATAAGGTTACCATAGGGTGTTGGATTTTACAAGAGTGAGGAAGGCTCCTAGTAAATCACTCAAGGGGGTTGGGGTTAATAGTTGGAAGTTGATGTTTTTCCAAGTGGGGTTTTGAAAATATACATCAAGTTACCTTTAATGACAAGTAAATATATTGTGGAAAGAAACATCAAAATGAATCAAGGTAGTGTCACAATTTGTCTTGGGTTCTCTTCAAAAGTAGTCTACCTATTTTAAGATTGAAGTAATATTTCCACACTGTCTTCTTTCAGAGAAAAATATCGTATGTCTGCCCTCCGGCCCTGCGAGGAACATCAGCCAAGCACACAAAAATGTTGAAAAGGTAAATTGTAAAAAGTATAAAGTACTCTGACAAGCCAATGTCTTGTGGTACATTGTCATGTTTATGGATCTCAATAGCTTCTCTGGTACAGGGTGAGTCAAAAAAAGCAGAACCCAAACCCCCAAAATTATTTTTTTATATTTAAAAAAATATGTAGCACCAAACATAATAATGACTGGAAAGCCAATTTCATAAGCTACTTTTAGATGAAATAATTACTGAAATTGCTCAATCCGTTCGAAGAATATCACCATTTCAACGAAATGACTTTAAAACCTCTTTCGTCCAAAAAATGCGACTTCAAGAATCGACGTCACATTTGTCTTCAAACATCACCAGGGATAAAACCTCAGTTTAAAAGTTTAAAATATTCAACAAAGTCCTTTTGAAGGTCGGTCTTTTAAAAAAAGTGGATTCTGTAGATCATTTTGTTTGCCTAACCAGGGTTGTTAATAAACATATTGTGCACTACAGTTGTTGACAGTTGTTGAAACAAGTATTCTGTGTCATTTTCTTTGTTGTTCCAAACAATCAGAATACACAATAAACTTCTTTTTTTGGACGAGACAGGTTTTAGGGTCCTTGCGTTTAAATGCCGATATCGTTTGAATGGATTGAGCAATTTCAGTATTTTTTTCATCTAAAAGTAGCGTATGAAATTTGCTTTCTCGTCATTATTATGTTTGGTGCTACATATGTTTTTAAATGTGAAATATAATTTATGGGATTTGGGTTCCGCTTTTTTTGACTCGCCCTGTACGACCAGTGCTTCTATGGGGCTATGATTTCCGCTTGTTCCCAATCATCGACCCGATCCAAATCAGCAGAGTGTTTGATAATATACAAATATAACATGGTTTGAGGGTGGACAGTCGATATTCGCTCCCCGAGGTATTGAAAGTTGACAAACTAGTTCCCGAGGCGAAGCTAATATCGACTGTCCACCCAAAATAAACCATGTTATATTTGTTTTACTATACCTCATACATATTCAGTCGCCGAATTTTGTTTTATTATTATGCACCTAAAAAAAAATTTGGGGAAACTTGTACAGCTCACCAAAAGATTCAACTTCAATTACTAGTTCGGTTCGTTTGCAATTATAATACAGTTACTACAGTTGTAAATACAGTTGTTTGCAATGTGTACAACTTTCTTTTGTACAGGAGACATCTTTACACGGTCTATACATTTTCTCCAGTACGGCATCATTGAGCTCTGTAAATTAACTTTTACGCGAACCGTGCAACCATGCATCTCTCCTGTGCGATGTTCGCGCGTGCTTACTGCACCCGTGCGACAGTTCCTCGATTGCTCTGTAAAGCGCATGCGTAGTAGACTGTCGCACGGGTAACCCATGCGACAGTCTACTACGCATGCATATTTACAATGTGCGTGAATCCTCGCGCGCGCGTTTGGTAAACAGCAAGAATAACATCTGGCACGTGATGGTGAATTGACCAGTGAACGTCCGGCTCTCGATCATGAATATGTATGAGGTATAGTAATAGCAGATTTGTCAAGTTCCCCTCTGTGCCAGTGAGCTATGTGTTCTTTAAGCCTGGTAGTGTGGTCTCTGCCGGTCTGGCCAATGTACACTCTGCCACACGAGCAAAGAATTCGGTAAACTCTGGCTTGTCTGTGTGGAGTGTGTTTGTCTTTGTGGGTACTGTACAATAGTTTATTGGTAGAATTGTTTGAAAAACATCATTTCAAACGTCCTAAATGTTATGTAATTTGAAACTCTTCCACTTTGATGCAACCACCGCCAGGCCTACCAGACGTTTCTCCTGCAGTCCCCCCTCGACGTGTCCCTCAGCTTCAAGGACAGCGGCAACTGGCGAGGGATGACGGTCCGTTCCAACCAGGAAGGAGACCTGATGGCGATCATCAGCTTCAGTCAGAATGATCTGACCGAGACGGAGACAGAGGATGCCATGCTGTCGCTGCAGGACTTCTTTGCTTACGGGGAAGGCAAGGATTGCGGGCTGACCTCTCTCTACTTCCAGTCCAGGTCAGGGGTCGTCCTGTATTGATATCCTAAAAAATCAAATATCCACAATCTTTATTCTCTTGGTAGTATTTCCAGGAATTTTCCCAAATCTGCCAAGTCTATCACAGTGCAAGTGTACAATGGCCCAGCGAAATTAACCATTTTGTGTGTAGTGTGAATGGCACCTCAAAATCATTCAATGTGCCGGCCGGTCCACACAGTAACACTACCCCTAAGCCTGCCAGACGCAACACAGCGCATCAGGTGTAAAAGTCTGGTGCACTTTGATGCATTCAGCTACCAACACCAGTGCATAGACGGCCGCTTCTGAAACAATGAGAGCTAATCTCATTGAACAATGACAGAGCTGTGTCCTGCTGCAGTTGGTGACCACAAGCTGAGCATTTTGGCCTTGAGATGTTTGACCTGATGGATCTTGCTACACTGGGCAGGCTTGTCATTTTAGACAAGTGTTGAATGTTGCTGAGACAACAGGGTTTCTAGCCACAATACCCTGGAGGGCATGAAAGACCCATCATGTACTGGACTCTACCTTCATTAACCTTACAAATCCTCTAAAACCTCCTGGATGTTGAAGGATCTTGGAGGGTATGAGTTATTAAAAAAGCTTCCATATTGCCAAACTGCAGAATATCATGGCGGATCAAACTGACCCAAATTTCTCTGTTTTGACCGCAAAAAAATAAACTCTCTTTCATAGAAAACATATGTTGTGGAAATAAAAATTATGGTGGAACCTTGAAACTCACTTGTGAAGTAACTGTAACCCTCATTTACCTTGGTAAAAAGTCAGAACTGCCAAAAATTCATAAAATTACTTTGGTAATTTACACGTTTAAAAAAAATTGACGGTACTCCACATATTGCTAAAAGGTAGTGTAGAGTTCAACTAAAAATTCAGCTTGGAAATTTCATTCATTTAATTTCATTTATTTTTTTCTCAGGTAAGAACACACACATAGACACAGAAATGTTATGCCATGTCTTTCATGGACCATTCAAATCTTGCCATATTCATCTATTCATGTATTCAAATCGTGCCATTCATATACTTGCAATTGTTAAGCTTTCGGACAAGGGCCACCAATGAGGACGCCCCGTTCCACCTCCTGCTCGGCAAGCCCCACCTCCATGAGACCCTCTTTGATCTGCAGTTCCGGATCTCCCCGGACGCCTTCTTCCAAGTCAACACCCCGGCCACGGAGGTCCTGTACTCCACCGTCATGGATCTGTGCCGGCTGGGACGGGACACCACGGTCCTGGATCTGTGCTGTGGGACGGGGACCATCGGACTGGTCATGGCAGACAGGGTGAGGGAAGTGGTGGGGATAGAGGTGATACAACAGGCGGTGGAGGATGCCAGAGTCAACGCAGAACTCAATGGTACGTGTGGGCTTGGATTTTTAAACATCTCATGCCTGTATTTTACTAGCTTCAGTTCAGCAGCAGTATAACTCAATTTCGAGATGAACTAATATAAAAACAGCAAAGTGATTTGTAGCAGTCAATAGAAGAGACAACCCTTTTCAACACCTTACTTGCTTTGCCCGAAGATCTTTTATTAAGGGAGTAAATGTGTGCTTGGGAGGTGTTAAACACTCTGTTGAAGACCGGTTGGAGTTTGGATGCGGCGAGGGTAATTATCAACATCCAGACTCCAACCGGTCTTAAACAATATGTTTAATACCGACCAGGCACATATTTATTCTCATTCATAAATACCTTTTTGGTCAAACAATCAAAAACTTTACCAAAAGTAAAAACAAGTCAAAAATTATATATTTTCAATGATTTCGATCAACAAAACACCCCTCTAGCTATGCAGGGTGAGTAAAAAAAAACGAAACCCAAATGTCGGGACTATTGCTGGCACTTTCAAAATCTAGGATATGAAAACCCAAATCATAAGCTTTCTTTTAGCACAAGAAATGTTCAAATCACTCATGTACTTTTTGACTTATGGAATTTTAAACACAACCACCGTTTTATAGTTCTATCCACGGATCACAAAAAAGGTGTGCATTCTTTTAGCAAAACGAAAACAAAGCGCACACATCCCTATGTGATTTGTTTTCGATTTGCTGAAAAGTGAAAGAACACTGAACTTTTTTGTGATCCGTGGACAGAACTTTAAAACGGTGGTTGTGTTTAAAATTCCGTAACTTGAAAAGCACATGAGTGATTTGAATGATTCTTGTACTAAAAGAAAGCTTATGAACTGGGCTTTCATATCCTAGATGTTGAAAGTGCAACATGCAGTTCTTCACTAAAACAATGGTCCCAACATTTGGGTTTCGGTTTTTTTACTCACCCAGTACAGTGGTAAGGCCCTCTGGAAAACAGCTACTTATATGGAGATTGACGCGCGCGTACTGCGCAATGTGGCACACAACACAGATGTACCGGTGTAGTGTGATTTTAGGACTATGAAAAACTGTCTCACTGGTAGTAGTGCGCATTGCCTACGTGAGGATTGCGAACGTTCAACCAATATGGAATGGTGCTGGCACTGGATTTCAAAGGAGTCAAAATTTCATGTGACACTGGAAAAGTGTTTAAGACCAGCCAGCCAGTCTTTATAAACCCTTTAAAACCACCCATGTGACAGGCTCTCGATCAATAGGAATGGGTAAACTGTCTTAGGTATATATGAATAAAAGTTGACAGCCCTAAGTGGCACAAGTTCAATTTAAACCATGCTTTCTTTATTATCGTATTCCAGCTATATCCAATGCGACATTTGTCTGTGGCCCAGTGGAAGAGGTTCTACCTGACCTCCTCCCAACACTAGAGGGCGCTGGTGATCTCGTGGTAGTAGCCAATCCGGCAAGAGCTGGATTACGTAAGTACCTATCTCACTTCTGCAATTCTAATAATGTAACCTTTTTCAACAGTGCTCAGTGTGGTTTTGCTCATAAGTTGAAAAAAAACACCTTTATTTGGTTCTCATGTGTTTTTTTCCCCCTTCTGTTTAGATCCGAGAGTTGTACGAATCATCAGGAACAGCCATTCAATCAAGAGGCTGGTTTACGTGTGCTGCAAACCCGAGGGATCGGCAGCCAAGAATTTCACAGAGTAAGTGACGTACAAATGGACTAGTCCATTAGGATTTGGAGGTGCTAAGGGACATTAGGCATTGCTGTACGTATATCAGTAGCCACTTTCAGTTTCATCACTGCTATGGACCAGTCTGAGCACTTTGAAGGGCCCCTTCAAAGGAGACACCATTTTACATGCTACTGTTGTGCCCTTGAGTAAGGCACTTTACCTCAATTACTCCTCTCAACCCAGGTGTTAAATGGGTACCAGCATTATTCAATGCTGGGAAGGTAACAGACTCGCTGTGGAGGAGGTGTGGCGATCCCCCACAGCAGCATTACATGGACTGGAGTCTGGGCCAATCGCTTCGAAAGAGAGATGGGCACTCCGTTCCTGTTAACACAGTTTATCCTTACAGGTAGGGCGGTTCGGGGCTATACATGATTCCTTGCTCAATTTTATCTTTTAGTCCCCTAACCTATGGCCCTTGAACCCCATCAGGGCCTCTACGCCCCTCTTGTACACTGAACCTTTCCAATGATGTTTCATGTTGTCTTCTTTTCTCCTAGCCTGTGTTGCCCCCCTACTACCAGACTCCATGGCAAGCCGTTCACCCCCATCAAGGCCGTCCCTGTCGATCTCTTCCCAGACACCTACCACTGTGAGCTCGTCCTGCTTTTTGAGAGGTGATTCCAGGTAAAATCTGGCCTAGTTTAAATCCTTTTCAATACATTTTTTACATGACATGTACAAATTTATGGCTTCTGACTAGCGCCCCTGAACAAAGATATTGACAAACTGGGGAACCACCAACATGGGGCTGGATAACTCAGCTAGTAGAGTGCGGGTACGATAATTCGGAGGTCGCAGGATGATATACCGCTCCAATCAATTTCTTTGTTCAACTTAAAAATTTGTTTTAAGAACTAAGAACACCTGCTGTCTGGGAACAGATCCCAGTATGATTTTTGTTGTCACAGTTCTCAGGTTTTGGTTGTACTAGCTGCATTATTTAAGGGACCTTGTGTCAGCTCATGTCAAGAAATTCAAAGCATTGTGGATAAGCTTACTAGCATATTCAGCACGAGTGCTTAGCCATGTGTATGAGTACAAATCTTAGCCACGATTAAGAGTATAAGTAATTAGCCAAGAGTATGAGTACAAGTACTTAGCCAGGAGTATGAATATGAGTACTAGTACTTAGCCATGAGTAACAGTACAAGTACTTAGGCAGGAGTACAAGTACTAAGTCATGAGTACGAGTACAAGTACTTTGCCATTAGTACGAGTACAAGTACTTAGCCATGAGTAGGAGTACAAGTACTTAACCATGAGTAGAAGTACAAGTACTTAGCCATGAGTAGGAGTACAAGTACTTAACCATGAGTAGAAGTACGAGTACTTAGCCATGAGTACGAGTACAAGTACTTAGCCATGAGTACGAGTACAAGTACTTAGCCATGAGTACGAGTACAAGTACTTAGCCATGAGTACGAGTACAAGAACTTAGCCATGAGTAGAAGTACAAGAACTTAGCCATGAGTACGAGTACAAGTACTTAGCCATGAGTAGAAGTACAAGAACTTAGCCATGAGTACGAGTACAAGTACTTAGCCATGAGTAGAAGTACAAGAACTTAGCCATGAGTACGAGTACAAGTACTTAGCCATGAGTAGAAGTACAAGTACTTAGCCATGAGTAAAAGTACAAGTACTTAGCCATAAGTAAAAGTACAAGTACTTAGCCATGAGTAGAAGTACAAGTACTTAGCCATGAGTATGAGTACAAGTACTTAGCCACGAGTACGAGTACAAGTACTTAGCCATGAGGGGAAGAATTCCATACATGGACATCACTAATTTTTCCCTGCAATGACCTATCAGCCATCAGAAAGCGATACCATGTCCTAAAAAGTCAAATTAAGCAGGGAAAATATTGAAGCATTTACTGAGAAAACACTTAGAGTGTTTGAGTACAAGTACGAAAAAATGTACTCAGGTACAAGTGAAAAAATTCATCGTTTTCAGAACCTAAATTTGTTGTGCACTTTGAAATGTTGAGACTTTATGAACAAAACCATGTTAAAAAAAAAAATCCCTGTATTAAAGAAATCTGGAAACATTAACAAAGTGATCAGGTTTTAGAAACATTTCTTTGTTATTGACATGTTGACCTTTTATTCAATAATTTAAATGGTTAAACTAACTTTTTATATATTAGGTAATGTAACTGGAAGTTTTAATATTTACATATTGTGCCAATTAAGTTTCTACATACATAATGACTGAGACGGAAAAACTCATGAAAAACAAACTCTCTTTTGTGCAGCAAATTGTGGCATTTCATGTTGGTTTCTTTCGATGTCTCTTTTACGAAATATATCTTTGAGATAAATCTTCAAAAGATCAATTTTACGCCATGATTTATTTTATCCCGTAAAAGTAGGAAATGCTTTTAAGAAGTGGTACATGTACATGATTGTAAAATTAATGTTTCGTTGTCATGACTAAGTGAAATTGGGCAAGATGTTACGATGGATTTGGGATTATGGCCATCAAATATTCCTTTTGTATCGTCCCAGAATCTGTGTATAAGCCAATAAATAAAATATAAAAAGTTTCAGCTTTTGTCCCGAAACACTGGTCATTGTGACAAATATATAAATAATAATAAATGACAAATTATAAATAATTATCAATAAAACCCCCTAAAAAATGAATAAATAAATAAATAAATAAAGTACCGAGTGGGAGTACTTTCAAAAAGCAATGACATGTATATTATATTCTATTTGCAAATTGTCTCTATTTGTAGCAACAGTAGTAAATGGTAACAGTATTAGACTTGTTCAAGTTCTCTTATTGTCCACAATAAGTATTTAAAGCAGCACACATAAGAGCAAAGGGTCTATTTTATTAAAGAGACATTAGAGGACTGTTTTGCAATGTTAGTAACCTGGACCAGGCATGTTTTTAACCCCACCCACTGTTTTTGACAGTGAAGCTGGTCCTCATTCATCAATAGGGGGCGCCCTTTTCTGTTTTGTTTTCTACGTCTTTTCGGTGCATGTTACACCCTGCCCCCCTCCCAGTTCCACCTCCTTTGCCCAGACCACAGCAGTGTTATGTAAGTCTTCCCAATGTACAAGAACTTATTTATTATTCTTACCAGATATAGGCCTAGGGTACACTATTTGGGGAATTGGGACCTACCAAGAGTTGTGGGAGGGGGCTATGCCCCCACTGGAAAAGCCCAGCAGTTTTCCATATTGAACTATCAATTACCAGACTAAAACCTACAAGATTGAGAAGAAAACTACTTGAAACATACCATGCATTTATGCATACTGAATTTAAAATGTGCCCTTGGCAGTCCGCGTAATTTTTTTTCCTAGGAGGGTTAGGGGCAATGACATGAATAATTCAGTTTTTCCTTTGAATCATTGCAAGACTTAGGTTCTCGTTCTATTTTCCCCTTAATTTAAAATTATCTCAGTGATAAATTTGGAGAAGAAAAATAGCTGATGAAAATGAGCAGCGACGACGTGGATTCGAACCAGGGATCTTTGTATCCATAGCTCATCTCGCTATCCACTAGGCTACTGTGTGGTAGCTCGACGACAACCGTTCTTTAAAATGCTTTAATGTATTGTTACTAGTTGAGTAACTAACAACAATGCTGATGATGTCATTGTCCGTTCTCATGGATAAACATGAATTATTCATGACATTGCCCCTAACCCTCCTAGGAATAAAAATTACGCTGGCAGTCCATTTTGTGTCCAACCCAATCTTTGCACTGCGATAGAACATGTCACTCATACAGGGATGTGGTCCAGTCTATCACAAGTCCAGTCACAAGTAAATCACAGGTCTAGTAACAGTGGATGAACAATAACAAAGCAATGCCGTTGTCAAAGCTCATTTGAATAGCTTGTGAGTTGACTTGGGACTGGAGGACTTTGTGATGGACTTGCAGGGACTTGTGATAGACTCGACTACATCCATGTGCTGACAAAAAGTAAAACATGATGGTTTTAATGTAATTGTTATATAGCGCATTCTATAGGAAAGCTTCCTCCAATCTGAGAGCAAGTTCATGCGACAACTACGGTTAATCATAGTTCGACTGACTTCACTTGAAAGAATGACGGTTGGACTACTCTAGTCAACTATTTGGAACTGAAGCTAGGGACACTGCTGCAGCGCTGATGATGTTTTGACCATCGTTTGGCTAGAGTCATTCGCACGTTGCTGCGCAGGCGTTAGTTATGTCACAAATCAACCACTAGCCGACTATTGGTCTTCCCCCGAACTTGCTCTGAGTTCTTCCGAGTTGTGTAGCTGAGTTGTTTATTTGGGAGAGTTTGTAGTACATCGTCTCACTGGAGACAAGCTTACGAGCTGTGTCTATAGTCCTTGTGAACAGCGCCCTCTGTGAGAAACACAGGTAAAGCGCCCTCTATAGCTGGCTGACGGGGTCCGTTCTCCTAACTGCTCTGGAACATGTCGCTGAGCAGCCGCTCGATGGGGATGCTTCCTATGGTCTCCTTGAAGAAGAGCCTCTCAATGAGTTTGCTGCTGACCCTGCGGAGGGCGGGCAGGATGAGTAAGAGGCGGCCAAAGCGCACACTCCTACCGGGATAGGAATGGCGGATGTAATCATTGAGCATGACCTGGGCCTGGTCCTGGAGGGCTTCCACCTGAAGGGGCTCTCTGACACCGTGGGTCTCTGAGAAAGGCAAACAAAAACACAATGAACTAAATAAGAATGGGTACACGAAATGAGAATGGTTACACTAAATAAGAGAAGCGAAATCATCTTTAAGTGCAGGCATCTTGATAGGTGTGTTCTAAGTTCAGTGATGTAAACGCTTACTAACTTCAATGACGTAATGCGTGTGCTCGCTTGATTCGAAATGAGGGAAGATGCTACTTGTATTCTATGTCATACTGCTGTGAGTGCCTTATGGTACGAAACAGTCTGTCCAGAAGAAAAATATGCCAAAGTTTGATTAACTCATATCCTGAAGTTATTGCATAATTATAGCTCTGCAGAGATGTATCGAGCACTGTGGATTGTGATAGATGATGATATCATTGGATAGCTTATCAGTATTTTAACTTTGGATCTTTGTGAAGTAGTAGAACATTCTTACTGTGGATTTGACTGCCAAAGGGTCATTTTGCTTATGTGTACAGTTATGCGACAAGTCTTGTTGGCCTACTGATTGGTTGAAGGTGCTTGTGTCCTTGGGCAAGTCAGTTTACTGTGATTGCTACAAAAGTCATATGTTACAATGACAGATGATGTCACATTTGAGTTTTAAAAAGGTTGTGATTGTAAGTAGTGTGAATTATTATCAAATCCTCAGAATGTATGGAGTTAATCAACACTTACTGGATGCATTATAATTTTTTTAATAAATATATAAAAAAGGTTTAAATTTGATCACTTTTGTAGTTTCCTCCAAATGATTATCACCTGTTTAAGATCAAATTTCCACATAGAGTCTCTTTGCTTTCCTCTTGAACACAACATTGCAAACACTGACATGAATTCTAGAAGAAGACAAAATTTATGAAGGCAGCCCCTTTAAGCACTTACCAGGTCTGAAGAGCGCCACCGCTTTCAAGCAGGCGAACTCGGTAAAGTCCACCTCCAGCGCCCTCAAACGAGCCACCACATCCTGCATGTAGCGTATTTGTGACGTCAGCCGCGCCAGCTCGTCCCCAGATAACTTTTTCTCTGTTCTGGGCAGGTACTTCAGGAGACTGTCGGTCTCCAGCGGGACGGACCACTGGCAGATGCCGAGAAGGAAGAGGTCTCGCCAGCCTTCCTCCAGCAACAAGACCTGGAGAAAGAAAAAAAAAATTTAACTTTCAATTTGAACCATGGATTTATTTCTTGGGTGTAGGGGTTGAATCTAGTCTGTGGAATAGATGCTTGTACGTCAAGCGTCTAAGATATCGTGCAGATTATGCAAAACAACAGTGCATCTTGACCTCCAGATTCTGACCATTCAGCGGGCGCCTTCTATCCTGTCTTCAGTAACCCCATTGATCTCTGACTTTAGGAGATCAGTGGGTAGCCCGATGTTGTATGAGAAAAACATGGCAGCTATTGACCAATCAACAGCAATGTTCAGTCAAATTTCTGCTCTTATTGACATCACAGCTTCTAAAGGAGGCTCTGATTGGCTTGCGCGCGGGGTCGCATAAAATTTGCATGCTCAGATATATCACACAGTGTAAGGTTCTGCGCAAGTGGACGCCTGATCCTCCGAGTAGGTAGAATCTATCTACAGCCCAGAAACTTTGTTGGAGACGAATTTCAAAGGGCCATAACCCATTTTAACCAAAGAAGTTCAGCTTGATGTCAATGTGATGCTTTTAACTTGTGATTGGTTCTCAACAAGTTTGCTTACTAGGTTGATAGCTTGCAAAGAAGTAATTTACTTAATAGTTTTAGGCTCGAATGTTGCACAGCTCTCTGGAAGCACAGAAAGATCCCGATCGGAGAAAAGTTTAGCATGACAGCAATGTGGTACTAGCCCGAATTTCGTCCGAATATGAATTACTTCTGACTCTGTTGTTGCCAATTTTTGCCTACCAAAAAGATTTTCCATGTCAAATTGCATCCATGTGAGGAGCTCGCAAACTAGAATCAGTCATATGTTTTTATAAACAGTTGAAAAACAAAACGCCCATAGCGATGGAATTTTCTCGGGCAAAAGTGGTACTCTAAGAAGTACAGGTAACATGTATAGGTGGGAAATGTAGGCCAAGTTGGCAAGTATAAGCAAATCAGTCAAACGTATTCCAACCCTGGGTTTGAGTTAGGAGTTTGATGCCGTGGTTAGGCGCGCTCACACCCGTCAACCTGAAGTTGTTTCTCGCAGCGTGGACACTCCACGCGGCAACACCCCGGTACACGTTACTCTTAACACTTTCAGCGTGCGCACTCGAGAGTGGATGATTAACGAAAACAAGGGGGCGGGAGATAAAAGTGAAGTGCCTTTGAATGTAGTAGGCCACACACAAGCACACAAACACCAAACCACGAAATGATAAGCAGTGTTTGCGTTTCTATGGCAAAGGCAAAGGTTGTGCTGACTTTTTCACCATCACCAGCGCGTGCGAGCGCGCGTTCCTGACGTACAAGCGGCGGTTGAGAGGCAACTAAAGCCCCGTTCTAGACTTGCCTCTCGTTCGGTATCGCATCTTAGCTCCGTGGTGATTTATAACCGCTTCAAGTTGACAGTTTCAGACGTTTTACCGTCAGTTGGTTCAGAGGACACGCGCTCTGTTTTCCAGTCTTTTTTCTGGAGTTTTTTTTTTACGTGAGTTACAGCCGAAGTACTTGTGCGGGGCTGAACGAGGTTCGAAGTTTAGCTTGGCAACTATTAGTTTTTGTTATTAATTGTCTGTTTTGAGGCAGGCTTCAGACACCGAGTTGAAACTGTGTCAGTGGCGGGGTCATTTCACTTTTTGGCAGGCATGCAGCCTGCTATAAATAAACCTCGTTACAGTTCCGTCAGTTTCGTAAAATAGGTACTTTTTAGAGACTATTTAAGAGCAAACATTAAGCAAAAGTTGGTTTCTCAAAAGAGATGGGTTGTCAGTAAAGCAGCAGAAATGGTCCTCTATTACGTCATTATGACGTCGAGTAATTCAATCTGTTTTGGCTTGTACCCCTGTTTCAACCAATGTCCTTAACCACAGATGTGCCTAGCTTAGGTGAAAGCGCCTCGTGACGTATTGATGACGTCCCATAAGCTAATTTGTAACACCTGATTTAATGCATCCATGTTTAAGTTAATGCAGCAGACCCGATTGTTCTTTCATTTTAAACACACTTTGGAGTCTTAAATTCATCTTGGCGATGTCAATACATCATCATGACGTCATAAAAACACTAGTACATTCTCGTGTTACCAGCAAAGCTTTTTTCACAGATAAGAGGTTTTTTTAGACAGGAGACAATAAATTGATCCAGTTTCTAGGCCATAAAATGATCGAGCAAAAGGCAAGGTAAATTTTAACCGCAGGTAAGGTGGCTGTACTTTTAGTGACAGCAACTTTTATGTTTCAATAATAAAGTATTCGTACCTGGTCACGATACGGCAACAGACGGTAGCAGGGGATATTCTTGGTCCACTTGACGGAGGTGAACAGGAGTCGTGCCGCCACTTCGGGCATACTCTCCGGCGTACCTGCCATGGGGAAACACGGAGGAATGTCGGTGGGGTTGCAGAGCTTGTGGCAACATCGATCAAAATCATCCATAAAAGAAGGGAGGCTATTGGGTTGGCTGTTTCTTTAAGAGAGTAGTAGACATTTGTGATGCGTTCAGGGCAAGTTTTCGAGTGTTTGTGGGCCGGTTGGCGGCTGAAGCCAATGAAATGAATTAGCTAGAACAAATTAGCTAGAACAAAAAGGATGTGTTGTTCATTTCTTGGGTCATTAAGTAAAGTTCCAACGGACCTCGCCTGATATTTGGTTTTGATGGGTTGGGACCTTCGTTTCGTTGGTCAAATCTTGTTCTGGTTTCATTGTAAATGTCAGGACTTAAAAGTGGAGCTGGATGCTTCACCGAGTGTTGGTTTTGTGTCGATCCTCTTGAGCCTGTTCCCAATACATTTTTTTGGTATGAATCCTCTTGATTCTTCCACAATCCTTCCCTGATAAAAACCCTTTTATGCCTTCCTTATCCTTATAAAGCTCGAATTCATGCAAAGTAATAGTGGATTGGTAAGGATTGTACCTTCCCAAATCCTGCAAAATCCTTCGACTCTTAAAATATTTTGAAGGATTTTGATGGGTATGATCATACCTGCCATCGCAGAATGAAAGCCGGCATGGGGTCCACCTTCCCCCTCCGCCTTGACCTTAGCTGCCGACAGATCCAGAGCCATGGGGCTGACGTTGTACTGCTCGGCGGTCAGCAAGCTGTGGTAGAAAGTCCCATAGTACATGGAACTCGACACGTAGGACACCACAGCCACCGGCGTGTTACTGGTGCTGCTCGTGATGCCGTGGTGGTGATGGTGGACGTGATGCGGACCGTGAATCTGGCCGTGGACTGACGGGGGCTCGGGGCTCGCCGACCCGGTACTGCCGTGGTCCGGTGAGGAGGGCTTGGGTTTGGGTTTACGCGGACCCCGCTCGTGCTGTACAGCTAGATATTAACAGAGGGAAATTACACATTATGACACTTCAGTTTTCTGGTCAAGACTTCTAATAAACATTTTGAAAGAGACTCTTTATGAAAGAAATGACATTTCCCCTGAACTTCTGGTAGTTTTCCCTTAGGAAGTATGTATAGATGAACGAAAGAACAACACCTAAATTAAAACCTGTTAATTTACTTGTCATAGGATTAGTTTGTTATTTTAAAAAGGTTTATACTAGTCCGTCATTTTCGTTTAGTTCGCTTGTAAAGTACTCAATTAGCAGTTTCTCACTGTCTCCTTTTCCAAACTTTTTATTTTGAACAGTTTTGAGAAGAAATTATTATGAGTATTCAATTTTGTATTTATATTTTAATTATGATACATGCACGACAAAATCAAAGTTTGCCTGTCATTTATAACACTGTTCGGCTTTTCACAATGACCTTTAGAAAAAAAATCAATAGAATTCCATCGGGACAATAGATCAGCCCATTTACAAAGATATCCCACCACCAGACTTTGTAACAACAAATCCAGAATGTTCCGGTTTGTTAGCCAAGTTTTTTGGGGGTAGCTGGTGTAACCGCCGAAGCCGTTTTGCCGACTTCACGCCGGTTGGAGCGGGACAATGCGGGTCGCGCGCCTGGTGTTTGTTCATCTGTTCCGGGCCGTTGTCCCGGCCGGCCCCGCTGAGGTACCGGAATGCCTGTTGACCACGCTGAAAAGTGTGCCGTGGACTGTGGGAATTTTCTGTACTTAGTTCGGGACATGTGTACATGCGGTTTTGATTGACATACCCATGCAAAACACCTGGCCTGGGAACTTCAAGTCACCCCAGCTCCCCCCCCCCTCTCCCCCTCTCCCCCCCCCCCCCCCCCGCAAAAAAAATGCATGACAATTTTGCAACGTCCCGCAAAAATCAACTTCAAATGTCAAGAGTTTAAAACTCGGAATTACGAGCGAGTGGCTCGTTGCGGCTCTGTTAAGCTCGGCATAGTTTCGAAAACCGTCGGCATGACTGGCTATAATAACTCGGTCTTTCGGGCCGTAGTAAGTTCGCTGAATTGAAATTGGGCTCTGTTCTCGGTGTAAGTTATGATTTGCAGTTTGGTACAAGCCAAGTTTTTGTTCAGAGTGACCCAGATTTTGCTCGCTTTATTGGGCGATATAGGCGTCACTTGGGACATTTTAAGTTTAGTCGCGTTATTGGAACGTGATTTTGCTTAAATCACTTTTATATTGCTCTAATTCTCGAGAACAAACTGATAGTCCCGATAATCCAAAGCACCCAAGGGCATTTTGCCGGGTTTGCTCTTTCCTATAAAAACCAGAATCCAGTCACCACTTAAATGGGGCGTGAAAAATGTACTTTAGCCGCTCTAGCAAGATATTTTTTTTTCAAGAGTCCAGCTTAAAAACTCAATATCATTCTTACGTGAGAACACCAGTTGGCTTCGGGGCTACAGTGATCATTACAATCAGAGAGGAAAATCAACTCATCGGAAATGATGTACGGTTTGCAAATTGAAGTCGTAGGCGCCTGCCGAGACATAGCGGGGAGGGCCCCCGGGGGGCTTAGCGCGCGGCGCGCGCTGGTGACACACCCGCCTTTTGAGACAGCGAGCCCGGTGCACAGTCAACCTGGCCAGGTGCGTTCACGACCCAACACCTCCCGAAAATTGGAGAGGTGATGTCAAAAGCGGGCCCGTGTTTTGGTTCGTCTCCCTCTGTCCCATGATAACAAACTCTTGTTATTAAGCGGAGAGAGACTTAGTTGCTGACTGAAAAATATGAGTCATTTTTTTTTGGGGGGGGGGGGGGATCATTTTGTTGTTTTTGTGTTTTTAAACAATCATCATCACTATAAGGAAATCAGAAAGCCTGTCCATATCAGACGTACTTCACCAGATATAGGCCTTGAAATGTATTATGTGTTTCAGCTATTGTGGTTGAGGGACGCTTCACAGTTAAAATCTCACCAAAGTTTCGGCAGATCCTATACAATAAAATTGTTTGGCCAAAATAGTTTACTATATTCCAAAGAACCTTTGATATGACATTGAATGACAAGTCCATTGAACTGCATTGAAATATTTCATGTTTTTACATAAAAGCGAACTCTTTTACACGGAAATGATTTTAATAATGGTTAATTGATAAGTTAATATAATTTTGACCTAGTTTTCGTTCTAGGAATTAAGGGACACATGCCAATTCAGTATTTCGACTTGCATTTGGTTCACATTGATCCAAGTGCTGCACCGCTGCCAAGTCGCATGGTTATCATAATTTTTTTTTTCATTGTACGGAAAAGTTATACGAAGAAGATCTTCATTAACCCGACTGACATACTGAACACAAACAGCACGACTGTTATTAATATCTTATGGATTTTTCCCTCTAAATGACCGTGGTTTCGTTACAGAACACGACCAGCGTTTAAAAGACGCAGTCAAGTCGGTCTGTTTTCCCGGTTCGATAAAATGTCATTAAATGGCCATCTTGAATGCATGGGCAGGTAGGGCCCAATCGGAAACAGCACGGGGCCTGGTATAATACCGCCACGAAACGGGCTTTTGATTCCCTAAGCAAAATACCCCGCTCAATACGGACCCCGCAAGGACATCCAAATAACCCTGTTTGGACAAAGATCTTCAGACCGTAGTAATTTGACGAGGTTATACGTGAAGACCGCGTTCTGTTTAAATTCCCGACCGTGTCTGGACCGACCTGCTCCCGCCGTTATTTTGACAGCCAGCACCGGTGATCCATTTAGGGCCAGCCGCGCTGTCTGTTGTACCGTGCACCGCGGAGTTTCCCCCGGCCGCCTGTGTAAAGATCGCAGGACCGCGAAAGGCGGTTTCCCGTGGGTATCGCTCTAAATTAAACTTCCATCATTGGATTACTTCGTCATTATTGACTTGTTATTAAATTAGCTCCCTGTCTTGCCAACGATTTTATTTCACTGCGCATTTGTGAATAATAAAAAAAAGGTTGTGCAGTCGCTTGATTTTTACTTCCTTGGTGAGATTTGGCAATGGTGTTCTTACTTCTTAGTGTTATTAGGCCATATGAGTTAACGTTATTGGTTGTAAGCTTGTTATTATTTCGGGACATGGTCGGTTGGGTCTAATAAATGATATGAAAGTTTCATGTCCGTTGCTTCAACAATGGTGTGTCACTGCTTAAAGTACAGGGGTCCTGTATAAGAAGTACAGTAAATAAGAAGTACACTTTATAAGTCCTTCACTCTCATTTCCCCACTCCCCCCCCCCCCAAAAAAATTAAGAAATAAATAAATACATAGGTACAGCACGCCCATCGCCACTCAATTTGAACCCCCCCCTCCTCCCCAACACTGAAACCCCACCCCACCCCCAAAAGGCCAAAAAAAATACACGTAGGCCTAATCGATCTTGTTCGCACGTACAATTTATCAGTAGTATAATGACCAGGTTTTTTTTTCTGTGAAGCAAATAGGAGGGGCATCAGCATCCTATCATTGGGGTTAGACTTCGGTTCGGTCGTGAACCCTTTACGGTATTTGGGGCATCGCTTTGTTGGGGGATATTTTCTACCATTGCCCTCCGGATCCCCCACACGTGACGATACTAAGCTGCGTATTTAGAACGACTGAATCGAGAAACTTCAGTACAGGTTGTCATGCACGAGTGCGCTTGACGCGTGGAATATACGGCAGCGGGTCGGAGTCACATCACATGCCCGTCTTTACCCCCGTCTGCCCCCATCAAAGCATGCAGCCGCGGCCGCTGTTACGCAGTCATCCGTAAACTGCTGTCGCCTGTCTCAACATTAACAGTACGTCAACTCATTTTTGGGAGAAAACCAGCTATGGATATTGTAGTTGAAACAACATCTGTCTCACGCGGGTTGAACATCGTTTACGCCCTGGGGGTAGGGGGGGGGCGCCCTGGGGGTAGGGGGGGGGCAAGGGGCTAGGAAGATGGAGTCGGGGTAGGGGTGAATCTTCTGGCCTCCGGGTTTTCCTATATTCCAAAATCCAGCCTGTATACAAGGCTTTGCACTTTTTTTGGCTAGACCTTAGGTGCTGTAGGGAACAGACGAAAGTTGGAGACGAAGATACTCGGCAAAAATCAATGTGGTAATTAGCAGAGGCGACGTTAGCTGTCGCCGGCTGGCTGAGCTGGCTGATAAATACTGGCTGGCGAGGGGCTGGTCCGTGAATGGCGCTGGGCATGCATATACGCTGGGCGGTACTAGTAGTGCAAAGTTTACGAAGACAACTAAAACTATTTAAAATCTTCGTCACTTGTTCAAGGAATGATTATAAGTTCATTCCCAAATTCTTATTTGCCCGATTCCTTTATATGTGTCCCTGGTTTTTTTGTCCGTGCGGAAACGTTCCAACCAATTTGAAAGTGGCGTTCGCCATGCAATTTTCGAGTTTCATCTCGAAAATACATTTTCAGATTTCTTTTCTAATTTGCTATATATATTTTTCAAGCGATACAAAAGTTATTGACTTGAATGAGACATCTACTAATGAAAAGAATCGACGCATGTTTAGTTATTGTAATTTTTACTTTACATTTTCAATTTGTTTTATCTGCCAGACAATACTTTTCGCGCGGTAGGCTGGTTCTCGCCCCACAATCAGTATCGATCATGTACGGACCGGGAGCCAGTCTGCTCGCAAAGAGAATTCCAGATGTCCAAAATATGAGGGTTTAGGGAAATGTTAAAATAAAATATACTAGTTAAAAATTATTAATAGACAAAAAATCGAATTAAACCCCTACCCACACAAATTCTGACTTTTTTTCAAAAAACGTTAAACCCTCCGTCGGGAAATATTTCGATAAGCGAGGGATAGGGAGCCGGGGAATTCGTGGCTTGGCGCTCGAAGAACTAAGAAGTCACCTGTGACCTTTTGGTTTTGTTGGGGAAGGGGGTTTCTTCCCCTCTCCCCAGCCCCCTCCCCCATCCCCTTCCCCACCCTTTTTGGCCTGGAGTCGGGACACACGTTGCCGCCTGTCGGCATAACAAACAGCACTTGAATTCTCCTTTCAAGTTGTTCCAATCCCCCCTCACGCTTTGTGTGCCTGCATCAATGATGTACGTATTAGCCCACTTTGAACCTGCTTGTTTGGACTTTGAATATTTCATTGAAAAGCTGAAATGACGAAAGCGGGGAAAAAAGACACACAGACACGGCACGCGTTCAAATGCGGTTATCAGATGGAGTGGTATGTTTTTTTAAGCTCCTCGTGCAGGCGCGTGCTGGCCAACTCGTTATTTCACATGCGTACTTGATCATCGCAGACGTTGACACAGGTTCGCTTTTCACATGCACAACAAACTGTTTGTGCTCGACCTCTCCTTGGTGCTGTCATCAGCCGCGCCTTCAGAATCAATCATAGGATGCAACACAATGGGAATTATTTATCAATTTTCCGTCGTTCCGGATTCATGACTTTGTAATCGTATTCAGGCCAAATATTGTTGTTTTAGAAACAGGCCTTATTGTGTATTTGGAGGTTTCAATTTTGTTATAATTTGTTTTGGTCGATGAAATAATAGTCGCAGCTGCCCGCGCGGACGTCTGCGTCGTTATGCATTGTATCTAATTTGTTGGTTTTACTCTGTTTATCATCAATGATAAGCTCCATTACCGAATCAAGAATAATTGTCATTGTGGGATTTGTGCTGCCCATTTGGGTCACACTGCCTACCATCTTTTCCTGGGCTCTCATGCGTGAGGCGCCGGTACGTGTCAGCTTTAACAATTAGTATATTTGTTTTGTTTTCTGTCAGATGACTGAATGAACAAAGATGCAACACAATGCTCGAACAACAGATGCGGATTCTCTTGGTGGAGTTTCCAATTCATGCTTAAAAAAACCCAATAATTTGGAAAATTATTGAACTTTGAAAAAGATTCGGGTAATATTCGTGAAAATGTCGTGTATTTTAAAGACGCATTCCCTGTGTTATATTCGAGTTTCACTTTCAAAAGGGATTTTGCTTTTTTTCAATTGCTATTTTCGTAGCAATATAAAAGTTATCCACTTTTGAATGAGACAACGAGCAAAAAAATCCACCGACGTTTAGTTAATGAATTATTTCTTCACAAAAATTTGAATTTTTGGGAGGAATATTCGCAGGGTGAGTTATTTGTGTACGAAATGAAACTTTTTTTTAGAGGGTTGCAGATGCCATAAATCGGAATACGGTATTTTTTTCGTTAAAGGGTTCATGCTATGAGTGTTTCTTAGGAACACATTTTGTACAACTTTCTACTCCTGTTAAATGTATGAAAGCTATCTGATATCCCTTTTTTGGTTAATTTTATTGAACAGTGCACTTCTTTAAACATCCAATATTTTACATGCTTTTCCAGACAACTGAGAGCGATGTTGCCGTGTTGCTGAAATAGCTATCACATTGAGGTTTCTTCCTGAATGACATCACAGTTTTGCTCATGAATATGGAAATTCACATTAGCATAAAAAAAAATTTAAAAAAAATTCTTGAAAATGGCAAAACGAAAATTGACAATAAGGTTCAATGGGACTCAAAGGTGTATTTTCAAGGATTGCACTAAGCAAAATACATTGCATGGGCGCTTTAAAACAAAACATACAAGTTGAAAAAAACAATCCGAGTTAGGAGAGAAACATCCATTTTTAAAGGAATCTGCATCGTTAAAGGGACTTTTTCAGAGGTTTACGTGTTCATTCGTAATTCCTTTGGAAGCCTCTGTGTTCTTTAGACCTATTATTTGATGTTCGCTATTATTGTAACCAATGGGTCATTAGCTTCGGTTTTTCTGGTAATAAATTTCTTCCTAATAATTTTTCACCGTGTGACCAAGTCACTTGCTTGCCGTCCCATCATTCCTGGTACCCCGCGTTCGCGTCAAGGCCGTTTTTATAAAGCAAAGCTGAAGTCAACATTATCATCATTTTGTTATATTGCTTCAAGAGTTTTGTCATAAATTTCCCGTTTTCTCGCCGAAAGCTAATTTTGGCGGGCCGGCGTGTGTTCACACGAAGGCGTGAAACAGCGGTCGTATGGTTGGACCGCTTACAGCGCTCTCGTCAGGCCAGAGTTGCAGAGAGTTTTGATTAAAAAATTGACCGATTTGCTGCCATAGCGAATCTTGTTGCATTGCAAGCAGATAAAGTTACTTGTAGTAAAGAATAACGAAACGTCCGAGAGCAGTTAAACGTATTTAAATGATTTTGCTTTTCATGCATTTTGTTCGTTTTCAATAATAACACCACTCAAAATCCAAAGAAGAATGCTCAAAACCTATTACCTGTTGAAGCTTCAGCTCAGCGGATATTACACTTTTCGAGAAAACAGTGACAAACAATGTACAAACTTTTGATCACGAAACACGATTTCGTCAATTAATATCACTTTAAGTTGGTTTTTTTTTCAAAAATCTGTCAGTTGACTGATTTTTGGAAATTATCACCTAGATTTCTTCTAAGTGACAGCAGGCCAGACAGAATAATGTATGTGTGTGTGTGGGGGGGGGGGGGGTAGTACCAGTATACGATCTTTAATCCAAGTAAGCTTTTGATAATAATTCGGTCACTTTTGGAATAAATGCATGATCCTATATGCCTTTAAGCCACAAAGTATGCGAAGTGGGAATTGTGCTTTAGTTGAAAATGGTTCAGTTCAATTTATGTCTATTTTGTATCAAATTTTAAACCACTCATCACAGTTTTACTGCCTTTTTTAGTTTCAGTCCGAAGAATATAGCACTAGATTCCTTTTTTAAATTGCTATTTTTCTATACGAGTACAAACAATATTCACTTTTGAATGATACATCGAGCAAAGAAATCGGCCTAAGTTTAATTATTGAATTGTTATTTCACCAATTTGGAATTACTTGCGGTCTCGAGGGATGGCCTAGTTCCCGCCTCACAATCACTATCGCTAATGTACGGACCGGTAACCAGTCTGCTCGCAAGGCAGATCTGTGTGCGCCCAAAATAAAAACCTGGGGTGTTTTTTTTTTCAGAAGGTTGCAGACATAAGTAGGGGGTGTTTTTGGTTGGCATAAAGCGTACATTTGAAAATGTTTTGAGAGAAAAGTCGAATAATGTTGAGCGCGGGGAATGCAACTTTAAACCAAAATGTATTGTAAAATATGCTGCGAAAATTATGGAAAATAAACTGCCATATCATTTTTTCTCCAGGGCCTTCAGAGTATAGCTAAAAATGATATTATGCCAAAAGAAGATATGACTTTACTGCACACTATAGGTAGAATCTGACATAAATAGCAACCAAGTGACATATGATTTAGTCCGTTATTAAGCTCTTCATCTTGCAGTGAAGGAAAGTCAATAAAAAAAGATGTACTTCTGCTTCATAAGACCCGCCTGTCGGCCTTAATTTCCACTCACTCGAACGAAATTATGCAAAAATCTGTTCCGTATATCCGCTGTTCGGCCGACCGCTATCGACGTGCCCGGGAAAAAATCTTACGTGTGAAGGGAGCAGGAACTTCATTTTGCAGATTTTGGCGCGGACGTGTGATGGCGCGAAATCACCCAAGTGGACATTATTTGGAATATTATTGAACGGATAGTTGGTGTAGCGTATCGAGGTGTCACAACGGGGCCTGCATGTCAGGCGGTTGCAAAGTTAATTGAATATATTTATATATATTTTCCTTCGCAAGGAATTTAATTTAGGCCCTAATATCTGTGCGGATCGATTTAGAAAGCAAGACGAAGTCGGAAAATCAGCGTGTTTTTCCCCTCGATCAAATTTCAAGCCGACATTGCTGACGGAGTTAGAGCCGTTTGAAATTAAATTTGAATTCAGCCGATGAGAGAATTAACAAAACGGCTTGCTGAAAATGCGAATTGTTGTTCTCGTTGAGAAACAAACGTCTTTGAAAGAACTGGCCTAAGTTGTTGGTTTGTGTGATTTGTGTTTCAACTAATAGAGTCTATATACAGGGTGAGTTTAAAAAAAAACCGAAACCCAAATGTTGGGACCATTGTTTTATTGAAGTTCTGCATGTAGCATTTTCAAAATCTAGGATATGAAAGCCCAATTCATAAGCTCTCTTTTAGTACAAAAATCATTTAACTTACTTATGTACTTTTCAAATTACGGAATTTTAAACACAACCACCGTTTTAAGGTTCTGTCCACGGATCACAAAAAAAGTTCAGTGTTCTTTCAGCAAAACGAAAACAAATCACATAGGGATGTGTGTGAATTGTTTTCGTTTTGCTGAGAGAACGTACACCTTTTTGTGATCCGTGACCAGAGCCTTAAAACGGGGTTGTGTTTAAGATTCCGTAACTTGAAAAGTACATAAGTGATTTGAATGATTCTTGTACTAAAAGATAGCTTATGAATTGGGCTTTCATATCCTAGATTTTGAAGTTCTACATGCAGAACCTCAATAAAACAATAGTCCCGATATTTGGGTTTCGTTTGTTTACTCACTCTAGCTGTACAACGCAAAAACGGTTTGAAAATTCATTGTCGCTTTCATCATACCAAAAGCACTTACCAAAACTCACAATGTCAGGCTTTCAAGTATACTTTTTCCTATTTGTTTCTCAGATTTTTTACCTTTCTTCTATTTTTCCTACTTTTTTCTTGAAATTTCTACTTTTTCCTGCATTTTTTTGTCCCACAACTCCGAAAAAATGAAATCTCATTGACTGTTTAGTTTTTCACAACAGTGTCACACACTGTCATATGTGGGCGAAGGGGCGAAGGGGCGAAGGAGTACTGCAACTGTACTTCCAAGAGCTTAGTTGAGGATGGAGAGCAATGTTGTGAGTACAGAACATGCCAAATGAGGCTTATGATGCTGTGGACATGGGTGAGTATCAACGAAAACTACTCCCGAAAGCCCGCGAAAATCCTACTTTTATCCTGATTTTGATCCTACTGTTCTACAACTGTTTCACCTGGGTCTGCTTGAAGGCCTGCAAATTTAAAATTTTAAAATGTGTTCGTTCAATGTCCCATTCAACGGTAAATAACTTTTATGTTGCTAGGAAAATTGCACCTGAAAAATACAAATCTATTTTTCGAGGTGAAACTCGAAAAGTGCACGGGAGCACATCACTAAACTCGAATATAGCACGGACAGAATACATCTTTAATGAAAACACGATATTTTTCCTTACGGAAAAAGAATGATGTTATGGTTCCGACGAAGGAATTGTGTGATATAACTTACCATCTTTATTCATGTGAGCATCGAAGCACTTCTGCAGTCGGCAAGCGCGGCACTGGTTGCGGTGGGTCTTATCAATCGGGCAGCACCCTCCTCCCTTGCCTTGCTGCTTGCAGGTGTAGACGCGGTTACGGTGGATGCTTCGCTTGAAGAACCCACTGCAGCCGTCGCAGGCGTAGACCCCGTAATGCTTGCCCGAGCTACGGTCACCGCAGACCTTGCACGGGATGTCTAGAAGACGATCACCTGTAGAATGGTAAAAGAAACATCAGACTGTGAGAAAAATGGATAACTTCGAGTTCTTTAACAAGGAAGAAGACGAATCTTGAAAGACAAGAGGGGCAGGAATATAGTAGGCAATATTTGAAAGAAACTGTGGGGGAAAAAGACAAAAGTGGAAGACGAAAACCAATATTTGGCACATTGAGAGACATGGAGCAATTCGATCGGGAACAAAGACAAGAATATTTACTGGGAAAACAGAATACGCGAGATGAACACGAAGACCGTCAAATCCAAGGGAAACGTGATCCATTGAAGATAAACACTAACAAAGCAAAATCGTGGATTTAAAAGAACTTGAAAAAGAAAATGCCAAAAAATGGAACATGAAAACAACAGAAAGAACAAGAAAACAAAAAAGATTAAAAATACACATTGGAATTCTGAATTATGAAGTACAAGATCTTGTTATGAAATGATAAAACTTTGAAAAGGGAACTTGAAACAGATTTTCACAAGTGAAAAAAACGATCAGTATTTTAAGTGGACGGCTTAACATCAGAACACGAAGCTGAGAGAAGACATATAGGAAATAGAATGAAGATGCCCATAAGACCAGACTTAGAGGAATGTCAAGACGCGGAGGGATGAGGAGATGAAAAGAATGTAATTAAGACGTGATAGTTAAACTCTGATTATGTCCGCGCCAACCTTTTCGCCACTCGATCCCCCGCCGATCACAGATGACTTCCTCCCGTCGACTTGAACACAGCAGACGGGTTACCCCGGATACCTCGGTCTGTCGAGAGACCTGCTCGAAAGTTTCTTCGCAAGTCAACTTCATCTTTTTTTAGAGCTCGTCAAAAATACCGATTCTTAGAACAAATCCAAACTTGCAATCCCACCTCAGCGGGAAAAAAAGTGACAGGGTCTTTAAATCTGTGCGCGGTTTTTATACACAAGCGGGGTTTTTGTTCACCATGTGTTTGTTGTGGGAGCTGTGGTATGTTGACGTAAGAGTGACTGGTTCTTTGGTAAAACAATTTGGCGTGGTCTACGCGTGGAGGTCGCGAGTCGGCGATTAGATCACGCGTGGCGGATCACCGTGAGAAGGGAGCTGAGCACGGGGCCGAACGTAGCCGCGGCGCCGTACATCGCTCGTCATCAAACACCACACGTATTGTTCGTTGGTTTAGACCTCAGCCTAGTTTCTCATTGTTTGGACCCTAGATCGTCAATCCAAGGCTGAGCCGGGATGCCCCTTAAAAAATGCAGTCGTCTGTTCCTTCTTCAATGAGTGTTTTTATTCTGTTAAGACTAGGAAACTGTACATCGGAAGATGGCTGGCTTGGCGCGTGTAAGATTGTTTTCCTACGGCTGGTATGATCCTTTCACTGGTGCAGTCAGCCTCGTGCTTTGGCCCGTTGGTTAAGGCTTCCATGACGCGTGAACCATTCAAAACTCACAGATTTTACAAAAGGCTTTCTGTTTTGTTTGCTCAGAAAACATGTCTTTTTGTTAATACAATCCGTTTGATTGTTGGTATCATAACAGTAACATTCCACTATATGTGTTTGGATTGTTGTCTTCGTATGGAAACTAACGAATTTTTTCCAATTTGAAGTCGAAGTGTAGGTAACATTTTAGTTTGAAGTACGAAAAAATGCTCTCGATCTCAATCTAAGCCTTGATCTCAGTCTCGGTACCGCGATCTTACATCCTTGATCAAAGTCATTGTCTTTGGTTATTCTTTGGCTGTTCTAATTTTCGGTCTTTGCCTGTATCTGTGATTCTTTGTCTTGGTCTGATTTTTGTCGTGGTCTTAATCGGGTTTTGTTTTTGCGTCTTGGCCTTAGTCTCCGGTTATTGGACCTGCAGATCTTGGCGTTGGTCTTGGTCTTGGCCTTGGTCTCGGGTTCCGTGGTCTTTGCTTTATGTATGGTCTTGGCCTTGATCTCCAGTTGCCCTCTATCTGGTCTTTGTCTGAGGTTTTTGGTCTTCGTCTTAGGTTGTTGGTCTTGGTCTCCGATTCTTGGTCTTGGCCTTTGTCCTCGGTGCTTGCTCTCGTTCTTGATCTTGGTTCTTGGGTCTTGGTCTTCGGTTCATGTTCTTGGTTGTAGGCTTTTGTTGTAACGGTCTTCGGTTCATCATCTTGGTCTTCAATTCTTGGTCTTGGCCTCGGATTTAAGTTCTTGGTCTCGGTCTTGTCCTTGTGTTACTGGTCTTGGCCTAGATCTTCGGTTCTTGGTCTTGGCCTTGGTCTTCGGATGCTGTTTTTGATCTGGGCCTCGGCCTCGGCCTCGGATTGTTGGGTTAGGTCTTAGTCTTTGTCTTGGGTTCTTGGGCTCAGTCTTGGCATAAGGGTCTTGGTCAAGGCATTGGTCTTCGGTTTCTGTTCTTGATCTTGGCCTTGGTCTCAATTCTTGTTCTTAGTCTAGCTTTTTGTCTTATAGGTTCATGGTCTTGGCGTTGATGTTAGATTCTTGGTCTTGGTCTGCGTTTAAGGCTTGGTCGTATTAGCCTAGGTCGTTGGTGTTTTTTTTTTTGGTCTTCGTCTTAATATTTGTTTGTTTGTGTTGGTCTTGGCTTTGGTCTTCTGTTCTTGTTTTGGTCTACTTCATGTGGTTCTTGGTCTTGCTCTCAATCTTTGGTCCTTGGCCTTGGATTTGTTCTGGTATACTGGTCCACAATCTGGCTGGGTTTGTTTTTGTAACATTACCAATGTATTTGGTAATAAATGGCTAATTCACACGGCGTAATAAAGAGGCAAATATTTCTGCAATAAACATAAATAAGTATATAGTCAATATCCAACGACATTTCGGATCTTATCCAACGACCCCCATAGCCTTATAGGTAACAATTTCTTCTGTCTCAGGAATGAGACTTGTATGAGACAGAGGTCCGAATGGCATACTGAATACAGGAACTGGCATGATTTTTTTCCTGCCCTGTGCGACCTCTGTTGTCATAATAAGAAATTCCATCAATAAACTACTGTGAATATCTACAGTTATTTTGCAATATATTCTCCTTGGGCCTATTCACACGCATCGGTGAAAATTGCAGCCAAATTATGGGAAATCAGACGATTTCGTGCATGCTGCTGTATAATACCGTGGGAATCAGACTCAGTCATCAGAATTCAATTCACTTCTTTACATTCCGGTATAGATTATTGGTATTTGGTATTGCTGATCGATATAATCCCGCATGAGAAAATCATTTCCCGGATTGTCTCAGCTTTGATTTTCAGTCAGAAAAAAACAAGAACAATGGTTTGGTCAAAATATGTGTTGCTCGCACTGCCGCTTCCCAGCCATTCATCCCAACAGCTGTGTTGCTGATCTCTTTTCTTTTCGATTTTTTGATTCATAATTCTGGGTTTGATGGAGACTCTGCGGAATTCCAAACACTTGTTGTTATTCGTCATTTGTTTCGCCTTTGTTGTTGCTCATAGTGTTGTCTGCCGACACGGCTAGAGCGAAAATCGCCGTTCCCGTTCCGGAGGGGTGCATCGGACTTTGCAATAAACCTCAGGTTTTAATAAAGTTATACACAATTGCAAATATTTCACTTCTTTAAAAGAATAAAACGAGTCAGTTGAGACGCTTCGTTGATCAGAGTTGTAATGACTCGAGTCAATGACTTGATGGACAAGATGTGTCGGACTCAAGTCCGACTCCAGTCACAATTGTTTGTGACTTGACTCAACTCGAGTCCCTATGGGTAAGTGACTCGACTCGACTTGAGTCACTGCGAGCAAATGACTCGACTCGACTCGACTCGAGCACCTCATCAGAAGACTCGACTCTACTTGAGCGAAGGTTGATAAGACTCGAGCCCCCCCCCCCCCCCAAAAGCAAAAGTTTGCGAAAAATATTTCTCGACCTTCTTGACCTATGGCGACTCGACTTGAGTCACTTCTTTATAACGACTCGACTGGACTCGAGTCACAAAAATCAGTGACTCGTTTCAACTCCGGAATTTCAAACTTAGGCATTTTTTTCCAAGCGTAGACCTACAGGATTAATTTAAAGGGGAAGTGCGCTTCTTTATTTGAATATTAGCTAGATTTCCTAAATTTGCAATTTCTTTAGAAATATGTATACTAGTGAGGTTTGCGGTATTACATCTTGTACAATAATCTCTTTGAGAAGAGATGTGGCTCTGAAAAAACCGCTTGGTTGTGAAACTCGACGTTTCGATCAGTATGCTCTGATCGTCTTCGGGAGAGAGGTTACCGCAATATACTACCACCACGCAAAAATACAAATCTTATTTTAAAATAATATGTGTGTTTCTTGTGGCATGCCCAAATTGGCACATAATGCCACGTCGAGGATAAAACACTTAAAACATCAAACTTTGAAAACATTAAAACTTCGAAACATGCACAGCATAACTAGCTCGGATCAGCACACTCGAAGATCAAATCGCTCCCGCTGGAAAGGGAACAGCATGAGGCACCCCATAAAGGTGTTTTCTCCTGATGTGAGCAGTTCCATCTTGTTGTCATTTCCCAGCCCATAAACGGGTCAGAGTGTTAGAAATATGGTTTTCCCACGCCCGTCATCTGTCCACGCATTCATGCGCGTATAATCGGGGCGGCTCGGCTGGGCTCGGCCCAGCCACCACCACATTTCGACACACATGTCAACTCGGCCAAAGGAAAAACAAATCGGCAATGTCCCGGATGTACTTCTTTTAAATAAGCCCTGACCTGAATTTGTTGTGTGAAAACTAGTTCGCCATGAATATGATGTTCCACTTGTTGTGTCCTACCATTGTCCCTTAAAACTGTTCTTTGTTTGTGCTTGTAAATGAACGGGATTGCTTTGTTCTGCCGAGTTTGAGAAATGGAAATCAAAGGAAAAACGAAGTGTGTTGTGTACCAAGTGGGAAGTTTCAAAAACCTGTTGTTGATGTGACTCGTCTCATTTAAACAAACACGCGGCGCAGGGAATAATTAAAAAAAAAAAGTTAGCAAGTATTCTGCATTATGCGTTGGCTTTGCAATGCAATCGGATCTTGACAAATTTTGCAGTTTTGAAAACTTTCGCTGCGGTGTTCTATGGGTTGCATTAATACTGGTTATGATAGTATCAACAGATAAGAAAACTAAGGCTTGTGTTTCCTCGATTTTTTCCGACGTTTTGAGACTTTTGGGGGGAAAAAAAAGTCGTAAAAATTATCCTACATGTGCAAGCCTTTGTTACAGAGAATACAGTACATACAAACTGATTCCTACGAATATGTAATCAACAACCAAAATTAATGTATTTTCATATTTATTCTGTTTTTGTTTAATTACTATTTTTATAGCCAAATGTTCGGTTTTATGTTTGTTTGTTGGTTTATCAAATATGCAATTTATTGTATTTTGGCCGAGAAAACTGATTATTTTCCCAAAGTTCGAGGAGCTTGACAAAAGCCTTCGATTCAGTTTTGGTGCCCTTTTTCCCTTTCATATTGCCCTTCCGTTCATATACTCATGAAAATACCGATCAATTTTGTTAAAATCAAACTTCCGATAAAAAGTTACACTCTAAAGTGATTCAATATTTGTACCAGGTTCCATTATATGCGTTGGAACGACAACTCGCCGTGAGAATGCGTTTCCTGCCGGGTATTGTCAGGCGAGTTTTGTCTGCTGTCCTCGTCCAGAGGATTGGCACCTCTTGCCCCGTGAGTGCCTCGTCTTCGAAGGCCAGTCCTTGTCTCTCGATAAAAAAAATCAAATCCTGCGAAGCCTTAAAATCTGGAGTGAAAACAGTCGGGACATTCGACAACAGGTGTTTTCTGATGACAAAAGACGGCGGTTTTTGCGTTGTTAAATTGACTAGTTAAAATGTGTGATCAATTTGCAACAAATCGAAGCTTTTGTGTTTCCCTATAACAGCAGATTTCCGGTGATCGTTTTGTAACGAGCTTTGTGATTGGTTAATTTGTTGCGTTGGTGTTGTAACCTAACTATGTTGCTGTCACTTCCTGCTGACTGTAAACACGTTTGCTATTGGCTGAGGCTGTCAATGACGTATTCTGTACGTGGGATTTTATGCATTTGCCAGCCATTTCATTGGTCAATGTTGTCAAAGGCATTTTGAGTTATCCTGCTGGATTCATTACCTTTTACCAAGTAACTTACAAAGTTGACCACTCTCGATCAGTTTCTCTGAGCTGAATTTAAGAAAAATAGTTATTCAAAGTCTACTTCACTCCTCGGCATAAACCTCTTAGGATTGCCAATATTTGCACAATCATTGTGTTTTAAAACAATCGTCTTCACTTTGATAACAAAAAAGTTGTTTAGACGATACTTTGGCCGGTATTTGAAAACGTGGCTTGAAGGTCGAGATTTTTGGGTGGATAAGTTATCGCGGAACACTTGAGACTCCGCGGGCGTGCGAGCAGCGCGTGACAGCGGGTAGGTCCACCGTCCCAAACGGCTAGTGGCCCGCGGTTGAAGTGGTGCAGGGAGAAGGCGAGTTGGCGGACTTTGAATACAAAGTCTACAATTACACTTAGGGCAGCTGGCTAATTTAAGTACTTCTGTTACTCCCCTCGCCTGTTTTTTTTTCTTGCATTCTGATGTTTTTATCCCGACACAAACGCTTATGGGCGACTGTCGATTTTGCTGTTTTCCGGCCACTGATGATTATTTTGTGTTACGGTTAAAGGCTGTGTATGTTTTCATAAAACCTCACAAATACTGACGAAGACATAAATTGTCAACTTTTTTATTGAGGAGAGTTATTAAGCCAATAGAACAGAACTCTCTCCAAAAAAGTAACTGAAGATATAGGTTTTCCCAGCTACTCTCTAAATTCCAAAGGGTGAAAATTCAGTCCATTCGAGAGAAGATTCACTCCCACAGTCGGACACTAGGGACTATAGACGTTTTAGAGTGAAATTTCTTCAATCGTAAAGATCGAGTTTTCACTCGAGCTTCGACTGAAGAGAAAAATTTCACAAGCTTTTAACAAAAACCAATTTAGTCATTTACCATTCAATTTCAAAGTTTGGTCACCCTCTTTAGTCACTGGGTCGAGAATATTCGTCATTACAGATTCAATTCGTCTAAGCTGTTGCCGAATGGCAGCATTCAGAGATCGAATTCATCTTATATAAATCAATTAGACGAATTTGATTTCTGAATAACAAGGTTTGGCGTAGACCAGACGAAATCGACTACACCTGGTCGAAAACGTGCGCTCATTGTTTGAATTTGCTTAAACTGAATTTGAAATTGTCTGAGAAAAGACGAAGTTAAACATTGGAGGTGCACTGAAGCGGTGTTGGTGGACGGATTTGAATATTAGAAACAGTGAATTCGAATAATAAACGTTTTAAAACGTTATTTCAAATGGGAGACATCAAAGTTTCAACATTGTGTATATTGGAAGTGGGTTTTGTTCTGTATTTAGTTTCATAATCTTGCTCAGCTTACAGAATATCTGCAAGAAAGTATTCAAATAAAATTCGGCTTTTTTCCATAATTGTCTATTTAAGAGTAGGGCCTATGATCGCAACCCTTATCGGTATTTTTTGGTGTCTGTCCCACGTAGGCTTATATTATTTTCCCACGATGTCAATCTGCCATACGACTGTTGGATGTCCCTCAGAATCGACCAGGTGTCACAACACCCAGACCATTCTTTGCCTCATCAGCTGGACTGGGAGGCCATCACCCCACACACTGCGCATGCACTGCCTATCACGTGATCGAAAATTCACTTTGCCAAGTATGTTCCGACGGCTGTTGGACATTTCAACGGCTATTTCATGTCCTCTTTCATCACCAGTTGCGATTATCGCTCTCGACTGATGTTATTCTGTATTTTTAAAAACGTATTGACTGTCGTAAATGGTCTTCAAAAACAGTAAAGGTATCGGCACTACAGCTAATTAGATGATGAGAAATTATACAGTCAACTCTACCGTCAGAATAATGTTTGGTTTTTTTTGGGGGGGGCCTATTGTTTTGTTTGGAAGACCAAAAACTTGTGAAACGTTTTTATTCATTCATTCTAGTGTCCTTTGAGGGCGGTTGTATGGAATTTTAACATGAATGTGCACATGGCGCATGCCTGTCTTTGTCTGTGAAATAACATTGACAAAAGTCCAAGGATTAAGCTAAATGGAATTTCGGCAAGCTAGTCGAAAAAACCTGGCGTGACGCGAAATCGAAGGTCTACCGACCTACAAGGTGTTAATAGGGTGAGGATCTCCATTCTACTACAAACTTTCCCACGGGTTTTTGTTGGACTCCGGCTCTCTCCAGTCACTCACATTGTCTCGCCTTCCTATTGGCTGTCCCGTGTTTTAAACCACACCCACTTTCATTCATGAAATGAATAGTTAATTGGCATTGTCTCCATTTATATCCTGTTATAATTGATGAACTTGAAACATCCGGTGTACAAATTCAAAACGCACAAACTGTTGTTTTTTTTAAGGAATAATCGTCATTTTGTAGAAGTTTAAGTGACATTTTATGTCAATAATATAACTATGGTTTTAGTCAGAGAACGAAAATATTTCCTTTGGTATTATGTTTTATGCTGTTGTCATTTAACCAGTAATAATCAAGCCAACTTTCCTAACCTGCAACAACAGTATTAAAGGTGTATGCCTACTTTGTCAGAAGAGCGCAAAAAATATTGATATTTTCAGATTGTCTTCACACCATATTTTAAAGGTCTGGTTCAGTAGAAATAGTACAAAGATTTTGGGGGAAATGTGCTTTACCCCCCCCCCCCCCCTCTTGGCGACGGTCATGTTCACGTGCATGCCAGGTTAGTGACGATCCACTGTGTAATGTCTAAATCGTGTCCCGCATTAACAATGCAACTAAACCCGTGTTTGAAGCAACATTTTAGTAAAGAAATATGTGTGACTGGAATCAAGATTATAGCACTTCAACGGCTCGGTGCATTAGGACAAAATTTGCCCCGAATTCATTCGCACGATAATTACACGAAAATATATTTCTTTTCAAAGTATGCATTATGCTTTAAGCATCTTTCCATTTTTAAAAAAAAAATTCTTTACAAACGCGTTTTTTCCCAAAGGGCTCTCTTGAGACAAAAGTGCATGCTTATTTCGAGAATCAAAACGCAAGTGTGCCACATTGTGTTACAATGGCCCATGCATTGATAGAATTAACGCCGAATCAATATACGTAAAAATGATTTTATAAAAAAAAACGTTTGTAAAATTTTTTATTGGGGCATTTTTGCCAAAAGTGAAAATACCAAAGTGAAAATACCTTTTGGTCAGTACCGTATTTATTTTTTTAAATCGCAAAGAAGTATAGCTTGCTACCTCTTGTTCGAATCGAAGGGACTGGATACAATATTTGAGTTGAATCTTATCGATATCACCGAAACATTTGATTTGAATACTTCATGCAGAAAAACAAGGATTTTGATTGAATTGTGCGTAGACTGCAACGTAGGCCCATCTTTAAGACAAATAGCAACCGACTTTAGCGGTCCTATACAGCGAAGTCAATAAAACTGCACTAATCCTCCATTTTAAGTGACTAAATTACTCCGTTGCTGGCGACTTTCCAATCATTCCTGATTTTTATTTCTAACTTCATCAAGCAAAAGCCGATTCTTCCTGGTCCTCTCGTTTTTATGGAAAAGCACACAGCGTTGTTACGGCGAAGAGGGGCTCTAAGTACCGTGTTTGCGTCGGTGAGGCACCGGGGGGAGAGCGGCGCTTTACCCGGGCGATGGGAGGCAACGCACCTGCCCACAGAACAGGGCTCATAAAACTACCCTTACTTCGCCTTCAGTCGTCAACACTATAACGGAGGCAGGACAAAAAAGATGTTGCTATGAGTACCACAGCGGCGTATTGTCGTTAAAATACAATTTTAAGAGATGGTAAATATTCTCTGACGCTATTTTAAGAACGCTGAGTTTTGTATGCGACTCGGAAATTCCAGTGACGGCCGAAAAGACAAAAGCGTAGTGTTAAAGCATCATTCAAGCCGATTAAAAGGAGTATTTTTTTTTAAGTGTGTCGAATGCATACGGGGAACCCCAAAAGCTGAAAAGATATATGCCTCGACAATAGAAGAACACTACATATGTAACTGACCGCTTGTAATAGGCCAAACTGCGTAATCCCGACGAGAATGTGCCTAGATATGGAACTTCGCCATGCCGTCTAAAATTATTTAGACTAAATAATAAACAATAATTGTTAACAAGCGGTTTTTTTTATTGATTGGCCGGATTTAAGTCAATATCGCAATTCACTCTAAAGATTTGAGTTAATTTCGACCATTAAAATGGACGGCGACTTTCAACACAACACGCGCCATTGAAGTTTTTTTTAAATTGTAATAAAAGATTAATTTTATTCCGGCTATTTGTGGAAATATAGAGTTTGATTTGCAGTCTGATTCTTTAAAAATTTATCGGTATTTTTTTATACATGTGACACAACAGCGTTTGTGTTAATTTGAAGATTTATAATACATTTTTGTAAAACGCTCATGACTAACCGGCGTTTTTTTCTCTTCATATTTATAAGTAGGCCCTACTCATGATTTGTCATTGCAAACCACATATTATTTGAGAGCTTACTAACTGGCATCAATAGGGTTTTTTTTTTCGAATGGAAAAATACTATTGATTTAGCAAACAAACCACATTTGTAGGAGCAATTGAGCAAGAAGTTGAGTTTCGGAAAATTAAAACAATACAATTAAAAACGACTGTTAAAAAATGAAGGTATTCAATATTGAACGACAAGCAGTTTATGGAGAGAATATTACATGTACATAAAAATATGCACTATATTATTAAAGTTCAGTTAATTTCATGTTATCAGAGGTCTAAGCGCCCGGGGTTGGGTACGGTACACGAGACCAACTCACCTGTCTTTGGAATGGGGTGAAGCGACGCTATCACCCCGCCACAAGCCGAAGACGATACCAACTCAGTCATCGCGGACAGCTGATGCGGCAGCAAAAACACAAGACGGTCCTCCTTAGATTTGGGCAAATCTTTCCCTTCTGTATACTTGCCGAGCCCGTCGAGTCTTCCGGTGTATCTTGACAGCTTCTTAGTAATTGTCACAATCTTGGGCGGAATGTGTATTGATCGTTCGCGTGATCCTCTCCGAAATCTGCAAACAGGTCCTCCTGTATTTCTCTGGGAATTCGCATCAACTGTGCCGCATTTAAACGAGAGGTATCTTGGGTGATTTTCGTTACTTTTTTATTTGATTATTTTACTATCATTAATAGAGAAAGTTACAAACACCGAAGCCATGGGAATTCCCCAGGTGGTTGTCAGCTGATGGCGAGGGGGGCTGAGCAGCGCTCAAGCACGGCGCTGATTGGCCAAGCAGCGCGCTTGCTGATGTACTTACAGGCCGGACTTTTTGATGTTGATGATGCGCGTGGTGATGGCGTGCCGAAGATCATCAGTACATCCTGCGCATGCTCCACATAATACATCACCACACGCAAATTAAGCATCACCAACATATTAATGGAGATCAATGATCACACAGTGTAAAAAAAATCGAGGGTCTTTTTTATTTGTCCGTTTGTCCGTGTTTGGTTTTCAAATACTAAATTATTCATAGATTATTCATTGTCTGCGATCTAATATCAAAGAGTGGTGTTTAGTGAGGCTTGAAAGACGGCTAATCATTTTGTGGAGAAAACAGCTAAAAATATTCTCAAATTAAGGCTTCCTGCATTTAGGCACAATGGTAGGAGGCCCTTTGAATTTGTAAACAATTATAATAAACCTTTTCAGACAACTCTTAGAAATGCAACTTTAAGGTAGTTTGATTCAAGTCTTTGTTGTTCCCGATTCTTCTCATATGAACGGTTTAAAATTGAGGTGAAATATACGTTACTTTTATAAAACAACTAAACTTAATGGATTTTTGTTGTTGGATCCCAAAGGGGGGTATCTACACAACGGATGCAGAAATTGTCAACTAGCATTGTGATCGGTCAATCGACAAGTCGGTGGTTTTCACTGCTCTTCAGGTCGTTGGTGGCGCTATAGCGGCTGTAATGAATTACATTTCATCCAAATTAGGGATTTTTACCACTGCATCCTCCCCCCCCCCCCCCCCCCCCCCCATCTCCGACCCCGATCTAATTTGTTAGGGGAGCGCTAGTCGTGTGACGAAGTCCTGACGTAAAGTGCTCAGAATGTGTCCGTGACCAATTATTTGTTTCAATAAAACTTCGCATGCCGCCTCACCTTATCATTCACGTGCATCCCTAATGAGCCCCCGAGCGCATGTGCAGTCACGCCGATGTAAAATCATCACGGATTCAAACTCGGCACTCTGCACTAAGAATCTCTACAGAAACATCACGTCCAATCTTGAGCCCGCTGCAGTACTGATGCGTCAGTCTTAATTACGCGATCCTGGCAGGTTTGTTTGTTTAATTGATACGGAATACATGCGTAACGTGAAACCCGGCTTGAATATTGATTTACATAATGGTCCATTGCATGCGCGTAATGCAGCACAAGACTGTGTGATCTTCTCTTGCCTTGATTTTTTTTTTTACCTCAGGAAATCGGAAGGAATCTGATTAACGTCGTCAATGATGGCGATGATGTGCTGTAGATGTAGATGATGATGATGACAATCAGCAATAATCAGTCTGCTATGCTGAAACAGAATGCAATAGGAACTTATGTGGAATGTACAGACTGAGGTTGCAATAGGCCATCAGCCTCGGTCCAAAATTTTGGCAACCGGTATCAAATGAGGGGAATACTCGTCACAGCGATTTTTGGCACGGTATACACCTCCAGAGTTGGAAAATATGCGATAGCATTGCAGCGGTGGCAGCTTTTTAGGTGTTATCACCTTTTTTTTTTTTTTTTTTTTAAATGTCCATCAAAATGCTTGTTACCACTCTAGGGGCGGTATACCTTGCGCATGCGCACTATAATAATTAATGCCCTGATTTGATACTGACCAAA